>NW_027142362.1:21051235-21443706 GCF_026170545.1 Melanerpes formicivorus
CAGGGGGCAGAGGCAGAGAGGCTGCAGCAGAGTTGGGCTGAAGCCTGGGGGACCTCAGCTGGAAAGTGCAAGAGGTTCTGCTGCTCTCTCTGTGCCTCAGGAAGAGCCAACAGTGGCATAAGAGCCCAAGGCCATGCTCCCTCCCCTTGCAGCCCCTTCCTGCTCTGGGCTGGCAGGCAGGCTCTGAAGATGCCTTCAGCCCAGCATGGTCCTCCCCCCTGCTCCCATTCATAACCAGTCTGCCTTGGCCTTTCCTGCCCTCTGCAGCATTGCTCATTGCAGGGGACAGAGCCATTCTCCTAGCCAGCTAGGGGCACTGCAGAGCTGACAGGCCTTGGGGTGGCCCAGGAAGGCCAGCAGCTGCCCCCTGCACCTGCAGTGCCCCCCCTTGCACCTGGTGCTGCCCCATGCCCAGCAGGGCAGTGGTGCCCCCTGCACCTGCTCCTGCCCCATGGCCAGCAGGGCAGTGGTGCCCCCTGCAGCCCCTGCCCCATGGCCAGCAGGGCAGTGGTGCCCCCTGCAGCCCCTGCCCCATGCCCAGCAGGGCAGTGGTGCCCCCTGCAGCCCCTGCCCCATGGCCAGCAGGGCAGTGGTGCCCCCTGCAGCCCCTGCTCTGAGGCCCTGGGCAGTGCCCCTGCTGCTGCCACCCCTCCTTGCCCAGCTCAGCTCTCCTCTGCTGCCAGGTTCCCGGAGCTGCAGGAGGCAGGGCCAGGCCCAGCAGCAGCAGCAGGCTGGGGCAGGGCTGGGGGGGCTGTGTGCCCTGGGTGGAGGCTGCTGGCCTCAGCTCTGCTCTGTCCTGCAGGGTGGAGGGCAGGAGCTGGTACAGCTCCCACCGGGGGCGGCTGTGGATCGCAGCCACTGCTAAAAGCCCTTCTGCCCAGGAGATCTCCGAGCTGGAGGCCACCTACAGAGTGCTGCTGCAGGAAGGTGAAGTGCTCTGCTGGGGTGTCTGCATGGGGGCAGGGCTGAGCTGTGCCAGGGAGCCCTCTCTGCTGAGCAGTTGGGAGCTGCCCCTGCTCTTTCACCTCCTCCTCTTCCTCCCTGCCTTCCCTGGGCTGCCTGGCTCCCTCCTCTGCTGCTCAGCCACCCCAGGCACAGAGCCAGGGTTCTGCCACAGCCTGACAGCAGGGCACTGCTCTTGGCTGTTGGCTCAGGCAGTGACACTGTGCTTGCCTGCATGGGAAGTGGCTTCTGCCTCAGCCTGCTTCCAGGGCTGTGAAAGGCTTTCTGTGTCTCCTGAGCTGGCAGAGGTGAGGTGGCAAAGCTTCCTGGGTGGGTGGGAAGGATGCTGGTGGCTGCCCTGCCTGCCTGCCTGCTTGTGTGGGGCTCCTCCACCTCACCCAGCAGGACTTTGCTCCCTCAGCTCTTCCTGCACTCTGTTCCTCCCTCAGGAGCCAAGCAGGGAAAGGTGCATCAAGAATTAAAGCTGCCAAGCTCAGTCCTGTGGTGGTGAGCAGCAGCTGGATGGGCTGTGAGAGCTGCTGCCTGCTCTCTCTTGCCTCAGGGACTGGAAGTGCATGGAGGGGAGGGCAGGGCAGGGCACCTAGGGGTGGGCAGCCTGCAGCTCTGGGGGTGGGAGTGGGAGCCCCTGAAGAGGTCTTTCTTTTGCTGCAGATGTGGAGTTTCCAAGTGATTACCCCTCGGGGTGCCTGCTGGGCTGTGTGGATGTGGATGACTGCCTGTCACAGGAGCAGTTCAAGGAGCAGGTGAGTCCCACAGGGGCAGTTCAAGGGGCAGGTGAGTCCCACAGGAGCAGTTCAAGGGGCAGGTGAGTCCCACAGGAGCAGTTCAAGGGGCAGGTGAGTCCCACAGGAGCAGTTTAAGGGGCAGGTGAGTCCCACAGGGGCACCTTGGCAAGCTGCTGGTAGCCAGCAGATGTTCAAAGGACAGCCATGAGGTGCTCTAGAGGAGACACTGAGTGGAGACTTGAAGGCAGTGTTGGGAGAAGGAGCTCTTGGAGAGGGTGCAGAGGAAGCCACATAAAAGATCTGGAGAGCCTCCCCTGTGGGGCCAGGCTGGCAGAGTTGGGGCTGTGCAGCCTGGAGAGGAGAAGGCTGCAGGCAGAGCTCAGAGCAGCCTCCCAGGAGCTGAAGGGCTCCAGGAGAGCTGGGGAGGGACTCTGGAGAAGGGCTGGGAGGGACAGGCTGAGGGCCAATGGCTTTGAGCTGGGAGAGGGGAGGCTGAGAGTGGAGAGGAGGAAGAAATTGTTGTCAGTGAGGCTGGGGAGTGACTGGCACAGGTTGCCCAGGGAGGCTGTGGCTGCCTCCTGCCTGGAGGTGCTGAGGGCCAGGCTGGATGAGGCCCTGAGCAGCCTGTGCTGGAGCTGGCTGATGTCTGAGGTCCCTTCCACCTCAACCCATTCTGTGGCTCTGTGATTCCCTTCCAAAGCCTGCACTGAGCAGCAGCTCAGCTCTGATAGAGGTTCCTGCCTGCTGACTTGTGCCAGTCAGGCTTGGTCTGATGGGAGCCACCAGCCCGTGCAGGGCTTGGAAGCAATCCAAGGCAGAGTAAATGGATTGCTCGGGGTGGAGGAGGCTGATGAGGAGCTTCTTGCCATGAAGAGCTGGAGAGGCAGCAGCAGCAGGAGGCTGTTCCTTACAAAGTGCTCTTCTGGCTTCCCTGAAGCCTGTGAGGCTGTCGGCAGGAGGGATGCCTGGAGGGGAGGGAAGTGCCTCTGCTGAGCTCTCCTCTCCGAGTGGCAGAAGGGAGGAGGAGAGGTCGGAGCCGGAGCAGCAGAGGGAGCTTTGGGGCAGCAGTGCATTGACATCTGCAGCAGGGTTTGGCCTCCTGTGGGAGCAAGCCTGGGGAGAGAGGAGAGGAGAGGACACCAGGGCAGGGTTTGTCATCTGTGGCATCCATCAGCCTGCGGTTTGGTCTGCAATGGAGGTTTGTGTCCTCCTCCTGCTGGCAGTGACGGTGCTGCAGAACCCACAGCTTCTCTCTGCCAGCTCCTTCCTCTCTCTAAGCATTCCTTCTCTTTCTCTGTGGATCCAGGCCTCACTAAAAGGCCTGTGACAGCTTCCTGCAGTCTGGAAGCTGCTCTGGAGGTCCTTTAGGGGAGCCCCACAGTTAGCTCCCTTCTCTCAGCTCTTCCAGTTTGCTGGCCCCAGGCACTTATCTTATGCTCAGGGGCTGGTGCTGTATGCCTCTTGTCACCAGAGGGGGAAGCCTGCCCTTGGTGGAACCCCCTCAGAGGACTCACTCCTGCAGCTCTGCCCTGTGCCCATCTGATGTCAGTGGAGTGGTTTGTGGATCACAGAATCAGGGGATTGTTTGGGCTGGGGAAGGCCTCCAGGCTCAGCCAGGCCAAGCCTCAGCCCAGCCCCACCATGGCCACCACACCATGGCCCCAGCTGCCATGGCCACAGGGTTCTGCAGCACCTCCAGCCATGGGGACTCCACCACCTCCCTGGGCAGCCTGTTCTTTAGGGCTGTGTGAGAAGTGCTTGTGTGTGGCAGCTGGCAGGGAGCAGAGGAGGAGCAGAGCTGTCGCTGTGGTCAGAGGCAGTGTCACAGCAGATGGCAGTGCCCTGGCCGCAGTCCTGCTGCTCGCTGGGGGAATGACTTCCAGACGCTCCTCTGGCTCCCTTGCCCACGTGGGCAGTGGAGCAGCACTTCCAGCCAGGGGTTATTTACACCACATTTGCTTGCTCAGAGCTGTGATCCAGTGCAGCTTGCCCTGGTTGGAGGTGTCCCTGCTGACTGCAGGGGGTTGGGCGAGGTGACCTCGGAGGCTCCCTTCCTGCCCGGTGTAAGCTGTGATGCTTTGGATCAAAGCTGCTCCAGGAGTGGAAGTTACTGTCAGGTGGGGAAGTCCTGAGCAGGTACTGAGTGTCACCTGCTGTGTCTGCAGCAGAAGCTTTCTGGGTGCAGCCCTTGATGCACAGGGTGGGTGGGTGGCTGGTGCAGCTCTTAAGCCTCAGTGTTTCCAGCTGAGCTTTGCACGTCTTCCACCTCCTCGAGGCGCGCGCTGGGCTCATTTCCTTCTCTTCCTGGCAGCCACCCAAAAAGCCTTGGTGAGCCCAGAATGATCCTTTTGTTCCCCTCCAAAGGTGACCTGGCAACTTTTGGGCTTTTTCCCCCTCCCTGGTTGAGATGTGAGCGTTGACAGCAGCTTGTTCCTCGCTGCAGGGCTGACGTCAGCCACACCTGGAGCAGAGCAAGGAGCTGCCTTGCTTTGCCTGCCTGAGGTGTTGGTGACTGCAGCAGAGCTGGCTGGGGACATGAGGGACAGTGCTGGCTGGGCTTGACCAGGGTCTGGAGCCAGCAGGGAGCTATTGGCAGAGTGGGTTGGGTTAGGGTTGGATGAGGCTCTGAGCAGCCTGTGCTGGTGGGAGGTGTCCCTGCCCATGGCAGGGGGTTGGAGCTGGATGACCTCTGGGGTCCCTTCCAACCCAACCCATTCTGTGAACCTGCCTCCTGCAGCCATCCCTGTGACTGTTGGTGATAGCCTGTGGCAGGCCCTTGACCTTCCCAGGGCCTGAATTCTGCTGAGGTGGATTTGCCTTTGGCACGTTGCCTGCTGCCAGGCCGAGCGGCCCTGGGCACTGCTCCTGCTCGCAGGGACCTGGGGGTGATGCTTTGTTTCGTTTCCCACCAGCTGAATTCAGCCCATGGGTGCAGGAGCAGAGGCCAGCAGGCCAGCAGCTGGTTTGGATTACAGCTGGTGAGAGCTGGGGGAGGTTTTTTTTCCCCTTCTGTGAAGGGCTTTGGTTTTCATCAGAGCCTCTTGGAGGGCTGCAGCTGCCTTGCATAAGCCAGCAGGTTTGCTGAGGCCACTGCACAGCCTGTTAAGATGAAGGGGAGATTGTCACTTGAGGATGATTAATTTAGGAATGCATTAACATGCCAAAGAAATCAAATGATAGAGGCTAGCTTGCCCTCTCCTCTGGTTTCCTAGACCCTAGGGAGCAAAGGAAGCCAAGGCTGAAGCATATGACTTAATTAATGATGACTGTGGACTTAGCCTCTGCTACCAGTTCAGCCAGCCAGGCAGCGAGCTGGCCTGCAGGGCTGTTTTTTCCTCTCCTCTCAGATGTGGTCACTGATGCTCAGCCACCTCCTTGGTGTTTGGGTTGTCTTTAATCCCAAATCCAAGGGTCAGGTAAAACCAGCCTCGTGCCTGGCTGCTCCTCAGCTGCCCCACAGCCCCCCCCCCGGCGGCTTGGAGCTCCCCCAGCTCCCCTCAGCTGTGCCTGTGACCACCCTTTAGCTGTGACCCCAAGTGCTGGGGGGGAGCTGGCAGCTGCAAACCCCAGGCCCCGTGGTAGCTGCCTGAGGCCTTGCTGGCTTCATCTCCAGTGGCTGCTGCCTCGGGTGTGGAGCCTGGTGGAGAGATCCATCGCCTTGGTGGGGTTGGATCAGTGCCTGGAGGCAGCCACCAGCATCTTCCACAAGGGCTTGTAGTGACAGGAGGAGGAGGAGTGGATTGAAGCCTGAGGAGGGGAGTCTTAGACTGGAGGGGAGGAAGAAATTGTTGGCAGTGAGGGTGGGGAGACACTGGCACAGGTTGCCCAGGGAGGCTGTGGCTGTCCCTTCCCTGGAGGTGCTGAAGGCCAGGCTGGATGAGGCCTTGAGCAGGCTGGGCTGGTGGGAGGTGAAGATCATCTAGTTCCAGGCCTCTTGCCATGGGCAGGGTAGGGGGGTTGGCACTAGATGATCTCTGGGGTTTCTTCCAAGGGACTCTGTGAGTGCCTGCCTGCAGCAGGGTTCAGGTGTCTTGGTTTCTTCTCCTCCTCCCTCTTGACTCTCCTCCGCAGGGGCTGATGAAAACCCCTTTCAACTGATCCCGCTACACTACCAAGTGCTCCTCCAATCCACCCAGTTTCCCCTGCTGGCTGTCAGGAGCTCTGTAAACATCTGAGGCCCTTCCCCTGCTGCTTCACCTCGGGTAGGGCTTTCCTCAGGCCAGGATTTGAACCGCAGTGAGGCGCTGGTGGCTGCAGGTCCTGCAACACCGCTTCGGGGCAGGGGTGCAGCCAGCCCCTCCTGGTCTCCCTGAGGTCTGGAGCCCTGGCAGCCTCCTCAGCCTTTGCTAATGAGAGTGCAGCAGCAGCAGTTGGAGCACTCCATCTCCATTGCCAAGTGCTGTTATTACTGATTAGGGTTTAATTGCTTCCCCTGCCCTTTGCATCCGAGTGCAGCGCCCGGCCGGGCCCGGGGGGCTGGCAGGCTGCAGGCTGCTCTGCAGAGGATGGGTGCCAGCCTGCCATGTCTGGAGCTGCCTGAGTGGCAGCCAGGCGTGGCAGGGGCAGAGCAGGCAGGGCCTGGCAGGCAGGGCTGTGGGAAGGAGGGGCAGGGAAGGGGCTGGGCAGCATTCCTCCCGCAGCCTGGTGGGGGGAGCCAGTGCCAGCAGCCTGCTCTGCCAGCAGCCTGCTCTGCCAGCAGCAGCTGTAAGCTCTCAGGAGCAGCAGGGAGGATGTTGACTGCAACAATGCATCAAGGCTGTGGTTTGTAACCTCAATAGCAAAGCACTGAGCTGCCTCTGTTCTTTCTCTCTTTCCTTTCCCCCTCTCTAGCCTTTTTCTCTTGTTTTTAACAAAGCCATTTGGGTTGCCAAACCCATAACCATTAGCAGCTGTGGGGTTGCTGAGCTCTTCCTTCCTCACACGTTGCAGTCTAGACCTGACAGCCTTTCAAACAAAAGTTTGGCTCTGGCCCTTTGTTTGTGTTTCTCTGCAGCTCTGCTTTGCTTCTCCGCTGGGCCAGGCCGAGCGGCAGCACCGATCCCTTCCCCAGCCCCGGCTCCTCTGCTCCCCTCTGCTCTGGCCTCTGGAGCTCCTGGGCTCTGTGTTCACAAGGCTGCTGTGCTGCCTGCTTCTGCCTCAGGCTGGACAGGAGGAAATAAGGCATTTCCAGAGAGCTGGAGCTGCTCTGGGCTCTCTGCTTAGGAAAATGTTGTGTTCGTGGTGGGCCAGAAAGCTGCTTGGCCTCTGCTGGGGCAGACAGATGGCTCCTGAGGAGAGAATCACAGAGTGGTTTCACTTGGAAGGGACCTTTAAAAGTCATCCAGCCCAACCCCTGCAACCAGCAGGGACATCTGCAGCTAGATCAGGTCACTCAGAGCCCCAACCAACCTGACCTGCACTGGTGCCAGCCATGGGGCAGCTCCCAGCTCTCTGGGCAGCCTGGGGCAGGCTCTCAGCACCCCCAGCATCAACAATTTCTCCCTTCTCTCCAGTCTGAGTCTCCCTCTTAGCCCAAACCATCTCCCCTTGTCCTTTCACCACAGGCCCTGCTCAAAGGCTGTCCCCAGCTCTCTGATCACCCTTGAAGCACTCCCTAGAGTGCTTGAAGGTCTCCCTGGAGCCTTCTCCAGGGTGAACCACCCCAACTCTCAGCCTGGCCTCACAGCAGAGGGTTTCCAGCCCTGCCAGCACTGCTGTGGGCTCCTCTGGCCCTGCTCCACCAGGTCCCTGTCTGTGCTGAGGGCTCCAGAGCTGCCCCAGCACTGCAGGGGGGGTCTGAGCAGAGCACAGCAGAGAGGCAGAATCTCCTCCCTGCCCCTGCTGCCCAGGGTGCTGGGGACCAGCCTAGGGCAGGCTGCCTCCAGCTTCTCACCCACCAGTCCCCCACAAGCCCAGCAGGGCTGCTCTCAATCACACTGTCCACAGAATGCTGGCTGCCAATCTGCTCCAAGTTGAAAGTGTGCTGCAGGACTGTGCCAGGAGGGTGAGCAGAGCTTGGGCTGAGGCTCTTGCATGCCCTGCAACCTCTTGCCAGAACTAGAGGTTTGGGTTAGGAGAAGGTGGCACAGAGCAGCTGCAGACCTGGCTCTCCTGGCTCAGCTGGTGCTGCCTGTTGCCAGCTGGGTGTCACCTTGTGCCATGGAGGGTGAAGGTTGGCTGGGGACAGTGGGCTGGAGCACAGGCTCACAGGATGTCAGAGGTTTGAAGGGACCCAAAGAGATCCTCCAGTCCAAGCCCCCTGCCAGAGCAGGAGCAGAGAATCCAGCACAGGGCACACAGGAACATATCCAGCCAGGGCTGGGAAGTCCCCACAGAAGGAGACTCCACAACCTCTCTGGGCAGCCTGCTCCAGACCGCTGGGACCCTCCCAGTGCAGAAGTTCCTCCTCCTCCTGAGCTGGAACCTCCTCTGCTGGAGCTTCCCCAGCAGGGTGCTGGGGACCACCACTGTTGGAACCACAGGTATGGAAGCAAGGCTACAGCACAGTGCTCCTGAGGAAAGTGAGAAGGAGAGCTGCAGCTTGGCCACAGCACTTCCTGGAGGCTGCTCCTGCAAATGTTCCCCTCTTTATATCCAGTAAGTCCTGCAGCTGGACCACAGAGCCCATGGCTGAGCTTCAAAGGCTGGAGCAGCTTGGGCTGCAGCTGGACCCAGGCAGGTCTGGGGGGTAGCTGTGAGCAGTATCTTGGTGGTGTCTGAGCTGGAGGTGGGGCAGTTGGCAGCACCCCCACCTGGGGGAGTGTCAGCTCTCCTTTCTGGTGGCTCCATGTCTCCTGCTGCCAGGCTCTGCAAGCCCTTCCGTGCCTGCCCCAGGCTTCCATCTTGCTTTGCCCCTTTGCAGACTGCTGGAGAAACGTTTTCTAGCTGGCTGCTGAACACTTTGCCTCTGGAGGAGGAGAAGATGCCAGGACAGGAGTTCATTACCTGCTACCTGGGGCTGACAGCTAGGAAGCTTATGAGGCATGAATGAGGAGTGGAGCCCACGGCCCCACAGCCACCAATGGCTGCCCAGCTCCCAGGGGGGATGCCACCCAACCCACCCCACCCCACCCCACCCTACTGCTCTGCCTCCCACCCCACCCCTCCGCTCTGCCTCCCACCCTATCCCTCCGCTCTGCCTCCCACCCTCCCCCTCTGCTCTGAGCCCAGAACAGAGATGAGCCCAGTGCCAGGATGAACCCGGGGTCAGGATGACGTGCCCGGTGCAGGACGTGCCAGGTGTGCCCAGTGCCAGGTGTGCCCGGTGCCAGGTGTGCCCAGTGCCAGTTGTGCCCGGTGCAGGATGTGCCCGGTGCCAGGTGTGCCCGGTGCAGGACATGCCCGGTGCCAGGTGTGCCCGGTGCCAGGTGTGCCCGGTGCCGGATGTGCCCGGTGCAGGACGTGCCCGGTGCAGGACGTGCCCGGTGCCAGGTGTGCCTGGTGCCAGGTGTGCCCGGTGCAGGACGTGCCCGGTGCCAGGTGTGCCCGGTGCCAGGTGTGCCCGGTGCAGGACGTGCCTGGTGCCAGGTGTGCCCGGTGCAGGACGTGCCCGGTGCCAGGTGTGCCCGGTGCCAGGTGTGCCCGGTGCAGGACGTGCCCGGTGCCAGGTGTGCCCGGTGCCAGGTGTGCCCGGTGCAGGACGTGCCTGGTGCCAGGTGTGCCCGGTGCAGGACGTGCCCGGTGCAGGACGTGCCTGGTGCCAGGTGTGCCCGGTGCAGGACGTGCCCGGTGCAGGACGTGCCTGGTGCCAGGTGTGCCCGGTGCAGGATGTGCCCGGTGCAGGACGTGCCTGGTGCCAGGTGTGCCTGGTGTAGGACATGCCCAGTGCCAGGTGTGCCCAGTGCAGGACGTGCCTGGTGCCAGGTGTGCCCGGTGCAGGACATGCCCGGTGCCAGGTGTGCCCGGTGCAGGATGTGCCCAGTGCCAGGTGTGTTTGGCTGCTCTCGAGGCTGATGTATTGCCGGTGGCAGCAGCCTGGCTCTCCCCTCGGGCACACCCTGGCTGCCAGGGTGTGTTTTGCCCGTGCCAGGGTGCTGGTGCCAGCTCTGCGTGCCCTGCTTGCCTTTGTTCCGCTTTCCAGCGCTGCTCTTCCCTTCCCAAGCTTCAGGATAGCAGCAGGGAAGCGCAGGCTGGAGCTGGCCTCCTGGCCCGGCGCTGCCTGGCCCAGCCTGGCCCAGCCTGGCTCTCTTTCACCGAGGCGGCAGTGCCAGGGAAAGGATCCAAGCCTTCCATTAGTAACCTCGCAGGGCATCTCTGTGCCTTTTCTCTGGCCGGTGCCAGCAGCACAAGGCCACCCCTGCCCCCCAGCAGCTGGCAGAGGGGGAGGATGGTGGTGCCCCACCGAAGGACCGCAGCTCCCAGGCTCCAGCGCTGCCCCCGGGCTGACTGTGGGGCTGCGTGCCAGGGCAGGCTGGGCACGAAGCGCGGCGCGGAGCTCAGGCTGCATGGCAGGGCGCTGGGGCCCTTCCCGCTCAGCCGCCGGCAGCGGTCGGCCGCTTGCGCCGCTCCCGCTTGTGTGCTTTTGTGTCCGGGGCCTTAATGAGAGTGGAAGCTGCTCTTGAAAGGTCGCTAATGAAGCTGCCGGGGCAGCCTTTGGCTTTGCGCTGCCTGCGGCGCCTTTGTGCCGCCTCCCGGGCAGGGCTCTCCTTAGCCACCGGCTCGGCTCCCCCCCTGCAACAGTTCACCGAGGCACAGAATTGTCAGGGCTGGAAGGGACCCCAAGGCTCAGCCAGCTCCAACCCCCTGCCATGGGCAGGGACACCTCACACCACAGCAGGTTGCTCCCAGCCACATCCAGCCTGGCTGCAAACACCTCCAGGCAGGAGGCTTCCACCACCTCCCTGGGCAGCCTGTGCCAGGCTCTCACCACCCTCCTGGGCAACAACTTCTTCCTCACATCCAAGCTGAATCTCCCCACTTCTAGTGCTGCTCCATCTCCCCCAGTCCTACCCCTCCCTGACACCCCAGAGCAGAGGGGCAGGATCCTCTCCCTCCACCTCTGGCAATGGGCACTGGCAGCCCAGAAGGCCAAGGGCAGCTGAGCTGCCCTTGGCCTTCTGGGCTGCCAGTGCCCATTGCTGGCTCCCTGTCCTAGGCCTGATTCCTGCCCCCCTCAGAGGTGTCCCAGACCCCTATCCCTCCCTGACACCCTCCAAAGTCCCTCCCCAGCTTTCCTGGAGCCCCCTGCAGCTCCTGGAAGGCCACAAGAAGGTCTCCTCCTGCTCTTCCCATTCCCCTGCCTTCAGGTCACAGCACTTGGAAGGGTGAAGCAATGGAAGGGCTCAGGACTTCCCTTCCCCGTGGGTTTTCTTTCCACTGCAGATCTCAAAGCAGTTTAACACAGGCACAAAGAGCTCAAGGTTAAATGTGGCACCCAAGGAGAGGCTGGCAAAGGCAGCTGGGTGCTGGGCTCCTCCAAAAACTGGCCCCCAGCACAAGAAGGACCTGGAGCTGCTGCAGAGGCTCCAGAGGAGGCCACCAGGATGAGCAGAGGCTGCAGAGCCTCCCCTGTGGGGCCAGGCTGGGAGAGTTGGGGCTGTGCAGCCTGGAGAAGAGAAGGCTGCAGGCAGAGCTCAGAGCAGCCTCCCAGGAGCTGAAGGGCTCCAGGAGAGCTGGGGAGGGACTCTGGAGAAGGGCTGGGAGGGACAGGCTGAGGGCCAATGGCTTTGAGCTGGGAGAGGGGAGGCTGAGAGTGGAGAGGAGGAAGAAATTGTTGTCAGTGAGGCTGGGGAGAGACTGGCACAGGTTGCCCAGGGAGGCTGTGGCTGCCTCCTGCCTGGAGGTGCTGAGGGCCAGGCTGGATGAGGCTCTGAGCAGCCTGTGCTGGTGGGAGGTGTCCCTGCCCATGGCAGGGGCTGGAGCTGGCTGAGCTTTGGATGAGTCCCTTCCAGCCCAAGCCATTCAGTGTTGCTGTGCTGCGATGGCCTCTGGCTGAGCTGCGGCTGCCGATGCTCCTGCTGATGCTCCTGCTGCTGGCAGCGGTGCTGGGCAGGCCAGCAGGGCCCTGCCTCCCGCTGCAGCCTGCCCCCAGAGCCGGCTGGCAACTCCTGGCTGGAACAGATTGGTGAGGGGGGCAAACAAACAAAGAGGCTTAGCAGGATAATGTAGTTGTCAGCTGTGCCGAAGGTGGGGTAGTGTCTGCTGGCTCCCAGCTGCCTCTCCCCTCCTCTGCTCTTCTGCTGCCTGCTGCGGAGCTGGGCGGCCGCAGCCCTGCCGCTATTCCCGGTGCTGAGGAGCTGGTGATGGCAGGGGAGGGATGCTGCAAACAGAGTGCAGGGAACAGTCATTAGCGATTAGCCCTGCCGGCAGCCTGCTGGCGACGTGTGACAGCCGCTTCAGAGGTGCTCCAGGAGCCGGCTCCAGCGGGAGGGGGAAGCTGTGGGCCAGCCCTGGGAGGAGCCCAGCACTCAGCTCCCTCTCGCAGCCTGCCCCTGGGTGCTGCATTTAACTGCCAGCTCTTTCTGCCTGTCTTAAGCTACTTGAGAGCTGCTTTTTTTACACCCCCTTAAACCCCTCCCTGCTAATCTCTTCACAGCTAGGCTCTTAGCAAGCTCTTAGCAGCAAGTGGAAGCCCAGCCAGCCTGGTGGCAGAGGGGATGAGCAGGCAGGGAGGTGGTTGCAAGGGGGCTGGTGGTGAGGAGCTCCCCTGGGGCCCTGGACCAAGGGCAGGTGTGGGCTGGAGTGGCACTTGGTGAGTTGTGCTGGCTGCCTGCAGAGGCCTCACACCTCACTGCAAACCCACTGGGAGGGGGCAGAAGGTTTGAGAGGAGGTAGAGTCCTTTCTTTTACACCATGCTGGGTACCTTGCATGACCTCTCTCTTTGGAGCCTCCCTGCCCTGCAGAGTCACAGAAAGGTTGGGGCTGGAGAAGGCCTCCAGGCTCAGCCAGGCCAAGCCTCAGCCCAGCCCCACCATGGCCACCACACCATGGCCCCAGCTGCCATGGCCACAGGGTTCTGCAGCACCTCCAGCCATGGGCACTCCACCACCTCCCTGGGCAGCCTCTGCCAGTCCCTGACCACTCTGCCACCAAAGGAATTCTTCCTCCTCTCCAACCTAAGCCTCCCCTGGCACAATTCCAGGCCAGTTCCTCTCCTGCTCTCCCCTGAGCCTAGGGAGCAGAGGCCAACCTCCACCTGCCTCCAGCCTACTCTCAGGAAAGTGTAGACAGCAGTGAGGTCTCCCTCAGCCTCCTCTGCAGATCTGGAGGAGGGTGAGCTTTATCCTTGAGGCACAGCCTGGTCTCTGGATGATATTGTTGTAGAGGGACATTTTAGCCACCTCCTCCAAACTTGCTGAGTTGCAGAGGTGCTGGAAGCCTGCAGGCTTCCACAGCCTGCTCTGAGGTCTGCCTGGAGCCTTCTCTTCTCCAGGCTGCACAGCCCCAACTCTCCCAGCCTGTCCCCACAGGGGAGGTTCTGCAGCCTCTGCTCATCCTGGTGGCCTCTTCTGGAGCCTCTCCAGCAGCTCCAGGTCCTTCTTGTGCTGGGGGCCCCAGAGCTGGAGGCAGTGCTGCAGGTGGGCTCTGAGCAGAGCAGAGCAGAGGGGCAGAATCCCCTCCCTCACCACTGGCAGTGCTGCCAAGCCCTCTGACAGCCCAGGCAGGGTGGGCTGCTCTCACTTCTCCCATCCCTGTGCCCAGCTGTTCCAGGGCACATCCAAACTCCTCCTGGCAGGGTGGTGAGAGCTCTTCAAGCAGTCGGCCTCAGAGTCATTTGTTAGGAACAAATGGGGGATTTGCCAGGACATAGTGCTCCATCTGCTCTGGCATCCTGTGCCCTGCAGCAGCTGTGGCAGATCTGCTGGAGGAGGGCAGGGGAGAAAAGGGGGCAGCACTTTTCCCATGGAAGGGAAAGAGCTTCCCTGGTCCCTGTGAGCAGGGCACCACCTGGGCACCTCGGTGGTGTGGGCCTGGCCCTGGCACACCTGCAGCAGGGGGGGGACCTGGAGCCATGGTTGCTGTGCAGATCTTTCACTGCCTCAGGAGCTCAGGGGTGACCTCATTGCCCTCTACAACTACCTGAAAGGAGGTTGTGGCCAGGAAGGGGTTGGTCTCCTCCCAGGCAGCCATGGTTTAGTCATGGGGTCTGTGGTGACAGGTTGGATTTGATGATCTTTGAGGTCTCTTCCAACCTTAGTGATACTGTGAGACTGTGAAGCTAGGCTGGGCCCCCTGGCTGTAAGCCACCTGCAGAGGCCTTCCCTGCTGCCCCCAGTGCTGACTGCCTGCCTGTGTCTCTTTGGCAGTACCCGGAGCTGAGCCAGGAGTCTGCCTCTCCCTTTGTCTTTATCTGCACCAACCCCCAGGAGATGGTTGTGAAGTTTCCCATCAAAGGCAAGCACAAAATCTGTAAGTACTAAAGGCTCCACAGCCAGCCCCCTGCTTCTTGCATGCTCTCTGCACCACCTCTGCTTGCCTCTGCCATATGGGTCCATAGCCTGTGCCCTGGGCTCTTTGATCTGGAGGTGTTTGTTTAATGGCTCAAGTACATCTGTAGGACTTTTTTTGTCTTCAGTTCCCCTGTCCCAGATGTTGCTTCCTTCCAAATGGGAGCCTCTTCCTGCCTCTGCACATGCTCCAGAGCCAGGGAGTGCTCCTTGTCTGCAGCTGAGCTGCTGCTGCCCTCAGCCTGGCTCAGGGGAGGGCTCAGCAGAGATGTTGAACTCGTGAAGTTCAGCAGGGGCAAGTGTAGGGTCCTGCCCCTGGGGAGGAACAACCTCCTGCCCCAGCACAAGTGAGGGGTGACCTGCTGGAGGGCAGCTCTGCAGAGAATGACCTGGGAGTGCTGGGGGACAGCCATGAAGCAGCAGTGTGCTCTGGTGTCCATGAAGGGCAGTGCTGCCTTAAGGAGAGTGTGACCTGCAGGTCAAGAGGTTCTGCCCTAGAGAGGCCACATCTGCAGTATTGTGTCCAGGTCTGGGCTCCCCAGCTCAAGAGGGCCAGGGAACTGCTGGAGAGAGTCCAGGGTAGGCTGGGAAGCTGCTGAGGGGCCTGGAGCAGCTCTGTGAGGAGCAAAAGCTGAGAGCCCTGGGGCTGAGAGCCTGCAGAAGAGCAGCCCCAGAGGGCAGCTGAGCAATGCTCAGCAAGAGCTAAAGGAGCTGGGGGGGGCAAGAGGCTGGGGCCAGGCTCTGCTCAGTGGTGCCCAGGGACAGGGCAAGGGGCACAAACTGGAACCCAGGAGGTTCCACCTGAACAGGAGGAGAAACTTCTCTGTTGTGAGGGTGCTGGAGGCCTGGAGCAGGCTGCCCAGAGCAGTTGTGGAGTCTCCTGTGGAGAGCTTCCAACCCCACCCTGAGCACTGTGATCCTGGGCAGGCTGCTGTGGGTGCCCTGCTCTAGGGGTCCCTCCCAAGCCCGTCCATGCCGGAGTTGTGTGAGCCATGACAGCTCCTCGCCTGCCATCACCCTCCTGCCCCTGGGGAGGGTGAGGGCTGGAAGCAGCACGGAGCTGCAGGGCCGGCTGGATGCTGTCCTCATGCTGCCCCGGCAGAGCTGCTGGGGAGGTGGCACAGCATCTGCCCATGCCCTGCTTGCCAGCCGTGCCAGGCCCTTTGTGGGCCGCCAGCCCCTCCCGCCCGGGCCGGGGCAGCTGGGCAGCCTGCAGCCAGCTCCTCGTTAGCAGCCCCCGCAGCACCACGCAGCCTGGGGAAGGCCTTCAGGGGGTGTGAGGAACCAGCGTGAGAGGCTCACGGCAGTGGCAGCAGACGGAGCCTCGGCTGGTGAGCGGGGCTGGCGCCCGGCTCTGCCTCCTCCTTGGCAGCGCGGTGCCACGGGAGGCCTTATCTGGCCGCGCAGGGCTCCGCGGTGCTGCCTGATAAGGGCTCCGGCAGCAGAGCCTGCGGTGATTGCTCCTCGTTTGAGGGCTATTTACCGCCTCTCCGGGAGTGAAGCACCCTTCAGCCACGGCTCTGCTCTCTGCCTGGCAGATGAGAGCCGTCCTGCCCTGCTGGCGTCTGCAGGTCAAAACAGTCGCGTTTGCTCTGTGCTCCGGGAGCCGCCGATGCTGCTCGGGGGGCTGCAGTCACTGCTCCAGGAGCCGCTGATGCTGCTCGGGGGGCTGCAATCACTGCTCGGGAGGCTGCAGCCGCTGCTTGGTGGGCTGCAGTCACTGCTCGGGGGGCTGCAGTCACTGCTCCAGGAGCCGCTGATGCTGCTCGGGGGGCTGCAATCACTGCTCCAGGAGCTGCCGATGCTGCTCAGGGGCTGCAGTCGCTGCTCGGGGGGGTTGCAGCCGCTGCTCAGGGGGCTGCAGTCACTGCTCAGGGGCTGCAGCCACTGCTCGGGGGGGCTGCAGCCACTGCTCAGGGGGCTGCAGTCACTGCTCGGGGGGCTGCAGTCACTGCTCAGGGGGCTGCAGTCACTGCTCGGGGGGCTGCAGCCACTGCTCAGGGGCTGCAGCCACTGCTCGGGGGGGTTGCAGCCACTGCTCAGGGGGCTGCAGTCACTGCTCGGGGGGCTGCAGTCACTGCTCAGGGGCTGCAGCCACTGCTCAGGGGCTGCAGTCACTGCTCAGGGGGCTGCAGTCACTGCTCAGGGGCTGCAGTCACTGCTCAGGGGCTGCATTCACTGCCTGGGGGGCTGCAGTCACTGCTCAGGGGGCTGCAGTCACTGCTCGGGGAGCTGCCGACGCTGCTCGGGGAGCCGCAGTGCTGGGATGTGCCGGCAGCAGCCTCCCCCGGCACGGCTGAGCAAGCAGAGCTGTGCTGCTGGCTGAGGATGCAGGACAGCTTCACCTCGCCGCTGTCACACGCCACAGCAGCTGCTCCTTGCCTTTTCTTCCCCTTGCTCCTTGCTGGACTCACTCCTTGCTGCGGCCCAGGCTGTCTCTTCCCCCTTGGTGCCGCAGCTGCCGGCGTCCGGCCGCGGCGAGGAGCGGAGCCGCCTGCCCAGGGAGCAGAGCCGCCGCGGCGGGGGCAGATGCCGCCGGTCCCCTCCCCAGCTGTCACCTCGTCTCCTTTGTGCTGTGACACTTTCCTGCTCGGAGAAGGACCAGTCTAGCCGCCTGGCAGCCGGCTGCCCGCCCCCGCCGCCGGCCCTGCCTCTCCTGCCCTCCATCCCCGACCGGAGCTGTCAGGAGAGCAGCCGCGGGGGAGGCTGCGGAGCTGCGCCTTCCCCTCCCGCAGGGGACAGCGTCTGCCCGGGCGACGTCTGCGGCAGCCTGGGGAAGGAGCAGGGAAGCCTCTGACCTCTGGTGGGGGCGGGATGCTGCTTTGCTAGGTGCTTGCACGGCAGCCAAGGGCAGCCCCAGCGCCACACTCGCGGCTGGCAGCGGAGCAGGGGCAAGGCGGTGCCACCTCTCGTCCCCACCTGAGCTGCCTGCCTGCCCTGGCTGCTCGGAGCCTGGCTCCAGCCGTGGCTAACTGCCAGGCTGTCTTGTAGGGGAGCCAAGCCAGAGCAGTGCTCCTTGCCAGGTAACAGCATGGGGCTCGCTGCAGTGCCATCCCAGCACTTCTCCATGGCAGAGGAGCTGTTTCTAGCAGCCCACCAAGTGGCACAGCTTGATCTGTGCTGCCAGGGGCACTGCTGGTGTGAAGGGATGGGCACTGTGTGCACCATGGCTGAGGGCACAGCTTCATAGCTGCATAGAATGGGTTGGCTTGGAAGGGACCTTAAAGATCATGGGCAGGGACACCTCCCACCAGCACAGGCTGCTCAGGGCCTCATCCAGCCTGGCCCTCAGCACCTCCAGGCAGGAGGCAGCCACAGCCTCCCTGGGCAACCTGTGCCAGTCTCTCCCCACCCTCACTGACAACAATTTCTTCCTCCTCTCCACTCTCAGTCTCCCCTCTCCCAGCTCAAAGCCATTGGCCCTCAGCCTGTCCCTCCCAGCCCTTCTCCAGAGTCCCTCCCCAGCTCTCCTGGAGCCCTTCAGCTCCTGGGAGGCTGCTCTGAGCTCTGCCTGCAATGCCTGGGTCCTGCTCCCAGTTTGGAGCTGGCTGTAGATGTGTTCTGGTTTGTGGCTCCATGGTGTGGTGACTCTCAAGCTCCTGCCCAGCTTTGGGGCTTTTGGTGCCTTGGATTTCCCGCTCAAGCTCAGAGAGGAGCAAGGCTGGCCCAAGGCTCCAGCTGAAGGACTGGTTGCAGGGAGGCTGAAGAGCAGGTGATGGTCTCCAGCTGCTTTGGAGCCCTTTTGTCTGGCCAAGCAGCTGCTTCTCATGGCACATGGCAATTCCCTGGCAATTTCTGGAGCAGTGGCCAAAGTGGGAGGCAGTTTTGGGTGGGTTTCATCCCCAGCAGGGGTGAGATCTGCTGTGTGCTGTAGCAGCCCTGGACCAGCTGGACTGTGCTCCACTCGGGGTGACACCAGCCTTGGGGCCCTCAGAGGGCCCAGGTAATGTGCCAGCAGCTCCAGCTCCATCCTGGGAAGGACTCTGCCTGTCCATCTTCTCTTTGCCGTCCCTGCTGATGGTGTGACCACAGTGGACCCCCATGATCCTCCCCAGGGACCTGTGGAGTGCTCCCAAGGACCTGGGGGCGCCCTGCCCAGCTCAGAGGAGGTCTGCAGCTCCTGCTGCTGGCTTCTGCGAGGCGGTGGAGCCCTGTCCCAGCTCCCAGCTCCAGATGGGGACAGGCTGAGGCTGGCGTTTGGAGGATGGGCAGACACAGCGGGACAGGGAGAGCACATCACCCTCCTGCTTGCCCACCCTGCCTGCCTTTTGGCTTCTCCTGCACGAGTTGCCTAGCTCCTGGACTCTGGTGTCCTGCTCCTCTCCCTGGTGGGAAGCTTCACTTCCCTGGCAGTGAAGCCACCAAGGGCTGTGGTGGGCAAGGAGGGGCAGCGTTTGCTCTGGGTCCCACCGAAGCAGCTGCCCCCGGGCGCCTGAGCTCCCCAAGGTGCTGCCCAGCGGCAAAGGCATCACTGCAGCTCTCTGCCCTGGAGGCCACCGGCCAAGCTCTCGGCAGCACAGAGCAGTTGGTCTCCATCACCTCCTGTGCCCCACTGCTTCGCCAGCCCCAGACGGAAGGTTTATTGTCCCCCGAGCCTGGCTTTCCACCACGCCATGGAGAAACGTACCCCCGAGGTGGCGCTTGCTGGTCCCTCGCCTGCTGCAGAGCCGTCCGCACGCATCCTGCGGGGCAGCGAGGGCCGATTTCCCGGCGGGTGATGGGAATCCACTCGGCTCCTCCTGGCCGAATCTGCCCCTCCGCGGCCGTCCCGGCTCGCCCCCGGCGAGAGCAGGCAGCGCCCGGCTCCTCCGGCAGCGTAATGGGATGCGACAGGGACGCCCTAACGAGGGGAGCTGGCCGCCGCCGGCTCATTTGCATTGCAGATGGCAGCGAAAACCCCAGCGCGGGGAGGGCTCATCCGGGGCTCATCTCTGTGGTCTGTTTTTGTTCCAATCCCCTTCTCTGCAGGGCGGCTGGATGCCAAGATCCACCAGGGAGCGAAGAAAGGGTTAATGAAGCAGAAAGCCAGGGGGTGAGCGGCGGCGGGGGAGCGGCGCCCTCGTTCCCACCGAGCAGCCGACTGCCGCCGGAGGGTGCCCGGATGGTGCTGGGCTCCAGCGAGCGGGGGCCAGGTGGATCCCGCGGTGCGTTCGGGCGCCGCCGAGCCTGGTGTATGGCAGCAGCATTAAAAGAGAACTGCGTGGATGGAGTCCTGGCCCAGCAGCTTCCCGGGAAGTCACACCCCATGGGCTGGGAGATGGGAGCTTGGCAGGCTGGGATTCAGCCGAGTGCTGGCATCTCCAGGCAAGGGAAGCATGCCAGGGGCAGCCAGCCCAGCCCCAGCCTGGCATGAGCGGCCTCCCTCTGCCCAAAATGTGCCCGCAGGCCTCTGGGTTGGGTGGTGGCAGACCTTGCAAGAGACAGAGGGGATGAGAATGGCTCCCAAGAGCTGCAGAGCCTGAGCCCTGCCCAGCATGTGCTGGGGGAGGTGGAGGCTGAGGGGTGGGCTTTGCTCCTGCTCAGGCACTCTGTGCTCGAAGGGGAGTGCCCTGGCAGCTCTTGGCATCACCAGGGAGTGCTCAGCCTCACATCCTGACTCCTCTGAGAGCAGCAGCCACCAGCCAAAGCTGCCCCTGCTCCAACAGCTGTGTGCAGAGGTTACAAACCCACTCAGCTTCACCAGGAAGGTGAACTTCTGCTTTTCCTGGAGCCCCTCACACTCAGCCTCTCCCTGGGGCTCTGCTCGTGGCCCTGAGCCCCTCGTGCTGCACTGCTCCAGCTCTGCCTTGCCAGGCTCTGAGCTCTCCTGGCCGCTCCCTGCAGCCCACCCTGCTCTGGAGGGGTCAGAGTGGCCCCCCAGCACTGCTGGCATCCCTTCTCCTCCCCAGGGAGCAGAGCAGGGCTGCTGGCTTAGCTGTGGTTGCAGCTTGTCCCAGGCCATGGCCTCAGTTCCTTCTTGCAGCAGGGAGGGGGAGGAGGGTATGAAGCCTTCATGCCAGCTGCTTGCACCCCCTGAGACCCTGCAGCTGGGCACTGCCAATCATCTCAGCAGTGCTGATGTTTGCCCTGGGAGTCACTTTCTGGCTCCTGTTGCTCCCTGAGGGATCTCTGTGATGCTGGAGCTGGTGGCTGTGGATTCAGTGCCCACAGGCATCGCTCCTCATGTGGAGAACCCTCCTGGGTGTTTCAGCTCCAGCTCGCCCAGGCTTGGCATGGAGGCCACAGTGCAGGAGCTGCTGTTGGCTGTAGCTGGGCTTCTGCTGCATCCAGCCCCCCCTCCCTGGCCCACCAGGATGGTCCCAATCAGCTGTGCTGGGATTCCTGCTGGCTTCCCTCCACGTGTCCCTCTGGCTGTGCTTTGAGCACCAGGGGAAGTGTCTGTGGTGCCCCTCAAGAGCGAAGCTGGAGCGGGATGGGAGGCTTGCAGCAGCATCCTGGGGTCCTGGGAGGTTTACAGTCTCACAGTATCACCAAGGTTGGAAGAGACCTCAAGGATCATGGAGTCCAACCTGTCACCACAGACCTCATGGCCAGACCATGGCACCAAGTGCCACATCCAATCCCCTCTTGAACACCTCCAGGGATGGGGACTCCACCACCTCCCTGGGCAGCACATCCCAATGGCTAACAACTCTCCCTGGGAAGAACTTTCTCCTCACCTCCAGCCTAAACTTCCCCTGGCACAGCTTGAAACTGTGTCCTCTTGTTCTGCTGCTGCTTGCCTGGGAGAAGAGACCAACCCCCTCCTGGCTACAACCTCCCTGCAGGTAGTTGTAGAGGGCAATGAGGTCTCCCCTGAGCCTCCTCTTCTCCAGGCTAAGCAACCCCAGCTCCCTCAGCCTCTCCTCACAGGGCTGTGCTCAAGGCCTCTCCCCAGCCTTGTTGCCCTTCTCTGGACACCTTCAAGTCTCTCAATGTCCTTCCTAAGCTGAGGGGCCCAGAGCTGGACACAGGACTCAAGGTGTGGCCTAACCAGTGCTGAGCACAGGGCACAATGACTTCCCTGCTCCTGCTGGCCACACTCTTCCTGATGCAGGCCAGGATGCCCTTGGCCTTCTTGGCCCCCTGGGCACACTGCTGGCTCATGTTCAGGCAGCTGTCAATCAGCACCCCCAGCTCCCTCTCTGTTTGGCAGCCCTCAGCCACTCTGCCCCCAGCCTGTAGCTCTGCCTGGGGTTGCTATGGCCAAAGTGCAGCCCCTGGCACTTGGACTTGTTGAATGCCATCCTGTTGGCCTCTGCCCATCTGTCCAGCCTGGCAAGGTCCCTCTGCAGAGCCCTTCAGCCCTCTAACTGACCAACATCTGCTCCCAGCTTGGTGTCAGCTGCACATTTGCTGATGACTGGCTCAATCCCTCATCCAGATCATCAATGAAGATGTTAAAGAGCACAGGGCCCAGCACTGATCCCTGGGGCACACCACTGGTGCCTGCCTGCCAGCTGGCTGTGGCACCATTCACCACCACTCTCTGGGCTCAGCCTCCAGCCAGTTCCTAACCCAGCTCAGAGAGCTGCTGTCCAAGCCAGGGGCTGACAGCTTGGCCAGCATTTTGCTGTGGGGGATGGTGTCAAAGACCTTGTTTAGGCTGGAGGTGAGGAGAAAGTTCTTCCCAGAGAGAGTTGTTAGCCATTGGGATGTGCTGCCCAGGGAGGTGGTGGAGTCCCCATCCCTGGAGGTGTTCAGGAGGGGATTAGATGTGGCACTTGGAGCCATGGTTCAGTTGTCACCTGTTGGGTGACAGGTTGGACTTGATGATCTCTGAGGTCTCTTCCAGCCTTATTGATAACATGATTCTATGGTGCTGTGGGAAGAAGGAGGCAGGAGTGGAGTTGGCCTTGGTGACTGGGTAGGAGAAGCAGGACCTTGAGGATGCTCTCCCCAGCTGGGTGGAAGGGACTGAAGGCAGCACTTGTGTTCCCAAGGTGGGGGAGATGCTCTTGCAGGCAGAAGACAGACATTGAAGGAACCTCTGGTGATGTGGTGGAGAGTATCTGTCACATCACTGAGGTCTCTGCTGCCCTGTGCTTCACCCCCATGGCCTGGTGTGAGTGGGTTGCTTGGGACACTGAGCATCCAGCCTGGAGAATCACCCAGGGAAGATATGCTCAGCACACAAGCTGGGCTCCACCTGCTGCAGCCCCAAGCTTCCCAGCTCCTGCTCCCTGGTCCAGGAACTTGCCCACTGCTGGGCAAAGCTGTGACAGAGTGGGATCACAGAATGATAGAAGGGGCCAGGCTGGAAGTGACCTCCAAAACTCACCCAGCCCAACCCCTTGCTGTCAGGAGGGACATCCCCAGCCAGATCAGGTTACCCAGGGCCTCATCCAGCCTCACCTTGAACATCTCCAGGGCTGGGACCCCAACCCCCTCCCTGGGCAACCTGCTGCAGTGTTCCAGCAGCCTCCTGGGGCACAACTTGTTCCTCACCTCCAATCTCAATCTGCTCTGCTCTGGTTTGAAGCCATTGCCCCTGGTGCTGTCCCTGCAGGCCTTTGGGAGCAGTCTCTCTGCAGCCTTCCTGCAGCTCTCTTCAGGCACTGGCAGGTTGCTCTGAGGTCTGCCTGGAGCCTTCTCTTCTCCAGGCTGCACACCCCCAGCTCCCTCAGCCTGGCCTCAGAGCAGAGCTGCTCCAAGCCCCTGAGCATTTCATGGCCTCCTCTGGAGCCTCTCCATCAGCTCCAGGTCCTTCCTGTGCTGAGGGCTCCAGGCCCTTCCTGTGCTGAGGGCTCCAGGCCTGCACCCAGCACTGCAGGTGAGGTCTCAGCAGAGCCCAGTGGCAGAATCTCCTCTGTGGCTCTGCTGTCAGTGCTGCCCTTGACAACCTGTGCTGCAGGCTCACCCTACCTGCTCCTGGCCAGCTTCTCCCCCCCACCCCCCCCATGTCCTCTTCCACAGGGCTGCTTTCTGTCACCTCCTCCCCCAGTCTGTACTGACAATGAGGATTGTTCAGCCCAGGTGCAGGACCTGCACTTGCTCTTATTGAACCTCACGAGGTTCCCCTGGGCCATCTCTGCAGCCTGTCCAGGATCTGACACCATATCCATGGGACAAGGGGACCATGGAGCTCATGTCCTCTCTGTCAGCAGACCCCTCTCTGGGGGGGACAGGACACCCACCCCCTGCCTAAGCAGGGCATTAATCCCAGCCCATGATTTGGCTTCTCATTAAACCAGATCTGTCTCCTGCATGCACCCTGGTGAGAGTGGCAGCTGCTTTCTCAACTCCTTGTCCTTCACAGTGCTCCCAGCTGAAGATGTCTCATCCCCAAGGATCTCACATTCTCTGCCATCATGGGTAAAATCATACAATCATAGAATTGGTAGGGTTGAAACTCAAGGCTCGGCCAGCTCCAACCCCCCCTGCCATGGGCAGGGACACCTCACACCACAGCAGGTTGCTCACAGCCACATCCAGCCTGGCTGCAAACACCTCCAGGCAGGAGGCTTCCACCTCTTCCACCTCTGGATCCTCTCCCTCCACCTCTGGCAATGGGCACTGGCAGACCAGAAGGCCAAGGGCAGCTGCCCTTGGCCTTCTGGGCTGCCAGTACCCATTGTTGGCTCCCTGTCCCAGGCCTGATTCCTGCCCCCCTCAGAGGTCTCCCAGACCCCTATCCCCCCCTGACATCCTTCAGAGTCCCTCCCCAGCTTTCTTGCAGCCCCCTGCAGCTCCTGGAAGGTCACCAGAAGCTCTCCTGGGAGCCTTCTCCTCTCCAGCCTGCACAACCCCAACTCTCTCAGCCTGAGTCCAGCGGGGCTGAGGCTTCAGCAGCATTGGAACAAATGGGTGTCCCCTTCAGCGTCTTCCTGAAACCATGCTGGAGGAGGAGGAGCCCAGGGACGCTGGCTCCTCTTCGGGCTGGGTGGGTGGATGGGGAAGGGGGTCCCTGCACCATCACATTTGCTGCAGGACCGTGCTGGGTTCTGAACTCGGTGCTGCAGGGGTGTCTGCTTGGCTCATGCTCCCCCATCTTCCACTGGCAGCTTTGCCTCGCTCGGGGCTGGTTTTGGGGTGTCCCGAGGCAGGGCTGCGACACCGCCCCCCAGAAATGGGATGCGTATTGGTTTACGGGGAGGACTTGTCGCCTCCCGCAGACAGGAGTGCTGGGCAGAGACAGGGACAGAGACGCCCCATGGGCCAGCGCTGGAAACCCCTCTGGGGAGGCTGAATGACGGCGTGGGGCGCGATGCCACGGAGCGTGGAGGGGACGGCAGGACCCCCCTGCCCTCTGCCAGCAGTGCTTTCCGAGCCGTGCCACCCCAGTGCCAGCCCAGGGGGGTCCGTGCCGGCTCCGGGAGTTCAAGCGGCGGCCGCAGCCGCTGTGCCGGGCGGGGGCTGGGGGGCTCACACGGCGCCCCCAGGAAGCTGACCCTGCCCTTCGCGAGGCGGCACGGCGGCGGCTCCGGCTGGTCGCTCGGCCGCGGGCTCCCGATGCCGATCCGCTCTCCGCGTTTTCCGGCGGCGGCCGTCGAGCCCCGGCGCCCCCTTTGTGCGCGCCGCGCCGCGCCGCGCTCCGCGCCCCCCGCCCGCGGTTCCGCCCTCCGCGTTTTGCGGCGCGCCCGCCCCGCCCCGCTCCGTCCCGCTCCCTCCCGCTCCTTGGGTTCCGGCTCCGGCCTGCCGAGGCCGAGCAGCGCCGAGCGGAGCCGAGCCGCGCCGGGACGAGCCGAAGGGTGCCGAGCGCAGCCGAGCGGAGCCGAGCCGCGCCGGGCCGAGCCGAGGGGTGCCGAGCGCAGCCGAGCGGAGCCGAGCAGAGCCGAGCGCCTGCCCCACGTCGCCCCGCCCCGCCCCGCCCCGCCAGGCGGACACCGGCGCGGCCTGCGCGGCGCGGCGCGGCCCACAGGCGCGGGTGGCATGGCGGCCCCGGCGGCCGGCCCGTAGCTGCCGGCGGAACGGAGCGGAGCAGCGGCCAGGCGGCCCGATGGAGGAGACTTAGGGCCGCCCGGGACGGGAGCGGAGCCGGGTGAGTGCGGGCCGGGCCGGGCGCGCCGCCGCTGCGTGCGTGTGTGTGTGGGTGGCGGTGTGGGGGAGGCGTCGGTTAGGGATCCCCCGCGGCCGTTGGGCCTGGTCGCGGCCCCGCTTCGGTCGCCGTTGGGCCCGGGCTGTTGAGCCCGCCGCGGCCGTTGGGGGCCCGAGTTCCGCTCCCGGTGACCGTTGGGGCCTACCCCCGCGGCCGTTGGTGCTGGGACTCCCCCGAGCCCCCTTCCCCCTCCCCCCCTATCCCGCGGCCTTCGAGCCCCGGCGCCCGGCTTTGCTTCCCTCCCGTGGCTGGGCGCCGTCGCCGCCGCCGCGAGCCAGGGACGTCCCTCCGTGACCGCTGGGATGAGGGTGTGTGCCCCCCCCTCCCCGGGGCCGTTGGGGATGGTCCTTCTTGGGGTGCCGGGGCTTGCGGGGGTGCGGGGCCCCCCTTTCCCGGGGGGCGAGGTCACCGCCCTGGCGGCCGCGGGGGTCACCTTCTCCGCGGCTGTGGCACCGGGAGGGACCCCCCGGGGCGCTGGGGCCTGAAGGGTCCCCCCCACCCGCGCCGGTGTTGGGATCGCCCCAGCTGCAGGGCGAGTTAGGGGCTGGCCGCCCGCGTGTCCTGGTGCCGCGGGGGGCGTCACGGATCGGAGCCGGGGTAGGTACCCCCGTGCGCGGGGTGACCGCCGGGGCGGGCTTTGGGGTGAGGGTCGGGACTGGGGCGGGGGGCGGTGGGTCTAGGGTGGTGGCAGGATGCGGCTCCCGAGGGGCTGCCGTGTCCCTGGGAGGGGGGCGTGTGGTTTCTCGCCTCCTGCCCTGCGCACGGAGGGTTGGGGGGACGCGAGGAGCGGAGGGCTGGCTCCCCTGGGGCGCTGCCCCCCGGCTCCCGCGGGGGGGTTCCGGTGTGCCCAGGGGCGCGCAGCCAGCACGAGTTGCCTCGGCGTGTTTGTGGGTGGGGGACAAGCACCGAGCGCGGCTCCTCCTCCGGCCCCCCTCGAGAGGCTGCCCTCCGGCTTCGGCCCCCGGGCTCCGGGCGTGACGCTGCCCCGGTGCCACAGGCCGGGCGGCGGCTCCGCCGAGCCCCCCCGCCGCCGCTTGCGGAGCCCCCCGCTCCTGAGGGGCCGTGATGTCACCGGGGGCGGGGGGGGGGGGGGTGACACCGGCAGTGACAACGTGGCCGTGGCGGCGAGTGCCGCGGGTGGCTGCGGGGCGAGGGCAGGGTGGCTGCTCCCCGGCGCGGAGCTCTCCCGCCCGTTGCGTGCACCGGGAAGGTCACAGGTTCAGGTCTGGTCTGCGAGGCTTGGCTCTCCTCCATCTCCCGGCAGCCCTCTTTTCCTTTTTCCCCCCTTTCTTTCTTCCTTGTTTTTATTTTACCGTATCTAGCTTTTCCTCTTCCCCGCTTTCTGGAAGGCCTTTTCCCCTCGGAGGAGGCGTTAGACACGCGTGGTGTGCGGTGCGCACCGCGGAGCTCTCTGCTGCCCTTCCCCCCGCTTCCCCCCGGCTGCAGGAGGATTGAGGTTGCTGGCATGCGGGGCTGGGGCGCGCAGCCTTCCTCGCCTGGACATCCTCAGGAAAGCCTATTTCCACGCTTTGTGCCACGGCTCCGGCGCTGGGCTGCGCCGCACGTTCCCAGCTCTTTGTTGGCGGTGCGCGGCCGCACGGGCACGGCGCTCGGCGGCCCCGGCCTCGCCGCTCCTATCGATCGGCTCTTCGCCGGCCGCGATTGATAGTCTGGGGCTCGGAAGGCGTTGGGGTCTGCAGAGGAGCGGCAGTCCTCGCCCCTTTTCGGCCCCCGGCTCCCGCAGCCGGGTTTTGTCCCCTGCCGGCGGGGCAGAGCCGGCGGCGGCGCAGGGCGAGGTGCGCGACGGGGGCAGCGCGGCCGCCCCGGCGCTGCCGGGGGACGAGGATTTAATGTTTCACCTAACGTGGCCTCGTGCTCAGGACAAGGGCCGAGAGCCAGTCGGAGCCACCAGAGGGAATTAATTACCGGGCAAGTTGTAATGATCTGTAATGGAGTGTGGCTGGCACACGGAGGGTGGGATTTCTGCTCTCCTTTCTCAGGCTGGGCCTTGCTTTCCCACGGAGGCTGTCTGTAGGTCGCCACGAGGCTGCTCCTTAGCTGGTGTGGGCACAGAGGTGTCTCTTAACACAGCTGTTGCTCCTTCTCTGGAGGTGTTCGAGGCCTTGAGCAGCCTGGGCTGATGGGAGGTGTCCCTGCCCGTGGCAGGGGGCTGGAGCTGGATGATGTTGAAGGTCCCTTGCAACCCAACCTCTTCTGTGAGTCCATGCTCACAGTGTCCTCTGTGCCTGCTGAAAATGCTGTTGTGGCTTTGGAGAGGGGGAGAAGCTGCTGTAAATGAGGGAGGTGGCTTGGAGTCTCCCTCTCTGGAGACATTCACACCCCACCTGGATGTGTTCCTGGGTGCCCCTGCTCTGGCAGGGGGTTGGACTGGGTGATCTCTGAAGGTCCCTTCCAGCCCCTACCATTCTGTGACCTCTAGCTCCATGCTATGAGCTGGGTGGCATCCACCAATGATCATCTGATCACTGAACTGTCAGGGCTGGAAGGGACCCCAGGGATGATCCCTTTCCAACCTCCCTGCCCTGGGCAGGGACACCTCACACCACAGCAGGTTGCTCACAGCCACATCCAGCCTGGCCTTCCAACCCTCCCTGGGCAGCCTGTGCCAGTGTCTCCCCACCCTCACAGTCTCTGGAGCTGCATGGCCACAGGGTCCCCTGGTGCTTGTGGCACCTAGCTGGTGGGACACCATGGCACCTGCTTCTGCTGCTTCCAACCCTTCTGCCCTTTCAACCTCTTCCTGGGGGGAAGAGCAGGATTGCCAAGTGTGAAGGCAGTGGAGGGCTTCTCCCGCTGCGTTGGAGCTACCTGGCAGTTTGTCTGTCTTTGTTATGCATGCAGAAGGAGGCAGGGCCCGAGCTGGCTCCCTCTGGTTTGTTCTCAGGGCCGCACTGGGCTGGGATTTGCCTACAGATGATGTTGGCAGTGGCTTCTCCATTTCAGCTGCATGCATTAAAGGCAGCCAGGAGCTGCTTCCCCTTCCTAGCCCTTCTGTGCCATTTGCAAGGGCTTGTTGTGATAGGGTGAGAGGGAATGGATTGAAGCTGGAAGAGAAGAGGTTGAGGCTGGAGATGAGGAAGAGATTGTTGGCAGTGAGGGTGGGGAGACACTGGCACAGGTTGCCCAGGGAGGCTGGGAATGTCCACTCCCTGGAGGTGTTGAAAGCCAGGCTGGATGAGGCCTTGAGCAACCTGTGCTGGTGGGAGGTGTCCCTGCCCATGGCAGGGGGTTGGAGCTGGCTGACCCTTGTGGTCCCTTCTAAGCCAACCCATTCTGTGATGCCTACCAGAGCGTGGCTGGCAGTATGTCCATGCTGTGACAGGGGCTGGAGGCCCCCAGCTGGGATCACACTTTGGGACTCAGCACTGACAGGAAGGTGGTTGGGCACCACAGAGGTGCTCAACGTTGTGATCAGTATCTCCTGAGTCCCTCCTTCCTCTTGCTCCTGCCCTGGGCTGGGAGTGGGGCTGCACCTGGGCTGGGTTGGGATTATGGCCCCTGGGTGCTGATGCAATGGCAGTCCCAGATGCCAGGCACTAAGCCTCTTTGTCCCCTTGATCCCCAGCATTATGTAAATGAGCTGGGCCCAGGTAGGCTGTCAGGGGGCTGTGGCAGGCTGCCTGCAGAGTTGCCCCTTGAGTATTGGCACTGTTGCTGCTGGGTGGTGGCCCTGACCCGGGGCAGGGAGCTGCTGGTGGCAGGCAGCTGCTCAGGGGAGCGCTTCAGGTGCCAGGTGCCCACCAGAAGGAGGTGAGGCTGCAGGGGACCTTGCCAGGGGCTGGGGACAGCTCAGCCACGCTCAGTTGCTGCAGGCAGTGGATGCTGCAAGTGGCTCAGCAGGAGATGGGGCTGGCTTCCCACTGAGCTTGGGGTGAGGTGCCTGGTGGTCCCTGTGCAGACCGTGGACTGAATGGTTCCTCAGCCGGTTTCTCCAAGGGGTTGTTTAGAACGATCTTTGTTGTCCTTTTCACACCCAGCAGTGATTTGTTTACCTTCTGCTGCTTTTCTGTGCAAGAGCTGTGAAGAACGTTAAAGGCATAGCCTCAAACTGCCACCAGGCCCCGGGCTGCCAGAGCGCTGCATCTGCTCCCAGACCTGCCCTGTGTTCCTTCACAGCCAGTGCTGGCTTGTGGTGAGACTTCTGGGGGGGCACTGAGGCCCCCAGAGCCCCTGGGCACAGGTCAAGCGTGGGTGAGCTCCCCAGGGGCAGGGAGGGCTGCTCCTCTGCTCGTTAGGGAAAGCCATCCCTGGGATGCTTGGGCTGTGGTGCTGGTGGCCAGGGGAAGGATGCTGCTGCTGCATGGGGCTGCCTGACTCCAGCAGGGCAGCAAAACTGGTGAGGAACATCTCAGGGACCTGGGGCTGTTCAGCCTGGAGAGGAGGAAGCTGAAGGGAGACCACATTGGTCTCTGCAGCTCCCTGAAAGGAGGCTGCTCTGAGGTGGGCTTGGCCTCTTCTGAGGAGCAAGGACAGGAGAAGAGGAAACAGCCTCAAGTTGCACCAGGGGAGGTTTAAATTGGCCATGAGGAACAATTGCTTCCCCAAAGGGTTGTCAAGGCCTGGCCCAGGCTGCTCAGGGCAGTGGTGGAGTCCCCATCCCTGGAGGGGTTTCAGGGCCACGGAGATAGTATAGTAGTATAGTATCAGTCAGGGTTGGAAGGGACCACAAGGATCATCTAGCTCCAAGCCCCCTGCCATGGGCAGGGACACCCCACACTAGATCAGCCTGGCCAGAGCCTCATCCAGCCTGGGCTTAAACACCTCCAGGGCTGGGGCCTCAACCACCTCCCTGGACAACCCATTCCAGGGCTTCACCACTCTCCTGGGGAAGAATTTCCTCCTCACCTCCAGCCTCAATCTCCCCACCTCCAGCTTCATTCCATTCCCCCTAGTCCTATCACTACCTGAGATCCTGAGCAGTCCCTCCCCAGCCTTCTTGTAGGCCCCCTTCAGGTACTGGAAGGCCACAAGGAGGTCACCTCAGAGCCTTCTCTTCTCCAGACTGAACAACCCCAACTCCTTCAGTCTGTCCTCATAGGAGAGGTGCTCCAGCCCTCTGCTCATCCTTGTGGCCCTTCTCTGGACACCTTCCAGCACCTCCAGATCCCTCTTGCAATAGGGGCTCCAGAACTGGAGGCAGTGCTCCAGGTGGGGTCTCCCCAGAGCTGAGCAGAGGGGGAGAATCACCTCCCTTGCCCTGCTGGCCACACTTCTCCTGATGCAGCCCAGGCTCTGGTTGGCTTTCTGGGCTGCAAGTGCACATGGAGATGTGGTGCTGAGGGCCAGGGTTCAGTGGTGCCCTGGCAGTGCTGGCTTAGCACTTGGTGATCTTACAGGACTCTTCCAACCAAACCAATTCAGTGATTCTCTGACTCCCCAGCAGAGTTCTGGGGGTGTTGGGAGTACCTTGAGGAGCTCCTGTGGGTGTGAAGGACCTGCTGTACGATCCAGGCTGAAGAGCTGGCATGGCTGCCCGGGGAGCTCGGCAGCGGCCGCATGCAGCTGCTGAAGCAGAGCTTTGCCCAGCATGGCAGCAGCTGCTCCACTGCATGAGCCTGACCTGGGCTGGCTGAGGTGAGCAAAGGCTGCTGCTTGGCGTTGGGGTGGAGAGTGACACCAAAAAGATCCCAGTGGGATGTGACTCCTCCTGCCCCTCCGTTGGGTCAGAGCCTGCTCTCCTGCCAGCGGGGGTCAGTGCCTGGAGCTGTGGGGTGGGTGGGGAGGGAGGGGTGAGCTCTGGAATCCTCCAGGAAAGAAGACCTGGAACAGGAAACTTGCTGTGTGACTCCAGTTGCTTGTGTCTTGCCTTGGACTGCTGCCATTTCTGGAAAGGGAACTCCTCTCTCACTTCTGGGTTTGGGTGACAAATCAGCTTTGGAGATGAAACCCAGAGGGGGTTTTGCCTTGGCTGCAGCCGAGTGGCCTGCACACACAGAGGCTGCTGCAGCTGCTGGGCTGCCAGCTCAGGGGGTGTGCACAGTGCCACTCTGTGTGTACCTGAGAGAGGCCTGCCAGAGCTCTGGGGAGGAGCTCTTGCCAAGGGCTGGGAGGGACAGGCTGAGGGCCAATGGCTTTGAGCTGGGAGAGGGGAGACTGAGAGTGGAGAGGAGGAAGAAATTGTTGTCAGTGAGGCTGGGGAGAGACTGGCACAGGTTGCCCAGGGAGGCTGTGGCTGCCTCCTGCCTGGAGGTGCTGAGGGCCAGGCTGGATGAGGCCCTGAGCAGCCTGTGCTGGTGGGAGATGTCCCTGCCCATGGCAGGGGCTGGAGCTGGCTGAGCTCTGGGGTCCCTTCCAACTCAAACCCTTCTGTGAATCTATGAACCTCTCTCACTGTCCCTCTTGAACTGAGGAGCCCAGAACTGGACACAACCCTGGGCTGTGGCCTCCCCAGGGTAGGGGAAGGAGAACCTCCCTCGACCTGCTGGCCACACTCTTCCCACTGCACCCCAGCAGACCACTGGGCTTGGCCAGGAGGTCATAGTGCTGATGCTGTGCTCAGGTTGCCTGTCCTGGAGGAGTCTGGTTGGAGCTTTCCCGTGGCCCCAGGGAGGAGGCACCGTGGGGACCTGAGGGCAGCCCTTCCCCTGCCGCCTGCCTGCCGCCTGCCTGCCCCTGCCTGCCCCTGCCTGCCCCTGCCTGCCCCTGCCTGCCCCTGCCTGCCCCTGCCTGCCCCTGCCGCCTGCCCCTGCCGCCTGCCCCTGCCTGCCCCTGCCGCCGCCTGCCTGCCCCTGCCCCCTGCCCTCCCCTGCCACCTGCCCCTGCCGCCTGCCTGCCCCTGCCCCCTGCCCTCCCCTGCCACCTGCCCCTGCCGCCGCCTGCCTGCCCCTGCCCCCTGCCCTCCCCTGCCGCCTGCCCCTGCCCCCTGCCCTCCCCTGCCACCTGCCCCTGCCGCCGCCTGCCTGCCCCTGCCCCCTGCCCTCCCCTGCCACCTGCCCCTGCCCCCTGCCCTCCCCTGCCGCCTGCCTGCCCCTGGCTCAGCAGTTTGCAGTGGCTCCTTGCCGTGAATTAGTGACTTTCTCGTCTATAGCCTGGCTCTGCAGAGGGCTATATTGACCTGTGCAGCACACCTATTTGTTACTCCTCCCAGGGAAAAGCCTTCCTTGGCTCTGCTCCTGCTGGGCCCGGGCCGTGCCTGCCCGTGCTCCTCCTCTGCCTCCAGCCTGCCTGCTTTGTCCCAGGGAGTTCCCAGCCCGATGGTTTGGCAGCAAGGGTGATGAGAGCTGCGTGGAGGGTCCTCTGCTGCAGATGAAGCCTGAGCTACTGCAGCCAAGGTGCCCTAATTGCTCACTGAACGCAGGGAATTGAAGGCCTTAAGAGGCCAAGTGGCGGTTCCTTTGTTTCTGGAGCAGTGGAGAGCTAGGAAGGCTCCCAGGGGACCTCAGAGCTGCCTGCCAGTACCTGAAGGGATCCTACAGGAAGGCTGCAGAGGGACTTTTCCTGAGGGTGTCTGGAGACAGGAGAAAGGGGGATGGTTTGAAGCTGAGGCAGAGCAGGGTCAGACTGGAGCTGAGGAACAAGTTCTGCGGTATAAAGGTGGTGAGAGTCTGGAGCAGGCTGCCCAGGGAGGTTGTGGCTGCCTCCTTGCTGGAGGTGTTCAAGGCCAGGTTGGATGAGGCCTTGAGCAGCTGAGGCTAGTTGAGAGGTATCCCTGCCCATGGCAGGGGGTTGGAGCAGATGAGCTGTGAGGTCCCTTTCAACCTGAGCCTTTCTGTCATCTTCCCCTTTGTCTGAAGCCTGGGAAGGGGCCAAGGCTGCCTGTGTGTTCTGCTACAAGAACAAATGAAGTTCAGCAGCTCTTCCTTCTTCAGGAGCAGCCTGGGAGCAAGTGAGCATCTGCCCAGGCTGTGCTGCTGGGCACCCCTCTGCTCATGAGGCAGGGCTGTGATTGGGAGGCACTGCTCGGCCGGGATCCCTCAGGTGCCCTTCCTTTGGGTGGGGAAGACAGAAGCGAGATGCTGCCTTGGGAATGGAGCCCTCCTGCACCTGCCTCTGGGGAGGCTGCAGCCCTGAGAGCCCCACTGGGCCGGGCAGGGGCTTGGGAGACGGCTGGCAGCGAGGTGAAGGAGCCTTGCACCCCCCAGCACCCCCTAAGGAAAGGCTCCAAATGGCTGGCTCTGAGGTGCCCGCTCTGCCCCCACCCGTGCCCAGGAGCTGAGCTGCTGCCAGAGCTGCAGCTGCCTCTCCGCAGCCCTGCTGATGGCACTGAGCAAGCAGGGGGAAAGGCTGAGCTCCAGCAGTTATTTATGCCCCTGGCTGCCTTTGGTCTTCAGCAGCTCTTCTTTCTTGCCGTGCCTGTGAGTGATGCTCCGGGGATCTTCCCTGGCCACATCCATCTTGCTGCTTCCTCTGCCTGCTGACTTGCTCAGGCTGCTGGCAGCCTTCCAGCTCATGCGCAGCTCCAGCTGAGCTTTGCCACCTCCTGGCTTGGTTTTGTGTGCTCTCTCCCCCCTTCCAGCCTGCTCAGGAGCACAGGCCACCCATCCAGACACCTTCCAGCATCTTGGAGATCAGCTGAGCTCTGCACTGGGGTTAGCAGGGGGGTAGCCAGACAGGTTTGAGACCTGCAGGGCTGCTCCAGGTTCCTGGTGGAAAGCAGCTCTCTGCTGGAGGGACAATCAGCCCTCTGGGGCTGGCCCTGTGGGAAGCCTCCTGCTGCCAAACAGCTCTGCTCAGATGTCCTGGTTTGAGGCTTCAGGTTGTGTTTGGCAGCAGCAGCCTGGCTGGGCTCTGAGTGGGCTTTGCAGGGGCAGCAGAGCACCGCTGCTGAGCCCCACTGGCACTGCCTCACCTCAGCTGGACTTACCTGGAGCCCTTCCCCCTTAGACCTGGGTGGTCCTTGCTCACAGGGCTGCCTTGTGCCACCCTGTAGCTGCCAGTGGTCCATGGGTCAGCCTTTGGCAGCAGAATGCCATGAGCATGGCTCTCTGCTGCCCATTCTTGCCAGGCAGCTGGGGTGCTGTGTGTGCTGGCACTGTGGCTCCTGCAGCTGTGGGTCGTGCAGGGGCTGCAGGTTTGGAGTGAAGGTGGAGCTATGCCACTGCTTACTGATAAACCATCCTGTGCCTGAAGGGCTGGGCAGGGACTGTTCAGAAGGGGCCAGGACCAGGGGCAGTTTGGAACTGGAGCAGGGCAGAGTTAGGTTGGACATCAGAAGCTGTGCACAGTGAGGGAGGGGAGACACTGGCACAGGCTGCCCAGGGAGGTGCTTGAGGCTCTATCCCTGCAGCCATTCCAGCTCAGCCTGGCTGTGTCCCTGGGCAGCCTGCTGTGATTGGAGGTGTCCCTGCTGAGTGCAGGGGTGTTGAACAAGATGACCTTTGGGGGTCCCTTCTAAGCCAGTGCAACTCTTGAAGCTGTATGATCAGGACACAGTGGCATCTTCCTGTGTGCAGCGAGGCCCCTGGTTCAGAACAGCTCTGAGCTTGCAGGCAGCAAGCTGCTCCATTATGTTCCCCACTAGATTCCTTTGCTTCCATGCATGGGGATATTCCAATTCCTCCTTTCCAGCACAGCCAAGTGTTACAAGATCTGGGCTCCAGCTGATGTCAGTGGATGGGGATCTGAGTGCTGGGGCTGCTGAGAGACTTCTTGGCCATTGTCAGCTGTTGGAGATTTTGAAGTCATAGAATCATAGAGTCACAGAACTGTTGTGGTTGGAAGAGACCTTTAAAGCCATGGAGTCCAAACATCAACCCAGCACTGCCAGCTCACCACTGAAGCCTGGCCCTCAGCACCACATCTCCAGGGCCTTGAAATCCCTCCAGGGACAGGGTCTCTGCCGCTGCCTTGGGCAGCCTGGGCCAGGCCTTGACAGCCCCTCTGGGGAAGATTTGGTTTCTCATGGCAAACCTGACCCTCCCCTGGCACAATTTCAGGCCATTTTCTCTTCTGTCACCTGAGACTGGGGAGCAGAGCCCAACCCCAGCTCATTGCTGGGGGAGCTGGAGAGAGCAATGAGGTCTCCCTCAGCCTCCTCTGCTCCACACCCCCCCCCCCCCCCCAGCTCCCTCAGCTGCTCCTCCCCAGCCCTCTTCTCCAGATCCTTCCCCAGCTTTTTGGCCCTTCTCTGGACCCTCTCTAGCCCCTCAATGTCCTTCTTGGAGTGAGGGGATGAAAGCTGACCCCAGGATTCAAGGTGCAGGCTCAGCAGTGCTGAGTGCAGGGGGACAGTCTCTTCCTGGGCCCTGCTGGCCACCCTGTGGCTGGTAGAAGTCTCCAAGGCCATGGGTGCTGGGAGAAGGCCTGCCCAGTGCTGTTGGATGAGTAGACTACAGTCTAGCCAGTGTCCGGAGGAGCAGCCAAGCCTGAGTCTTGCTGCTCCCTGCTGATGTCTGTGCCAGAAGCCTGGGCAGGGGACAGTGCCCTGAGATCTGTGCCAAAGCGCTGGCTGTGGCTGTGCCGCCCGAGGCGTGCCTGAAGCTCCTCCAGGCCACGCTGCTGCTTTATCCCCATGCTGGGACCTTCCTGCACGTCTGGCTCCTGCCTGGCAGGAGGTCTCTCAGCTCTCCACAGGAGTGCTCCTAGTGCAGGCATGGTGCTGGACTTCAAGGGTGGCTACAAAGAGGATGAAGGTTCTCTCTTCACAAGGAGCCACAGGAAGAAGTCAAGGGGCAGTGGCTGCGAGCTGCAGCAGGGGAAGTTTCATCTCAGCATTAGAAAGAGATTTTTTGATGGGAAGAGCAATTGTTGAGTGCAGTAACCTCTTCAGGGCTGTGGTGGAGTCCACAGCACTGGAGGTGTTCAAGGTGTGACAGGACAGGCTGGGAGATCACAGAATCGTTTATGCTGGAAAGGACCTTTAAGATGTTTGAGTCTAGCTGCTAGCTCAGCACTGCCAAGTCCCCTACTAGTCTCTCTGGGCCTTGTTTCCTCTGGAAGGCTGGACCAAGTGACTTTTCAAGGTCCCATGCAGCCTGGCCTGCTCAGCAGCTCTGAGAGTTGTGTTGGTGCTGGTGTGTGAGGGTGCTATCTGCTCAGCTGCACACCAGGGAAGTGACTGCAACAGTGTGATTCAGTGGAGAGAGCTAAGTGCACCCGGGAGGTGGTGAGCCTGGAGAAGAGAAGGCTCTGGGGAGACCTCAGAGCTGCAGTTCAGTATCTGCAGGGGACCTCCAGGCAGGCTGGGCAGGGATTGTTCAGAAGGGGCTGTGGGGATAGGACAAGGTGCAATGGTTTGGAACTGGAGCAGGGCAGAGTTAGGTTGGAGATCAGGAGGGAGTGAGGGTGAGGAGACACTGGCACAGGTTGCCCAGGGAGGTGCTTGAGGCCTCAGCCCTGGAGACATTTCAAGCTCAGCCTGGCTGTGTCCCTGGGCAGCCTTCTCCAGCTGGAGCTGTCCCTGCTGCCTGCAGGGGCTGGACAAGATGACCTTTGGGGGTCCCTCCCAACCCAGTGCCATGTCTGAAGGTGGTGTTTGCCTGCTGTCCTTCAGGGAAGCAGAGTGCTGTGTGCTGCCTCCAGCGGAGGGCCAGGCACTGCCTTGGTGATGTCTCTCCTGCTGTTGGCCTTCTTGAAAGGGGATGCTCTGGCCTTGCCTGCCTGTGTGTGCAACAAGTGTCAGCTGTGTTTTGTTCAGTACAGAGGTAGGGAGCTTGGGAGCCTGGGAGGGTTGAGAGGCAGCAGAATGGATTGCTGTAAGCTGCAGAACTGGGGGCTCTGTGGGCTGGGACCTTGCTGGGGACACTGCTGGGAGGATTGCAGGGGAGCTTGTGCCAGCTCTGCCCATTTTGCAGTGCAAAGGAAGGGGTGAAATGCTTCCTCCTTTCTGTGTGCCTGGCCTGGTGGTGATGTGTTTGCCTTGTGGGGAGGGGAGGGGGGGAGCAAGAGGGTCTTGCTAGGGTGGCATTGCCATCGAGCCCTGTTGAAGGCTTTCACTGTGAGGCTGCAGGAGCCCTGGAGCAGGCTGCTTAGAGGGGTTGTGGAGTCTCCTTCTCTGGAGACGTTCAAGACCCACCTAGATGTGTTCCTGTGTGACTTGCCCTGCTCTGGAGGTCCTTTCCAGGCCTAGTCTGAGTTCCTCCTCAGTGGCTGTGATGGAAGCAGTGTCCGCAGGGAGCGAGCGCCGAGGTGCTGCTCTTCAAGTGCAGCCAGCCCGAGCTCTGCCCTCCCCTGCCCCCAGCTCCAGGTTTGCTGTGGGCTTGCTGGGGGTGGGTGTGAAGGTCATGAGGTTGAGTTTTGGTGCAGCTGCATCCTTAGGCTGGTGATGGATGTGAAGCTGATGCTTGAGCAGTGTGTTGTTGATAGCAGGTGGGTGCTGGGGGTGATAAAGCTCCTGAGCTTTTCTCCAGGAGGGATGATAGCCTGGTCACACCTGCAGCACAGAGGCTTTTGCTCACCTCTCCCATCTTAGAACCATGGGATTGGTTTGGTTGGAAGAGGCCTTTGAGACCACCAAGTCCAACCATTAGTCCAGCACTGCCACATTGCCACTGAACCATGGCCCTCCTTTCTCCAGGGCTTCCGAAGTCCTCCAGGGATCCCCCACCACCCTGAGCCAGGGTTTGACAACCCTTTCAGGGAAGAAATCGTTGCTCATGTCCAACCTAACCTTCCCCTGGTGCAACTTGATGCTGTTTCCTCTTATCCTGTCCTTGTTCCTTGAGATCAGAGCCCAAGCCCAGCTGCCTGCAGCCTCCTTTCAGGGAGCTGCAGAGAGCAATGAGGTCTCCCTCAGCCTCCTCTGCTCCACCCCCCCCCCCCCCCCCCCGCCCCCCAGCTCCCTCAGCTGCTCCTCCCCAGCCCTATTCTCCAGCCCCTTCCCCAGCTTCGTTGCCCTTCTTTTGAGCTGCTCCAGCCCCTCGGTGTCCTTCTGGGAGCGAGGCTCCCACAAGTGCCCCTGGGATTTGAGGAGCATCTTCCTCCACCTGCAGCCTCTCGCAGTGACCTCGGCTGTCCTGCTTGTGTAATGCCTGCCCTGAAACACTTCAGGCTGTTCTCCAGGCTGCCAGCGAATGACTCACGGCTGGAGTGCTGGCCTGCGTCAGGTTCATTTCCAGTGTCAAGGCTCAGGCTGCGGAAACTTGGGAGCGGCGGCCGAAGTTGCGCGGGGCGGCGGCGGGGCTGCGGTGCATGCTGGAAGCTGTAGTCCCCGCGGGTGCAGCTCCATGTTCACAAAAAGAAGGGTGGCTCCATTTTATTCAAATTGGGCTCGGCCATCTCCCTCCTGGCAGCTTGCTGGCGCCATCCCGCTCAGCCCCGGGAGCCCCCGGCGAGGAGGCGCTGCCAGAGCAGCTCCTCGGTCGCAGCCCCATGGCACAGCCGAGCCGGCAGCTCGCCCGCAAGCCCCGCGGCTTGCGGCGGCCCGGGGGGGACCCTGCCCCCCTCGGGTGGCAGTTCTGGAGGGTGTCGTGGTAAATCTCCTTTGTCTGCCGTGGCTTGACTGATGTATGGGGGAGAGCAAAGCCTCCTCCCCTGCGTGATTTCTTGAGCTGAGAGCAGCAAGTGAGTGAGGAAGCTCCTTTGTGCGGCTCTCTCCTCTCCTCTTGTGCGTGCCAGCTGGCTCGCGTTCAACCTTTCTCTTTTTTCCTCTCCTTCTCCCCCATCTCCAGAGAGAGGGGGCGGGGAGAGAGGGGGAACATCTTAGAAAGAAAGCTGCAGAAAAGGCATGGGAGTTACTGAACAACAACACAAAAAATCCAACCCAAACAAGCCCAGCTGGGGGATTACAAACGCGGCGGTGGCGGTAGGAGCCGAGCGTGGCAGCTCGGGAACGGCTGGAGTGTTTTCCAGCCGCCCTCCACCCCAGCCCCGGCTCTCTGTAGTCGTAAAAGGAAACAAAAAGGGATCTTGTGCGGAGGCAGCGCATGGGGAGAGCGGCCGGCGGGCTGCCAGCCGCGGGAGGAAGGGCCCCGGAGCGAGCGGGGCCGGCGGCTCGGGGGGAGCCCTTCGGGGTCTTGGCGAAGCACGGGGGCCGGCGGCGCATCCATAGCTGCTCTGCCCTGGCTGCCTTTGCCTTCCCTGGGAGAGACCGCAGGGGTCTGTGTCCTCTCCGGCGTCACCCCCATCTCCTCAGACCCCTCTGCTGCCCTCCTCATGCCCCGCTGAGGGAAACGCAGCCGGGTCGTGGAGGCTTGCCCCCTTCCCCCCCCCATCTCTGCCGCTCCTTCTTGCGGGCATTCCTGAAAGTTAATCAGGGTGAAAATTGTAGTCGGTCGTGTTTGGAAGCTGCCAGAGGCTGATGGTGGAGCGCTGCAGGCTGGAGCACATGGCCGTGAGACCGTCTCCCTACGTGTGGGGCTGGCTGCTGCCAGGAGAAGCGCTTTTCCCCTGCGCCTCCCCACCCTCGGGCGCCGAGGTCCTTCCCCGCGCTGGGTTCCTCGGGCCGCGGTGGGGGCGGGGGGCGGTGCGGGCCGGGCCGCCGGCACCCCGCACGTGTTGCAGCACAAAGAGCTGGGGGCTCGCCGCCGCCGCGCTGCCTTTTGAAGGCGAGCTCCTCTTGTTTGCAGAGCTGTCTCTCTCTAGGTGTGCTTGCAGCTCCCGGAGTGAACTTTCAGGTTTGTCTCTTCATAGGCTTGGCTCCTTCCCAGCCCGTGGATGCGGATTGGAGAGGTCTCGGGCACCTAATGGAGCTGAATTATTCATGTCTGGTGCTGTGTGTGTGCAGCATTCCCAAGCAGAAAGCTGTCTCCTTGTAGGATCTGTGCTCCAGGACTGCTCTTAAAACGCTTTGTTGGCAGGTCTCCAGGCCAACAAGTGAGCACATGCTTTTCATGTTGCTCGGGGATCAATCCCAGGATGGCAGGAGGTAAGGGGAAGGACACGTTCAGAGCTGAAGCAGTCTCCTCGCCTGCTTTCGGAGGCGCTGGGGTTTGTGGCTGTGGAGCAGGCAGGGGCTGCAGAGCACCTGGGGCTGCTCCAGCACGGGCAAGACAGGCCTTGGGAAAGGCACCTCTGGGGGCTGTGGGAGCCGAGGGTTCCCCTCTGCCCAAAGCAGCATCTGCATGGCAGGGTGGCTGCCCCTCGGGGTCTGGCCTGGGAGAGGGACCCAAGACGCTGCTCCAGCTGCAGAGGTGGAGCTGGCCCTCGGGAGTGGGGAATGGGAGCCTCGGGGAGGGGGCGATGGAGCTGTGGGTGATATTCGAGGGGTAGCCCACCCCCAGACTGCATAGTGGTGACCCAGCCTTCAGCTCTGGACCGCCCCAGTCCCACAGTGGTGCATCCTGAGCTCTCTGTTCCCCACCCCTCCCCGGCACCGCTCTTGCAAACCCAGCACGTTCTTGTCTGCCCTGTTTGCAGGTCCCTTCCTTCCGCCTTAGCAGCGCCCTGGCTCCCTTGACATCTCCTCTAGAGGGTGAACGTTGGTTGTTGGTTTTTTTTCCCTCTTGTTTTGGAAGCCTTTGATTGTTGCTGGCTCTCTAATCAGCAGGGACCCAGCGGACTCCTGGGCTCCTTCTTCCTTTTGTTGTGGTAGGAACTGGCAAGAGCCGCTGCTGTTTGCATAGTTTCAGACCAAAGTCCTGCTCATCTGCTCTCCTTATTCCATAGATACAAACGAGGTTCACGTCCCTGTGTGTGCACGTCCCTGTGCACGCTGCAGAACCAGCCAGGTGAGTTCCCAGGGCCAGCTGAGAGCAGGCACCGCTGGCACTGCTGCAATACAGCCCTTGCAGATTGCCTGGCGCCTTCCCCTGGCTGCCAGGCCAGCTCCACAGCTGTCTGCCTGCCTGTCTGTCCTTCTGACCCGAGCTGCCAGTGTCCCTTCACACGCTCCAGCCTTGGGCGGGCAGCTCATGGGGTTGGAGTCTGAGCTTCGTCCTATCCGGGTCGCTCCCGTGGGGTTCGGTGCAGCAGTGCCTCGTTCCCAGGCCCTGCCCCGTGGGCTTGTGGCTGGAGCGCTGTGGCTCAGCTCGGGGCCGGGAAGGGCCTGTTGGCAGCTGCACATTTCGTTCTTCCACCTTCGTGCCGGCTTTGCCCACCCGGACAAAGGAGCCGCCGTGGATGCGCCGCACAAAGGGAGCTGGCTGCGGCGCTGCCGGCCGCGGGCTCCGTGCCGTGCCCGCCGGGGCTGCCCGCCGCGGCGCTCCGGAGAGGGACAGGGCAGTGGAGCCAGGCCGGAGAGCCCCAGCTCGGGGCTGAGGAGGAGGAGGAGGCGGAGGCAGGGCGGCTTTGGAAAGCTGTTAGCGGCGCCGGAGCACAAAGTGCTCTCCTGCTCCGGCACTTCCCTGCCGCGGCGAGGAGGAGAGGTCAGCGCCGTGCGCTGCAGCCCGCTGCCGGCCCCCGGCCTCGGGTTAAGGCGCTCGGTAATGGCCCTCGGCGCCGGGTTAAGGCGGTCGGTAATGGGAGGGCGTTAGGAGCTGCGCGGGGCTGGGATGCTGTGGGGAGCAGATGGAGAATGGTCTGGCTGCGGCAGGCTGGCTGATGAAAGAATCCCTGGCATTTTTACAGTGTTTGCATCTCTGGAAGCACACCATGGAGCTGCTTTCCAGGCTCCTGCCTGCTGGGGCTTGAAGAAATTTCTCTGTGTGTGGGTTGCTGGGTGGTGGTTTTTTTGTTGTTGTTGTTGGGTGGTTCTTTTTTTCTTCTTCCCTTCCCATTTCTCTTTTAGTCACCTGGTTTTGAAGTGCTGCTTGTAAATAGTACGAGGAGCCAGCAGGCCCAGAGCACAGTGGAGATGGGGAGAGGACAGAGCTGCTGGAGGGGAGCTGCCTCCAAATGGGTGGTCAAGGATTCCTTCAGAGATGTAGCGATAGGGCCAGGGGCAGTGGTTTGAAATGAGAGCAGAGCAGATTGAGATTGGATGTGAGGAATAAGTTCTGCAGCAGGAGGCTGCTGGAACACTGCAGCAGGTTGCCCAGGGAGGGGGTTGAGGCTCCATGCCTGGGGATATTCAAGGTGAGGCTGGATGAGGCCCTGGGCAACCTGATCTAGTTGGGGATGTCCCTGCTGGCTGCAGGACTTGGACTGGGTGAGCTTTGGAGGTCCCTTCCAACTCAACCCATTCTCTGGTTCTGTGTGGAGAGTGGGCTGGGTGGGTGGGTGGCTGCTGGGCAGAAGCTGTTTCAAGTGTTAATCATCTGTCCTCCATGTAGCTGCCACCAGCTCACCTCAGCAAGCTACTCAGGCGCTTCCACAGGTCACTGTGGCTGTCCTTTTTTGTTTGCCTCTCCCCATCAGGGACAGGGCAGCAGCATCATATGATGAAGACTTGCAGTTCTTCAGTCTGGGTGTGGGGAGGAAGTGCTTCCCAATGAGGGTGGGGAGAGACTGCCCACAGGCTGCCTCAGGAGGCTGTGGATGTCCTCTCCCTGGAGGTGTTGAGGGCCAGGCTGGATGAGGCCTTGAGCAGCCTGGGCTGGTGGGAGGTGTCCCTGCCCATGGCAGGGGGCTGGAGCTGGCTGAGCTTTGAGGTCACTACTAACCATTCTGTGGGTCTATAGATCTAAGGGCAGGGAAAATGAGGAGCTAGGAAGCCAGGAGGAGGAATTTTGGGCTAGCTGGGGTCAGCCATGGCATGGGCAGGCAGGGCTGATCCCACTCCTCCCAGTTAAGGTCAGGAGCCTGTTCCTGGGTTTCCCAGTCCTCAGCTGTGGCCGGTTGTGCTGGAGGTGATGATGGTTTATGGTCCCACAGCTGGGCTGGGGCGTGGGATGGAAACCCTGCACTTGCCGCTGCCGTGTGGCCTTTGGCAGCCTCTGACGTGGCTCCAGTGTCACAGGCACTCTGGAGTCTGGGATTTATTTCCCACCCAGGCACTCGACTTCCCTGGCAAGTGGCTCTTGTCCCTTGCAGTGAGGCTGACATGGAGAGGAGCCCTGCTGCAGGGTGGCATTGGCAGGAGAGGAAGTGACCTTCCCTCCCAGGGCTGTGCTGGGCCTGTCTGAGGGGCAGGGTGAGCAGGGCCACGTGTGAGTAATGTCTTGTTGGAGCCCGGAGCTGCGACCTGCCAGGGCTGCTATTGATGCAGGGAGCGCTGCCAGATGGCTGCTGTGCTGGCTCACGGAGGAGCAGCCCCGGCCCGGGGCGCGGCTGGCAGGAGGCCGCTGCCTCGTGCTGCCTGATGGAGGCTTTGGGAGGCTGGGGGGTCCCGGCCTGCCCACAGCCTCTCCTGCCTGCGTGCCTGGCTGCCGGCGAGGGCAGAGCTGCCTGCCCAGGGCTCCTCCCGCCTAACCCTCTCCTCTTTTCGCTCCTTCCAGCAGCGATGCCGTCACCTGGGCAGATCCCCACTGGAAGCCCCCCGAGGACGTAGGTAACCCCCAGGGCGCGGAGCGGCAGGGAAGAGCCTTGAACCGTGAGGGGTCGTTAACTCTAAGATGTCCTTGGGCAGCGGAGCTTCCGGAGGGAAAGGAATCGATGCGAACCCGGTGGAGACGTACGACAGCGGGGATGAATGGGACATTGGAGTAGGGAACCTCATCATTGACCTGGACGCCGATTTGGAGAAGGATCAGCAGAAGCTGGAGATGTCGGGCTCCAAGGAGGTGGGGCTGCCGGCGCCCAACGCCGTGGCCACCCTGCCGGATAACATCAAGTTCGTCAGCCCGGTGCCGGGCCCGCAGGGCAAGGAGGGCAAATCCAAGTCGAAAAGGAGCAAGAGCGGCAAGGACAGTGGCAAGCCGACCCCGGGGACCTCCTTGTTTACCCCTGGCGAGGGAGGAGGTAGCAAGAAGGAGGCTCAAGGACGCTCTGGGGATGGCGCCAACTCGGGCGGCTTGGTGGCCGCCGTCGCCCCGAAGGGCTCGGAGAAGTCGGCCAAGGCGTCGCGCAGCGTGGCCGGCTCCAAGAAGGAGAAGGAGGGAGGCTCGTCCAAGAGCAAGAAGGAGAGGAGCGAGGGCGCGGGGGCTGCGGCCGAGAAGGAGCCCGGCGTGCTGCAGCCCCTGGCCCTGGCGGTGAGGGTGGGACAGTATGACGGGGGCCAGGGCCCGGAGCCTGCTGCTGCCGAGCAGCTTGGGAGTATAGCGATCGACGCGGGAGCGGCGCTCAACCCCCTGGGCGTGAAGGCGGAGCTGGAGGATGGGGACGGCGAGTGCCGGCAGCTGAAGAAGGTGAAGGCGGAGAAGGTAAGGCCGGTGCTGGGCTGGGGGCGTGTCTGAGTTCAGGCCCTCGGGAACGGAGCGGCCCTGCCTCTGGTCCGGGGGAAGAAAGGGAGAAGGGAGACAGCAGGGTCTGTTGGGATGCGTTTGTGCGACGGCAGCGGCCTCAAACCGTGGCGGGGGGGAGGTGACTCTGCTTCTCTGCTCTGGAGGTCACCCCGGCACAGGCACCACCGGGCACTGGCACCGCTGAGCGGCTGGCACCTCCCGCTCCTGGCGTGAAGACAGCTTGTGCTGGGAGGGCACTGGTCAGGCTGTGCCTGGCTTCTGGCAGCTGTGTGTCAGCAAGCTGCCCGCGGTGGCTGTGTGTCACAGCACCGTCCTGCCATGCCCTCGGGAGGTTGGTTTCTGTGCCCAGCAGCTCCAAGCCCTTCCAGCTCCGTGCTCTGTGGGAGGAGGCAGGGCTGGCACCGAGGGTGATGCTCCGGTGCTGTGCCTGCCCCAGCTCCCAGGGCTGTCTGTTGGCTGCCATGCTCTGCTCCCCAGTGGCTTCACCCTGAGTGCCAAAGCTCCCTGTGGCTCCCACGGGAATTTTCTTTCTCTCTGGTTGCATCATGTGCAGAGAAGGAGACCTCAATGCGTTCGTGACCGAGAGCTCTGTGGGTGTGCAGCTGAGCACATGGTGCAGGGCTCCCAGGAGCTACCTCCTCCTTCCTTGCTCTGCCATTGGTACGTGGGCTTTGGCCCACTGCTGGTGACAGCCTCAGGCCAGCAGGTTGCTGTGGCTGCTCTACTGCTCCTCCACGAGTGTGCAGCAGCGATATGGAGCCCACCAAGCTGCTCCTCCGGGTCACCAGGGGGGCTGAAAGCTCTGCCAGCAGTCTGTCTGTCTGTCCATCTGAGTGGGTGTGGCTCAGCTTGAGTCATAATCACAGTGGCTGCTGGCACTTCGGGGCTTGGCTGGGGGAAGCCTTGGAGTGCTTGGAGCAGAAGCTGTCCCGCAGCAGCTGCAGGTGTGCTGTGGCTGCTCTGTGCCCAGGGTGAGCATCACACCGGTGTGTGTGGCTGGCTGTGCTTGGGGCTGCTCAGCCTTGTTGCCATCAGCACCTGTTGGGCTGTTGGGGTGTGCATCCCCATGGCAGCAGCTGGTGAGCTGTTGGGGTGTGCATCCCCATGGCAGCAGCTGGTGAGCTGTTGGGGTGTGCAGGTGGTGAACTGTTGGGGTGTGCATCCCCATGGCTGCAGCTGGTGAGCTGTTGGGGTGTGCATCTGGCAGCTGTTGGGGTGTGCATCCCCATGGCTGCAGCTGTTGGGGTGTGCATCCCCATGGCTGCAGCTGGTGAGCTGTTGGGGTGTGCATCCCCATGGCAGCAGCTGGTGAGCTGTTGGGGTGTGCATCCCCATGGCTGCAGCTGGGAGGTGTTGGGGTGTGCATCCCCATGGCAGCAGCTGGTGAGCTGTTGGGGTGTGCATCCCCATGGCTGCAGCTGTTGGGGTGTGCATCCCCATGGCTGCAGCTGGGAGGTGTTGGGGTGTGCATCCCCATGGCTGCAGCTGGCCCTAGGAGGGCTTCTGCTTGGCCCTGGGGATGGTGGTACTGGGCACCAGGAAGGGCTGGGTGCATCTGGAGTGTGCTGAGGCCAGCTTGACGTTGAGATGTTTGGGGCTTTTCCACCTGCCAAAAGAGCAGGTTGAGCAGGAAGGGTGGGAGGAGAGCTGCTAAGTGGGTTGGCACTTCCTGAGCTTGAGAGGAAGACTCCTGGGGCAGGTGGCTGAAGGCTGTAAATTGAAGGAGAGGATGTGTGGTGTCCTTATTCCTTCTGGCAGCAGAGGCAGAGGGAAGGAAAGCAGGGAGAGACGCTCCTACTCTCTGCCACGATGGACTGAGTGCTGCTGCAGGAAGCTGTGGGTGCTGGAGGTTCACTGATGCTCTGGGGCACCTGAGTGGATGTGTGGAGGAGGAACCCATGGCAGGGGTGTACAGGGCAATGTCTTTTGGCTTGGGAAAGGCCTGAGTAGGGCTGGAGCTTGGGAAGTGGTTTGGGCAATACCTCCAAGTGCTGCCTGTTGTGTTCCTTCCTAGCCACCTGCTGCTGGCCTCTTTCAGCACTGGGGCTGGCTGACCTTAGCTGCTGCCCTGGGTGGCTTGGTTTGACTATTGAATGTTGATTGTTGCACTGGGGGAGCTGCAGAAAGCTTTTGCAGGTGGGAGAGGCAAAGAGGGGATTACCAAGACAGGGACCAAACATCATGGAGTTGACAGGCTGGAGGAGTGGGCAGCTGAGCACCTCGGGGAGCCTCGCCAAAGTGAGGTCATGCTCTTGGGTTGGGCAGCCCCCAGGGGAAATGTGGCCTTGGGGGATGGAGGGCAGGAGAGCAGCCCTCAGGACCTGGGGATGCAAAGCTGGAGATGAGCCAGCACCAAGATCTGCCAGCCCAGGGCCAGCCCTGTGATGGGCTGATGCTCAGCACCCCGGGCAGCAGGGGCAGGGAGGGGATTCTGCTGGGGCAGCTCTGGAGCCCACAGCACAGCCAGGGAGCTGGTGGAGCAGGGCCAGAGGAGGCCACAGCAGTGCTGGCAGCCCTCTGCTGTGAGGCCAGGCTGGGAGAGCTGGGGTGGCTCAGCCTGGAGAGGTGAAGGCTCCAGGGAGACCTTCTGGTGGCCTTGCAGTACATCACTAGGGCTGCTGAGGCAGATGACACTGGAAGAGGGTGAGTTAACTGGGCACAGGTTTTATCTTGGGGATGGGGAGACACTGGAATGGGTCAGAGATGCTGTGGGTGTCCCACCCCTGCAGAGGTTCCAGGTGAGGTGGTTTGGGGCTCTGAGCAACCCTGCAGGAGCTCTGGAACAAGGTCACCTTGGAAGCCAATTTTCCAAGCAGAGTATTTGATCATCTCTGTCCAGGTGCTTGGGAGGATGGTTCTGCCCTTGCACTTGTCCAGGTGGATGAAGGCTCAACCTGGAGGCTTGGGCCTTGTTTTGAAGAGGGGGTTTAGCATCTAGACCTGCAGGAAAGGGCTGTGCTTCTGCTGAGCAGCTGAGCTCTGTCAGCCTCCTGGGGGCAGACACATGGCCTCCTCTGAGGCAGGGAAGCTGTGGGCGAGGAGAAGAAAGGTCCCTGTGTGGTCATGAGTGGGAAAGCAGCTGAAGATCTTGAGGAGGAGCATGGTGTGGTGGCTGGGACAGGGTGGAGGGGATGAGGTGGAGTTCTGCTGGGCTTTTTCCTGTCTTCCTGAAAGCTGCAGAGATGCCCCCAGATGGTGTGGGGGGTCTAAAGGGCGAGTGAAGAGTGAAGAGCTCCTCCAAAGTGTGCCTCAGTGGGTAAAGGAGGTGCTGGAAGGTGTCCAGAGCAGGGCCCCGAGGAGGAGCAGAGGGCTGGAGCTGCTCTGCTCTGGAGACAGCCTGAGAGAGTTGGGGTTGTGCAGGCTGGAGAGGAGAAGGCTCCCAGGAGAGCTTCTGGTGGCCTTCCAGGAGCTGCAGGGGGCTGCAGGAAAGCTGGGGAGGGACTTTGGAGGGTGTGAGGGAGGGATAGGGGTCTGGGAGACCTCTGAGGGGGGCAGGAATCAGGCTTGGGGCAGGGAGCCTGCAATGGGCACTGGCAGCCTAGAAGGCCAAGGGCAGCTGAGCTGAGCTGCCCTTGGCCTTCTGGGCTGCCAGTGCCCATTGCCAGAGGTGGAGGGAGAGGATCCTGCCCCTCTGCTCTGGGGTATCAGGGAGGAATAGGATTGGGGGAGATGGAGCAGCACTAGAAGTGGGGAAATTCAGCTTGGGTGTGAGGAAGAAGTTGTTGCCCATGAGGGTGGTGAGAGCCTGGCACAGGTTGCCCAGGGAGGTGGTGGAAGCCTCCTGCCTGGAGGTGTTTGCAGCCAGGCTGGAGGTGGCTGTGAGCAACCTGCTGTGGTGTGAGGTGTCCCTGCCCATGGCAGGGGGTTGAAGCTGGCTGAGCCTTGAGGTGCCCTCTTTGGTGGGGTCCTGCAGGCCTGGGGGCAGAGCCTCCCTGGGAAGTGAGGAGCTTGCTCAGAGCGAAAGAGGAACGGCCCCGGTGTGACTCAGCCCAGGCTCTGCTCTGCCACAGCCTGGCCTCCCCATAACCCTGTCTGGCTCCTGCTTCCCTTTTGGGCAGGCAGGCAGGGCTCTGTCTGGGGCTGAAGGCAGAGCCCATCTCTTCCTCCCCCGGGCTGGATGACCTCGCAGTGCCTGTGTGTGTGCCGAGCAGTCAGCCTGCAGCCAGCCTGCAGCCAGGGGTTGTGCTGCCTCTCCTTGGCTGCACGAAGAAGCTTTCAGCAGCCAGTGTTTGTCCCTTGTGAGGTGCTTCAGAGGCAGCCCAGCTGGCTCAGCGCCCCTCCTCCTGCTTTGTGCTCTTGGAATCTCTCTGTAGGGTCTGCAGCCCTGGCTGGCTGCAGCAGAGAGCTTTGCTCACAGTATCACCAAGGTTGGAAGAGACCTCAACGATCATCAAGTCCAACCTGTCACCACAGACCTCATGGCTAGACCATGGCACCAAGTGCCACATCCAGTCCCCTCTTGAACACCTCCAGGGATGGGGACTCCACCACCTCCCTGGGCAGCACATCCCAATGGCTAACAACTCTCTCTGGGAAGAACTTTCTCCTCACCTCCAGCTTAAACTTCCCCTGGCACAGCTTGAGACTGTGTCCTCTTGTTCTGGTGCTGGGTGCCTGGGAGAAGAGACCAACCCCCACCTGGCTACAACCTCCCTTCAGGTAGTTGTAGAGGGCAATGAGGTCACCCCTGAGCCTCCTCTTCTCCTGAGCTGAGCTGCCCTTGGCCTTCTGGGCTGCCAGTGCCCATTGCCAGAGGTGGAGGGAGAGGTGTGGGAGCCATATCCAGGGCTGGGGGACCCCACCACTGCCCTGAGCAGTCTAGGCCAGGCCTTGGCGACCCTGACAGGGAAGAAATTGCTCTATATGTCCAACTTAAACCTCCCCCTGGGGCACCTGGAGGCTGTCTCCTCTTGTCCCATCGCTTGATGAAACCCACGGGCAATAACCCTGCCCGAGACCTGGAAGGTCTCTGGTGTGGGCTGAGCCCCTGGCACGGGGCTGCCTGGGGCTGGGGTCGGTTGGCTTGGCAGCTCGTTGCCCCTGGAGCTCCAAAAGATATTTGGGGTGGTGTGGGGGGGCAGTGTGTGGCCACAGCAACCCCAGGCAGAGCTACAGGCTGGGGGCAGAGTGGCTGAGAGCTGCCAAACAGAGAGGGAGCTGGGGGTGCTGATTGACAGCTGCCTGAACAGGAGCCAGCAGTGTGCCCAGGGGGCCAAGAAGGCCAAGTGCATCCTGGCCTGCATCAGGAAGAGTGTGGCCAGCAGGAGCAGGGAAGTCATTGTGCCCTGTGCTCAGCACTGGTTAGGCCACACCTTGAGTCCTGTGTCCAGCTCTGGGCCCCTCAGTTTAGGAAGGACATTGAGAGACTTGAAGGTGTCCAGAGAAGGGCAACAAGGCTGGGGAGAGGCCTTGAGCACAGCCCTGTGAGGAGAGGCTGAGGGAGCTGGGGTTGCTTAGCCTGGAGAAGAGGAGGCTCAGGGGAGACCTCATTGCTCTCTACAACTCCCTGAAGGGAGGTTGTAGCCAGGTGGGGGTTGGTCTCTTCTCCCAGGCAGCCAGCCCCAGAACAAGAGGACACAGTCTCAAGCTGTGCCAGGGGAGGTTTAGGCTGGAGGTGAGGAGAAAGTTCTTCCCAGAGAGAGTTGTTAGCCATTGGGATGTGCTGCCCAGGGAGGTGGTGGAGTCCCCATGCCTGGAGGTGTTCAGGAGGGGATTGGATGTGGCACTTGGTGCCATGGTCTAGCCATGAGGTCTGTGGTGACAGGTTGGACTCGATGATCCTCGAGGTCTCTTCCAGCCTTGGTGATACTGTGCTAAAAGCAGGGCTGGGTGTTTCTCGCAGCGGGGAGGGCGCCGAGCCCGGGCTGGTGCCCCCCTCTGTGCCCCGGCAGCACGGTGCCGCCCGCCGCGGTGGGCACACGAGCCTCGGGCTCCCTGGGACGGCCCGGAGCTGCTCAGGGCTCTCGGGGGGGATGGCGATGCCGGGCTGCTGCTGGAGGGAGCAAAATGGCCGTGAGCAGAGCGGCGGCGCCCGGCTCCCCGGCGGCCCCCCCCCCGGCGGCAGCGGCGGCGCTCTTCCCCCCGCGCCGGGCACCCCGCGCCGGGCACCCCGCACCGGGCACCGGGCGCCGCAGCCGGCGGGCCCGGGGCTGTCAGCAGCGAACAAAAGGAGGCTCCCGGCTCTTGAGTGCCGCCCGCGCTTTGTTTTGATGGCGAGCGGCTGGGCGGGAGCGGGGCGCCTTAGCCGCCTCTCCCTGCCGGGGGGGTGCTCTCCCCTCCCGCTGACGAGAGTCCAGATGCGGCGCCGCCGCAGACGAGGCAGAGGCAAACAGAAGCTGCTGGAGCTCAGCTCTGCTCCAAAGCCTGCCCTGGGTCACGGCTGTGGGCAGCCAGGAGGCTGGGATCGGTCCTGGCCCTCTGTGGGGGAGGGCTGGAAGCTACTGGTGTGGTTTCTCATCCCACTTGGTGGCTGTGGCAGAGATCCCTCCTGCTCTGGCTGGCCCAGTGGGCAGGGGGTGCTGTAAGACCCCCTCGGCAGAGGAGCACCTATGGGATGGGCTGGGAGAGCTGGGGCTGTGCAGTCTGGAGAGGAGAAGGCTCATAACCCAGCAGGGCTGGAAGCAGCCTTCCATCTGGGCCCATCCTGGTGCACTGCTGCTGGCAGGCACTCACCTGAGTGCCCACTCTGGCTCCTGCTGCTGGGGGGCATCCAGTGGGGCTGGCACCTTCTGGGCTGGAATGAAGAGCTCAGCAGAGACTTGCTGGTTGGGTTTAGCTGAGTGAAGTGGGGCTGTGCAGCCTAGAGAGGAGAAGGCTCCAGGCAGAGCTCAGAGCTGCATCTCAGTAGCTGCAGGGGAGCTGCAGGCAGGCTGGGCAGGGACTGCTCAGGAGGGGCTGTGGGGACAGGACCAGGGGCAGTGGTTTGGAACTGGAGCAGGGCAGAGTTAGGTTGGACACCAGGAGGGAGTTGTGCAGAGTGAGGGAGGGGAGACACTGGCACAGGCTGCCCAGGGAGGTGCTTGAGGCTCTGTCCCTGCAGCCATTCAAGCTCAGCCTGGCTGTGTCCCTGGGCAGCCTCCAGCTGGAGCTGTCCCTGCTGCCTGCAGGGCTTGGACAAGATGCCCTTGGAGGCTCCCTCCCAAGCTGCTGCTTTCAGTGATGGGGCATGTGGCAGAGGCCCTTTGTGGCTGTGCTGGAGGACAGTGTGGTGTGAAAGGTGGTGCTGGGGCAGTGGCTGTGAGAGGTCAGATGGTGGTGGAGGAAGTGGGGGAGCTGCCCTGGAAGGAAGAGTGCCCCAAAGCACATCCCTGGAGCCTGCCTGCTCCAAAGGGTTTGTGGTGTGGCCTTGGTGGGTGGCTTTGTGTGTGCAGAGCTTGCCCTGAATGCATGGCAGCAGAGCTGCAGTGTGGCTGTGCTGGCCTGGGCAGGATGTGGCATGAGCCCCAGCTGCTGGCTGTCCCCCCCCAGTCCTTCCCCTGCAGGCTTTCTGTAGCCTGTGTAGGTGGAAGGGGTGAGGTTTGGTAGGGGATGGAGCAGTGAGGGCTGGGGTGGAGGGGTGCTGGGGTGGCTCCAGCTTGAGGAGGTGAGGTCCACCTGGAAGGCAGCACCTCTGCCAGGGTCGGCAGGAGGCAGCTGTAGTCTCCCTTGGGGCCATTCCTGCCTGCTCGGGGTTGTGTCTGCTCCCAGCTTTCACACCTGAACACACCTGCTCCCTGCAGAGCCTGAAGCCCACCCCAGGTGTGGAGCTGTGACTGCCAGCCCTGTGCTGCTGCTTTGCCTTGCCCTGCTGGAGGGTGGAGAGGACTCCGTCTCTGCTGCCCTGTCCCAGCCACCGCCCCCTTCCTGCTTGTCCTCCTCTCCTTCCCTGGCTGCTGGTGGCACCAGCAGGGCAGCACAGCTGGCTGATGCTGCTCAGAGCTTCCAGCTTTGCTCCCCATGCTCAGGACTTGCTCTCATCCTGCCCCAAGCAGCTCTTTGTGTCTTGCTCCCATACAACACCTTCCAGGCGTGCTCTGGCCACCGAGCTCCTCGGGGAGCTCCCTAGGAGTGGGGAGCCCAGGGCTTGAGTCCTCTGCAGGCTGAGTGCCTCCTGTGCTTCCAAAACCCTCTCAGTCCATCAATTAACCTGGCAGAGGGGAGACTGAGGGTGGAGAGGAGGAAGAAATTGTTGTCAGTGAGGGTGGGGAGAGACTGGCACAGGTTGCCCAGGGAGGCTGTGGCTGCCTCCTGCCTGGAGGTGCTGAGGGCCAGGCTGGATGAGGCCCTGAGCAGCCTGTGCTGGTGGGAGGTGTCCCTGCCCAGGGCAGGGGTGTCTCTGGCCAGGGCAGGGGTGTCCCTTCCAACCCAAGGTCCCATCCAACTCAACCATTCTGTGAGTCTATGAAACCAGCTTTTGCCACCCCAAGTGTCCAGAGGTTGGGTGCAAGGTGTAGGCAGAACCTGAGCTGCTCTGACCCAAGTTGCCCATGAAGGAAAGGATGAAGAGGGCTCTGAGATGGTGGCTTGGGAAGCCAAGTCCCGGAGTGGGAGGTGGGCAGGGTGAGGCTGCTCTCAGCCCCATGCTCCCAAGGTGGGGTGGTGATGCTGGCCTGGCTGTGCCAGGCGGTGCCCGGCAGGGGCTTCCCTGGCTTGGCCTTAGAGCTTTGGCCCTTGGTGGTCTCCAGCCCCTCCAAAGCTTGCTCCTTCCGTCCCTTTGGAGCTGCCTTAACCCTGCACTTGGCTTTCTCCAGGGCTGTTCAGGGGGGTGTGGGGGAGCCCAGCCCCCGGGGTGGGGGCTGGTGCCGAGCCCCCGGGCGGGAGCCGTCGGCCGGCCTGGTTCCGCAGGGCTGGGGCCGGGGCGGAGCGCTGGGGGTGGGCAGGCAGCTGCGGGCTCTGCCTGCTCCTCTTGCTGTGGCTTCTGCTCTGCAGGCATGCTGCAGTCAGCCACCTCCAGAGCTGCTGACAGGGCTCAGCTGGGAGGCCTTGGGAATTGCACCGCTCCTTTCCCTATCGGCCTGCGAGCTGCTGCTGCGGGAGGGAGCCCGGGGGGGGCAGGCAGCCAATGGAGGGGGCAGGCAGCCGGGGGAGCAGGCAGCCGAGGGGGGAGCAGGCAGCCAATGGAGGGGGCAGGCAGCCGGGGGGGGGGGGAGCAGGCAGTGGGGAGCAGGCAGCCGAGGGGGGGGCAGGCAGGCGAGGGGGGGGGCAGGCAGGCGAGGGGGGGGCAGGCAGCCAAGGTGTGAAGAGCTGCAGAGGAGGAAATTGGCCTCCTTCACTTCCAGCCATGGGGTTAGGCTTTTGAGTTTTGGCTCCTGCTGAGAGGTTATTTAGATGTGGGATTTAAGGAGCAGCCAGGGGAGCAGGCTGGGATCTTCAGCTGCTCCTCCCTCCCAGGCGGCTCTGAAGCACAGAGTCCCTCCCTGCCCAGCCAGGAGGGACCCCTGCAGGGCTGGCTTGGGTTTAAGGCCTGCCCCGTGGGCATGGCTGTACCCCATTGAACAGCTTCACAGGAGGGTTGGGCTGGGTGATCCTGGAGGCTCTTTTCCAACCTGAATGTTTCTGTGGTTCTCTGATTCTGTTTATGTTGGAAGGGACCCCAGAGCTCAGCCAGCTCCAGCCCCTGCCATGCCCAGGGACACCTCCCACCAGCACAGGCTGCTCAGGGCCTCATCCAGCCTGGCCCTCAGCACCTCCAGGCAGGAGGCAGCCACAGCCTCCCTGGGCAACCTGTGCCAGTCTCTCCCCAGCCTCACTGACAACAATTTCTTCCTCCTCTCCACTCTCAGTCTCCCCTCTCCCAGCTCAAAGCCATTGGCCCTCAGCCTGTCCCTCCCAGCCCTTCTCCAGAGTCCCTCCCCAGCTCTCCTGGAGCCCTTCAGCTCCTGGGAGGCTGCTCTGAGCTCTGCCTGCAGCCTTCTCTTCTCCAGGCTGCACAGCCCCAACTCTCCCAGCCTGGCCCCACAGGGGAGGCTCTGCAGCCTCTGCTCATCCTGGTGGCCTCCTCTGGAGCCTCTGCAGCAGCTCCAGGTCCTTCTTGTGCTGGGGGCCCCAGAGCTGGAGGCAGTGCTGCAGGTGGGCGCTGAGCAGAGGGCAGCATCTCCTTGATTCGCTGCCCTGATGCTCTGAGGAGAGGTTTTGCTGGGCAGGTGTGGGGGTGGTGATCCTGCTGGCCCTGGCTGCCCTGTGGTGGGGGTGGGCAGTGCTGGGGCTGGCTCAGCTCTGGAGGCTGCTGGGGCTGGCTGGGCTGGGGCAGCCGCCGGTGTTTGTGGCTTGGCTCCCGGGCTGCCGGTGGCTGCTCATTAGCCTAACGACCTCGGCTCCCCGGCACCACTTATCTGCCCCGCTGAGGGCTCTGTGAAGAGAGCTTCTCAGGTCTTCAGCGAGCCCCAGGGGCTTCAGAAGCTGTGAGCTGATGCAGGGGGAGGCTGCCAGGATTCAGCTGCTAATGAGCAGAGCTGCAGAGCCGCTGCTGCAGCCGGCCTGGGGAGGCTGCGGGGCGCTGCCTGCTCTGCCCCTGCTCTGCTCCTAGGCTCCTTGGGCAGGCACTGCCTGCTCCCTGGCCTCTGCAGCCAGGGCACCTCCTGTGCTGATGGTTGCTGCTGCATTGTCCTCCAGTCCATCCCTGTAGTCCTCAGGTGTGTGCAGCCTGGCCCACAGGGAAGCCAAATCACAGTCTCACAGTATCACCAAGGTTGGAAGAGACCTCAAGGATCACCAAGTCCAACCTGTCACCACAGACCTCATGGCCAGACCATGGCACCAAGTGCCACATCCAATCCCCTCTTGAACACCTCCAGGGATGGGGACTCCACCACCTCCCTGGGCAGCACATCCCAATGGCTAACAACTCTCTCTGGGAAGAACTTTCTCCTCACCTCCAGCCTAAACCTCCCCTGGCGCAGCTTGAAACTGTGTCCTCTTGTTCTGGTGCTGGGTGCCTGGGAGAAGAGACCAACCCCCACCTGGCTACAACCTCCCTTCAGGGAGTTGTAGAGGGCAATGAGGTCTCCCCTGAGCCTCCTCTTCTCCAGGCTAAGCAACCCCAGCTCCCTCAGCCTCTCCTCACAGGGCTGTGCTCAAGGCCTCTCCCCAGCCTTGTTGCCCTTCTCTGGACACCTTCAAGTCTCTCAATGTCCTTCCTAAGCTGAGGGGCCCAGAGCTGGACACAGGACTCAAGGTGTGGCCTAAGCAGTGCTGAGCACAGGGCACAATGACTTCCCTGCTCCTGCTGGCCACACTCTTCCTGATGCAGGCCAGGATGCCCTTGGCCTTCTTGGCCCCCTGGGCACACTGCTGGCTGATGTTCAGGCAGCTGTCAATCAGCACCCCCAGGTCCCTCTCTGTTTGGCAGCTCTCAGCCACTCTGCCCCCAGCCTGTAGCTCTGCCTGGGGTTGCTGTGGCCAAAGTGCAGCCCCTGGCACTTGGACTTGCTGAATGCCATCCTGTTGGCCTCTGCCCATCTGTCCAGCCTGGCAAGGTCCCTCTGCAGAGCCCTTCAGCCCTCTAACTGACCAACATCTGCTCCCAGCTTGGTGTCAGCTGCACATTTGCTGATGACTGAAATGTTATTCCCCATGCTCTGGTCAGGTTGTCTGAGTCCCTGAACAGCGTGCTCCAGCTGAGGATGTCCCTGCTGGCTGCAGGGGCTCGGTCTGGATGCTCTGGAAAGGTCCCTTCCAGCCCAAACCCTTGTGGGGTTCAGGGAGGCTGTGCTTCAGAGCTGATGGCAGGCAGGAGGAGAGGCAGCTGGGGGTAGCAGTGCCCCTGGGGGGCTCCTGGTGATATTCTTGCCTGGGGGTGGTTGGTGCCTGAGGCTGGAATCCTCCCTGGGCTGCAGGAGCAGAGCCAGCCTAGGTCTGGGAGCTGCTGAGGCAGCTGCTGGGGAGAGCAGCCTGGGGCCAGGCCCTGCAGTGGTTTAAAGCTCCCAGCAGCCTGATGATAGCTTGTGTTGGGTGACAGCATCTGCTGGGGGTGTTGCTGTCCCTGCTGCTCACTGCTGCCCACAGAGCAGAGCAGGGAGCTGAGCTGATGCAAACAAACATGCCCAGGCTGCTCTGGGGGGAGCTCAGGTTGCAGGCTGGCAGGGCAGGCAAGCAGGCACAGCGTGCCAGGGGCATGGATGGCAGCATGGGCAGCAGAGAGCCTGCCTGGGGCTGGGGGGGCTTCACCAGGAGCATACTGCAGTGTGAGGGGGCTTGAGGTGGCTTTCACCAGCACCACTTTCACCACCAGCCTCTGCCTGGCTGCTCAGGGGGGAGGCACAGCCTAGGAGAAGGCTTTGAGGGGGCTCAGCCTGTGCCCCTGCCTGCTGCTCCCCACAGCACAGGAGCTGCTGGGGCTCCCCATGGCAGAGAGCTCCAGGGTGGCTTGGTCCAGCCCCAGCCTGAGCCCTGGGCTCAGGCTCCTCCACCTTGCACAGGGAGGGAGCTGCTCCTGGCTGGGGTACCCCAGGGGTTCCTGGCATCCCCCCAGCCCCCAGCCTTTGGCTGCAGCACAGAGAGGGAGCAGCCTGGCAGATGCCTGCTGGGGCTGGGGAACAAACCAACAGCCTCAGCCCACAGGCCCCTGCAGCAGCCAGAGTGCCTGGGCAAGGGGAAGGGGCCAGGAGGGAGCAGGTCCCAAGCTGGTAGCACAGGGAGCCTGTGAGGAGGGGCAGGAGACACTGGCACAGGATTCTGGGCAGGGAGAGCTGCATTCTGGTGCTGTCCTTCCCTGTCTGGGCAGGAGAGCTGCATTCTGGTGCTGTCCTTCCCTGTCTGGGCATTGAGAGCTGCATTCTGGTGCTGTCCTTCCCTGTCTGGGCAGGGAGAGCTGCATTCTGGTGCTGTCCTTCCCTGTCTGGGCAGGAGAGCTGCATTCTGGTGCTGTCCTTCCCTGTCTGGGCATTGAGAGCTGCATTCTGGTGCTGTCCTTCCCTGTCTGGGCAGGGAGAGCTACATTCTGGTGCTGTCCTTCCTTGTCTGGGCAGGGAGAGCTGCATTCTGGTGCTGTCCTTCCCTGTCTGGGCAGGAGAGCTGCATTCTGGTGCTGTCCTTCCCTGTCTGGGCATTGAGAGCTGCATTCTGGTGCTGTCCTTCCCTGTCTGGGCAGGAGAGCTGCATTCTGGTGCTGTCCTTCCCTGTCTGGGCATTGAGAGCTGCATTCTGGTGCTGTCCTTCCCTGTCTGGGCATTGAGAGCTGCATTCTGTCCCTCCCCACTGCTCCAGGACCCTTGGGAGCTGCCCTCCCTGCTCAGCCTCTCTCAGCCATGGCCCTGAGGCAGTGCCCAAGGAGGAGCTCCTTGGGGCAGCAGCTGTGCCCCTTGCAGGTGGCAGGAGCCATCAGGGCTGCTGGAGCCCAGCTCCTGGGAGAGCCCAGCTCCTGTGGGAGCTGCTGGTGTGCCAGGGGAGCTGGGAGGTGAGTCCCTTCCCATTTGCCCCTACTTCTGAGCTGCCAGGACCCCAGTGCCCATTAGCTGCAGCACTCAGTGCTCTTTGGGGCTGCTCTGCTGCTCTGCTCTGAAAGCCAGGAAGGAGCAAAGCACTTAGGAGGATTTTGATCAGAACTTGGCAGGAGGCTGTAAAGGAACCCAAGAAGCCTTCTGCCAGCCAGCTGAGGCTGCTGATGAGTGGGGAGGGCAGAGGCAGGGCTGTGCCTTGGGGTTCTTCTGCCCCTCTTAATGGGCTCACAGCAGAGTTCCTGCCTGCCTGGGCTGCAGGAGGGCAGGGGGAGCAAACAAACCTCCTTCAGGCTGCTGGAGACCTGCTGGGAGTGAGGCAGAGTCCTGGGGGAACACTTGGTGAAAGCTGTGCCTCAGGAGCAGGCTCTGTGGCTGGCAGTGCCAGGCCTGCAGGGCACAGCAGGGCTGTGCCAGCCTTGCCTTTCTCCCAGGAGGTCACCCGGCAGGGAGGAGGAGTGGGCCCAGGGCAGCCTCCTGGAGCTCCAACAAGGCCTGGTGCAGAGTCCTGCCCCTGCTATGGGGCAAAGCCCAGCAGCAGCCCAGGCTAGGCAGAAGGGCTGCAGAGGGCTTGGGGGTGCAAAGCCAGGCAGAAGGTGGCACTGAGCCTGCCAGCCCAGCCCCAGCTCTGCCCTGGGCTGATCCCCAGCACCCGGGGCAGCAGGGGCAGGGGGGAGATCCTGCACGTCTGCTGGGGCAGCTCTGGAGCCCTCAGCACGGGCAGGGACCTGGTGGAGCAGGGCCAGAGGAGGCCACAGCAGGGCTGGAAGCCCTCTGCTGTGAGGCCAGGCTGAGAGGTGGGGTGGTTCAGCCTGGAGAGGAGAAGGCTCCGGGAAGACCTTCTGGTGGCCTTTGAGTGCTTCAAGAAGTGATCAGAGAGCTGGGGACAGCCTTTGAGCAGGGCCTGTGGTGAGAGGGCAAGGGGAGATGGTTTGAAGTGCAAGAGGGAGACTCAGAGTGGAGAGAAGGGAGAAATGTTTGACACTGAGGGTGCTGAGAGCCTGCCCCAGGCTGCCCAGAGAGCTGGGAGCTGCCCCCTGGCTGGCACCACTGCAGGTCAGGTTGGTTGGGGCTGTGAGCAGCAGGAGCCAGGGTGACAGTCTGCATCCTGGGGGCAGGCTGGGATGGGGCAGGAGGAGAAATGGCTTAGTGCTGAGGGTGCTGAGTCCCTGAGAGAGGCTCCCCAGGGAGGCTGGGCATGCCTCACCCCTGGGGGTGTCCAAGGCCAGGTGGGATGGGACTTTGGGCATTGTGCTGAGGGCTGTCTCTGCCCATGGGGGAGAGGTGGTTGAGGATCTGGGAAGGTTTCTTCCAGCCCAAAGCACTGTGTGGCTCTGGGGTGCCCAGCTGCTGATGGAGGATGCTGTGGGGGTGAGGAGTGCTGCTGGGAGGCTCCTTGCCCTTGGGGGTGGTGCAGAGAGTCACAGAATAGGTCAGGTCAGAAGGGAGCTCAGAGATCACTGAGTTCCAAGCCCCTGCCAGGACAGGGCACCCAGGAACACAGCCAGGGGGGTTCTGGAGAGCCTCCACAGAAGGAGACTCCACAACCTCTCTGGGCAGCCTGCTCCAGGCCTCCAGCAGCCTCACACCAAAGAAGTTTCTCCTCCTGCTGAGGTGGAACCTCCTGGGTGCCAGCCTGTGCCCATTGCTCCTTGTCCTGTCCCTGGTCACCACCAAACAGAGCCTGGCACCTCCATCCTGCCAGCCAGCCCTCAGCTCTTGCTAGACATTGATCAGGTCCCTCTCAGCCTTCTCTCCACACTCAGCAGCCCCAGGGATCTCACCCTCTCTCCCCAGCAGAGATGTGGTCAGGGGTCTCAGTGACCCCTGCAGCTCTCCAAGGCACTCCCAGGTGTGGTGGCTCTGCCTGCAGAGCTCCTCACAGTCCCTGGCTGGCCCTGAGCCATGCTGGCTCCTGCCTGGGGCCATGAGGAGCAGGGCAGGAGGGCAGCCTGGCTCTGCTGGCTCACCAGAGGACTCCTGGTGTCCTGACACCATCCCCCACAGCAAACTGCTGGCCAAGCTGTCAGCCCCTGGCTTGGACAGCAGCACTCTGAGCTGGGTTAGGAACTGGCTGGAGGCTGAGCCCAGAGAGTGGTGGTGAATGGTGCCACAGCCAGCTGGCAGCCAGGCACCAGTGGTGTGCCCCAGGGATCAGTGCTGGGCCCTGTGCTCTTTAACATCTTCATTGATGATCTGGATGAGGGATTGAGTCAGTCATCAGCAAATGTGCAGCTGACACCAAGCTGGGAGCAGATGTTGGTCAGTTAGAGGGCTGAAGGGCTCTGCAGAGGGACCTTGCCAGGCTGGACAGATGGGCAGAGGCCAACAGGATGGCATTCAACAAGTCCAAGTGCCAGGGGCTGCACTTTGGCCACAGCAACCCCAGGCAGAGCTACAGGCTGGGGGCAGAGTGGCTGAGAGCTGCCAAACAGAGAGGGACCTGGGGGTGCTGATTGACAGCTGCCTGAACAGGAGCCAGCAGTGTGCCCAGGGGGCCAAGAAGGCCAAGGGCATCCTGGCCTGCATCAGGAAGAGTGTGGCCAGCAGGAGCAGGGAAGTCATTGTGCCCTGTGCTCAGCACTGGTTAGGCCACACCTTGAGTCCTGTGTCCAGTTCTGGGCTCCTCAGCTTAGGAAGGACATTGAGAGACTTGAAGGTGTCCAGAGAAGGGCAACAAGGCTGGGGAGAGGCCTTGAGCACAGCCCTGTGAGGAGAGGCTGAGGGAGCTGGGGTTGCTTAGCCTGGAGAAGAGGAGGCTCAGGGGAGACCTCATTGCTCTCTACAACTCCCTGAAGGGAGGTTGTAGCCAGGTGGGGGTTGGTCTCTTCTCCCAGGCACTCAGCACCAGAACAAGAGGACACAGTCTCAAGCTGTGCCAGGGGAAGTTTAAGCTGGAGGGGAGGAGAAAGTTCTTCCCAGAGAGAGTTGTTAGCCATTGGGATGTGCTGCCCAGGGAGGTGGTGGAGTCCCCATCCCTGGAGGTGTTCAAGAGGGGATTGGATGTGGCACTTGGTGCCATGGTCTAGCCATGAGGTCTGTGATGACAGGTTGGACTTGGTGATCCTTGAGGTCTCTTCCAACCTTGGTGATACTGTGGGACTGTGATAACCCAGCAGGGCTGGAAGCAGCCTTCCATCTGGGCCCATCCTGGTGCACTGCTGCTGGCAGGCACTCACCTGAACACCCACTCTGGCTCCTGCTGCTGGGAGGCATCCAGTGGGGCTGGCACCTTCTGGGCTGGAATGAAGAGCTCAGCACAGGGTTGCTGGTTTGGTTTAGCTGAGTGAATTGGGGCTGTGCAGCCTGGAGAGGAGAAGGCTCCAGGCAGAGCTCAGAGCTGCATCTCAGTAGCTGCAGGGGAGCTGCAGGCAGGCTGGGCAGGGACTGCTCAGGAGGGGCTGTGGGGACAGGATCAGGGGCAGTGGTTTGGAACTGGAGCAGGGCAGAGTTAGGTTGGACACCAGGAGGGAGTTCTTGGGAGACACTGGCACAGGCTGCCCAGGGAGGTGCTTGGGGCTCTGTCCCTGCAGCCATTCCAGCTCATCCTGGCTGTGTCCCTGGGCAGCCTGCTGGGGCTGACCCTGCAGGATGGCCTCTGGGGGTCCCTTCCCACCCAGTGCAGCCTGTGAGCTTGCTGCCAGCTGGTGTGGTGACTGGAGGTGTGCTGCTGCAGCACGAGGTGCCCTGCCTGCTCCTGAGCTGCTCCCCCCTGCTGCTGCAGGCTGTGAGCAGCCGTGTGAGGCAGTGGGGCAGGGAGGGAGCCAGAGCCCAGCGGCTCCCCTGGTGTGGCTGAGCCAGGGCCTCAGCTGGGGGCCAGGGCAGGGGAGGGCAGCTCTGCCTGCAGCCTGCTGGGGAGGCTTCTGCTGCTCCTGAAGGGGCCTGTGGTGTGGGCTGTGCTCTGGGGACGCTGCTTCCCTCCCGAGGCAGCGGTGCCCCTGGCTGCGGGCACAGCAGGGCAGTGCCAGGGCTGCCCCACACTGCTGCCTGCCCTGCTGGCCTGGGGGGGCCTGCTGCCATCCTGCCCAAGCCTTTCCTCTGCAGCAGCACTGACAGCCCTTAGAGCAGCAGAGAGCAGGGCTGGGAGCTCAGTGCTGTCCCCAGGCTGCTGCAGCTCAGCCCCTGCCGGCTGCCTCTCCAGGGGGCTGTGGTGCTTTGCCTGGCAGCCTGGAGGGGCTGCTGCCAGCTGCAGCCTGGCACTGGCCTTCCAGATCAGTCCATGGAGCCCTCCTCCTGTTCCTGATGACCAGCAGCCTCTCCTTGCTGCACAGAGCCCTCCACCTGCCTGTGCTGCTGCTGCTCTGCAGCACATCTGCTGCCTCCTGCTCTTCCTCTGCTGAGAGCTGCCCAGGGCTGCCCCTGCAGCAGCCCCTGCTTAATCCTTCCTCCAATCCCTTAAGCTGCCAGCAGACATCCCCCTGTTGCCCTGGCTGCATGCAGGCAGGGCTGGGCTGGGGCCTGCAGCACAACCCAAGGTTATTTTATCCCTTCCCAGATGCAGGTCCTCTTTCTGAGCAGCCCTGGAGGCTCCCCCAGCATGGCTGTGGAGCAGGGGGGTGATGTGCATGGACTGCCTTAGAGCCTCCTAGGGCTCTTGACTCCCCCCTGCCAGGCTCCTGCCAGGTGATGGTGTTTGGAGGTGCAGGGGAGGAGTCCTTGCTGGGCATCAAGGAGGCTGAGATCTCAGCTTGCAGAGGAGCCTCCTGTCCCTGTCCCTGCTGGTGGCCTTGCTTCTGGTTTCATGGGCTGGACATGCAGCTGCTGACTCCAGAATGGGTTGAGACACAAGAGTAGAGCTGTTGCTGTAGCCATGCTCCCCTCTCAGCACCCAGCTGGGGGGTCAGGTGGTGACAGAGTCCCCAGGAGCCAGCACTGGGCCCTGGCAGCCCAGAGCCAGCTGAGTGCTGAGCTGCAGCCAGAGCAGGGAGAGCAGCAGCACAGGGAGGGGATTCTGCCCCTCTGCTCTGCTCTGCTCAGAGCCCACCTGCAGCACTGCCTCCAGCTCTGGGGCCCCCAGCACAGGAAGGACCTGGAGCTGCTGGAGAGGCTCCAGAGGAGGCCACCAGGATGAGCAGAGGCTGCAGAGCCTCCCCTGTGGGGCCAGGCTGGGAGAGTTGGGGCTGTGCAGCCTGGAGAAGAGAAGGCTGCAGGCAGAGCTCAGAGCAGCCTCCCAGGAGCTGAAGGGCTCCAGGAGAGCTGGGGAGGGACTCTGGAGAAGGGCTGGGAGGGACAGGCTGAGGGCCAATGGCTTTGAGCTGGGAGAGGGGAGACTGAGAGTGGAGAGGAGGAAGAAATTGTTGTCAGTGAGGGTGGGGAGAGACTGGCAGAGGTTGCCCAGGGAGGCTGTGGCTGCCTCCTGCCTGGAGGTGTTGAGGGCCAGGCTGGATGAGGCCCTGAGCAGCCTGTGCTGGTGGGGGGTGAGACAGAAACCATTCTGTGAATCTATGAACTCCCAAAGCTTGGTGCAGCTGGGGGTGGTGGTGGTGATGATGATGATGGTACAGTCAGTGGCAATTTGGCTCTTCCAGATTGGTTTTCCCCTTCAAAGCTCAGGGTGGTGGAGTTGCTTTGGGCTGGGTTTGGTGCTTGGCTCAGGTTCATAGAGCCATGGAATGGTTTAGGTTGGAAGGGAGCTCAGAGCTCAGCCAGCTCCAGCCCCCTGCCATGGGCAGGGACACCTCCCACCAGCACAGGCTGCTCAGGGCCTCATCCAGCCTGGCCCTCAGCACCTCCAGGCAGGAGGCAGCCACAGCCTCCCTGGGCAACCTGTGCCAGTCTCTCCCCAGCCTCACTGACAACAATTTCTTCCTCCTCTCCAGTGCTCATAATGCTTTGGGGGCTTCAGTTGTTACATGTCTACTGGAGGCTCTCTGACTGTGCCCTCCTTGGCACTTGGGCATCCTCTGAGGCATTTGGCACAGCCCAGGGGCTGGAAAAGTCCTCTGCCAGGTCTCAAGGCCTGTATGTCTGGAGGTTCTTTCCCCTGCAGTTTGGTTTCCCAGCTGTGGGTGAAGCAGTTTCAGGACTGAGGGGATTTGCATGGCTCCTGCTCTGCAGAGCTCTCAGACAAGGTCTGGAGCAGCCTTTGCCACTGCTGACCCCTGGGGAGCAGCAGGTGGCAGCTGCCTGTGGCTGGGAATCACTGAGGAAAGCAGGAGGGAGGCAAAACAAGTCGGTGAGGCCTTGGCAGCTCCAGGAGCTGCTGCCCCTCAAGCCCCCTGCAGCTGCCTGGGCTGCAGCTGCTGCTCACAGGACTGCTGGGGCTGGAGCAGCTCATCCAGGGCAGCTGGGAACCCAGCCCTGCCAGCTCAGCACCACCCCAGGGCCCCCAGCACCACAGCTCTGCCTCTTGGAGGGCCCTCCATGGATGGGCATTCAGCCACCCCCCCAGGCAGCCTGGCTCAGGCCTGGGGAACCCTTGCAGTGAAGGAATTTCTCCTCATGTCCAACCTAAACCTGCCCTGGTGTGCAGCTCACAGCCACTTCCTCTGGTCCTGTCACTTGGTCCTTGGGAGAAGAGACCAACCCCAGTCTGGCTCCAGCCTTCTCACAGGGAGGTTGCTCATCCTAGCCTTGGGCAGAAGGAGCAGGGCAGGGATTGTGCCCTGTGCTGGGCACTGCTGAGGCTGCACCTTGAGTTCTGGGTTCAGCTTTGGGGCCGTCACTGCAAGCAGGGTGACTGAGAGGGGGACACTGAGGGGCTGGAGCAGGGCATTAAAGGTCGGGAAGGGTCTGGAGAAGAGGGCTGGGGAGTCCCTTCCAAGCCAACCCATGGCAGGACTCTGTGAGGTCCCACTCAGGCCCCTGGCTGCTGAGCTGCTCAGGGCAGAGGCACAGAGGCCACAGCAGCAATGCCACCAGACCTGGGCAGGCTGAGCTAACATCTTGGTGCTGCTGGCCCAGGGCAGTCACCACTCAGCCCCAGCTCAAGCTGAGAGCTCTGCAGGTCCCCAGCAGCAGTGCCTGGATGCTTTGGAGCTCCCTGCACTCAGCACTGCCTGTGCCAGGCCACACCTGGAGTGCTGGCTGCAGGTCTGGCTCCTCACTGCCAGCAGGACACTGAGAGGCTGGAGCAGGGCCAGAGAAGGGCAGCAGAGCTGGGGAAGGGTCTGGAGAAGAGGGCTGGGGAAGAGCAGCTGGGGGGGTTGGTGTGGAGCAGAGGAGGCTGAGGGAGACCTCATTGCTCTCTGCAGCTCCCCGAGAGGAGGCTGCAGGCAGCTGGGCTTGGGCTCTGCTCCCTAGGCTCAGGGGAGAGCAGGAGAGGACCTGGCCTGGAACTGTGGCAGGGGAGGCTTAGGTTGGAGAGGAGAAAAAATTCCTTTGGTGGCAGAGTGGTCAGGGGTTGGCAGAGGCTGCCCAGGGAGGTGGTGGAGTGCCCATGGCTGGAGGTGCTGCAGAACCCTGTGGCCATGGCAGCTGGGGCCATGGTGTGGTGGCCATGGTGGGGCTGGGCTGAGGCTTGGCCTGGCTGAGCCTGGAGGCCTTCCCCAGCCCGAGCAGGTCTCTGGTTCTGTGGTGTGCTGCAGTTGTGATGAAGTGTCCCAGGAGCAGCCCTGTGCTGGCAGGGGGCTCTGTGCCTCTGGTCCTCCCTCTCCAGAGCTCTGCCCTCAGTGCAGGGAGCTGGTGTGGCATCTCCCCTGGGGTGCCAAGTGGACTCTTCCTGTGGGTATCCTGTGGGAGAAGCCTCTGCTGCCAGCTGAGCCCCTGCTGCCAGCTCCCTGCTGCCGCCGTTGGCTCTCTGGCACGGAGCCCTCGCTGCCTCTCCTCCAAGCCTTAGCTGGGGCTGCAGCCAGCCCATTGGGGTGCAGAGGGCACCAGCAGGAGCAGGGCTTGGGCTCTGGCCCTGGGCTCTGCTTGGCCACGGGCCCCAGGAGTCAGCTACAGCGGTTTGGGGGTGGCCCAGGCCCTGCTCCCCCCCGCCCAGGCTGGGGGCATGCCAGGGTCCTGAGCTCTGCCAGTGCTGCCAGGCCACAGGCCTCCCTGAACAGAGCACAGAACCACCCTGGAGCCTGTCTGCAGAGCAGGAGCACCCCCTGCTGCCCCCCCCTGCTGCCCCCCCACTGCTGCTGCCCCCCCTGCTGCCCCCCAATATTGCTGCCCCCCCTGCTGCCCCACCACTGCTGCCAGGTCTGCTGCTGCTGCTGAGGAGGAGGGTTGGCTGAGCAGGCTGCAGAGCTTCGGTTGGGGGCTGATGGCCATGGCTGCTTTCCTCGGGCTGCCTTCCTTCCTGGGCCTGCTGCTGCAGATGGGGCTCAGGCCAGCAGCTCCGGCTCGGGCTCAGCAGCCCCGGCTCGGGCTCAGCAGCCCCAGCTCGGGCTCAGCAGCCCCGGCTCGGGCTCAGCAGCCCCGGCTCGGGCTCAGCAGCTCCGGCTCGGCCTCAGCAGCCCCGGCTCGGGCTCAGCAGCCCCAGCTCGGCCTCAGCAGCTCCGGCTCGGGCTCAGCAGCTCCGGCTCGGCCTCAGCAGCCCCAGCTCGGGCTCAGCAGCCCCGGCTCGGCCTCAGCAGCTCCGGCTCGGGCTCAGCAGCTCCGGCTCGGCCTCAGCAGCCCCGGCTCGGGCTCAGCAGCCCCAGCTCGGGCTCAGCAGCCCCGGCTCGGGCTCAGCAGCTCCGGCTCGGGCTCAGCAGCTCCACCTTGGCCTCAGCAGCTCCACCTTGGTCTCCCCTCCCGGGGAGATTTTGCTCAGCTGTGGCTGCCGCTGCCTTCAGGCCCTGCCCTAAGCAGCTGCTGCTGGGGGCTGAGTCCCTGGCAATGCCAGCCAGAGCCCCTGGCACTGGGGCTGCTGCTCTGTGGCAGTGGCACTTTGCTGCCCTGCCAGGCTGCTGTGGGGGCTGGCTCCCTGGGCCATGCCCTGCAGGCTGGGAGGGATGGTGGCTGCCAGGGAGGAGCTGTGCTGGCTGCAGTGGAGGCAGGGATGGGGGGTGGGAGCTGCAGGACCCTGGCAGGTGCTGGGGGAAGCTCCAGCTCTACCTCCAGGCCCTTGGGCAGTGGTGTTTGCCTCAGCCAGGGCTGGGCCTTTGGGGAGTGTGTGGGAAGGTCTGTGCCTGGGGAGGGGGTCAGAGACCCTCCTGTGGGGCTGAGTGGGACCCTGAAGGAGGCCACACAGAGGCCTGGGGGCAGCAGGGGCAGTGCTGGAGGTGCCTGCCTGGGGGTGAGGCCAGGGCAGCTGCAGCAGAGCCTGGGGTGGTGCCCCCCTCCTGGGGCACACAGCAAATGATTCCCCTGGCTCTGCCCTGCTGCTCCTCCTCTCCCTGCTGCTCATTGCTGAGTGCCTGCTGATGCAATGGAACCAAGTTGTGTCTGCAGCCTCTGCTGCCCCCCAGGAGCTGGGAGCTGCAGCCTTGGGGAGCAGCTTGGGTCCCCACCCTGGCTGGCTGCAGGCTGCAGCAGTGGGCCACAGCCCTGTGGTCCCTGGGCAGAGGGGCAGGTGAGTGAGGCAGGGCAGGAGCTGGGCTGTCTGCCCTGGCCTGAGCAGGTGGCTGCTGTTGGGCTGCTCCCCAGGGTGCAGGCAGGATGGAGCAGAGGTGGCTGGCTTCTGGCAGCAGATGTGTTTGCTTGTGCTTGAGGACCAGCCCTTGGTGTGCAGGCCTGGTACTGTCTGCTTCAGCTGGGCCAAGGCTCACCAGGTTGAGGGTGATGGATGTGGAGGAAGCAGGAGGTGTTTAGCCCTCCCTGCTGGGTTCTTTGGCTGCTCCCCATGCTCCAGAGCATCCTCCTGCTCTCACCAGCACAGGATGGCTCAGAGCTCATTTACTCCAACCCCTGCCATAGGCAGGGACACCTCTCAGCCTTGCTTGCACAAGGCCTCATCCAGCCTGGCCTCCTCAGGGAGGAGGAGGAGGTCTTTCACACCCTGGGGAGTGCTGGAGCTGAAAGCCCAAGCTTGGGCTGGCCTCGTGGCACTGCCTGTCCAGCATGGCCATAGCCAGCCTGGGAAGCAGCTGTAGTGCTGGGGGGCTGAGGCAGGGCTCTGGGCAGAGGGGCAGAGAACTGCTGAGAGAGTTCAGGAGAGAGCTGGGAGGATGCTGAAGGGCCTGGAGCAGCTCTCAGGGGGAATGGCTTAGAGTCTTTGGTTGCTTAGATTGGAGAGGAGAAGGCTGAGAGGGGAGCTGCTCAGTGTGGAAGTGTCTGAGGGCTGGCTGGCAGCAGGATGGGGCCAGGCTCTGCTCAGTGGTGCCCAGGGACAGGAGGAGGGGCAGTGGACACAAACTCAACCACAGGAGGCTCCAGCTCAGCATGGAGAGAAATCTGTTTGGTGTGAGGCTGCTGGAGGCCTGGAGCAGGCTGCCCAGGGAGGGTGTGGAGGATCCTCCTGTGGAGAGCCTCAGGCCCCACCTGGCTGTGTCCCTGTGTGAGCTGCCCGGGGGGGGTCCTGCTTTGCAGGGGCTTGGACTGGATGATCTCTGGAGGTCCCTGGCAGCCCTCAGCATGCTGGGAGGGCTGTGTGCAGGGTGGGTGGTGGAAGGGTGCAGCTGGCTGGGCTGGTGGCTGGCAGCTGGGGCCCCTCTGTGCCTGCTGTCCCCAGCTCAGGAGCAGTGTTCCCCAGCCAGGAGCTGTGCCTGGGTCACTGCCTTCCCTCCTGCCTCTGCTGCAGGCAGTGCCAGAGCTGCCAGGCTGAGCCTGGGCTGACTGCTGCAGCAGCTGGGGCTGGGGGACAGATGAGATCCAGGCAAGGAGTGGCAGCCATGGGCTGCAGGAGATGCTCAGCCAGAGGAGCAGGCCCCTGGCTCAGCCATCCTGGAGGCTGCCTGCTGGCCTGGAGGCCACAGGGGGCACAGGAGGCGTTTGCTTCACCCTGGGGGGGAAGGGAGGTCATTGATAGGAGGGGGAGAGGCTTTTGTCCTCCACTGCTCTGCACCTCACATCCCTCCCTGCTTGCCTCTGCAAGAGGCCTTCCCAAGGGGTCCCCTGCTGGGACTCTGCCTCTGGAACCTTGGATGTCCTCACAGACTGGCTCAGGCGGGAAGGGGCCTCAGGGATGGTCTGCTCCAGCCCCCTGCTGGCATGGACACCTCTCAGCTGGACTTGGTTGCCCAGGGCCCCTTCTTCTGACCTCTTCCCTTGCTGCTTTTGGAGGCTGCTGCTGTGCTGCTGCTCCTCCTGCTCCTCCAGCACTGCCTCTTGGCTTTGGGGTCACTTTGGTGGCACGTTGGCTTCCTTGCATCCCTCTTTGTGGTCCCCTGGTTACACTCAGCTTCTTCAGGGGTGTTCTTCACAGGAGGTTAGGAGCTGGAAGGGAGCTCTGGAGAGCTGCCAGTCCAAGCCCCCTGCCAGAGCAGGAGCAGAGAATCCAGCACAGGTCACACCCCTGCTGCTGCTGCCCCTCCCCTGCTGCTGCTGCCCCTCCCCTGCTGCTGCTGCCCCTCCCCTGCTGCTGCTGCCCCTCCCCTGCTGCTGCTGCACCTCTGCTGCTGCTGCCCCTCCCCTGCTGCTGCTGCCCCTCCCCTGCTGCTGCTGCCCCTCCCCTGCTGCTGCTGCCCCTCCCCTGCTGCTGCTGCCCCTCTGCTGCTGCTGCCCCTCCCCTGCTGCTGCTGCCCCTCTGCTGCTGCTGCACCTCTGCTGCTGCTGCACCTCTGCTGCTGCTGCCCCTCCCCTGCTGCTGCTGCCCCTCTGCTGCTGCTGCCCCTCCCCTGCTGCTGCTGCTGCCCCTCTGCTGCTGCTGCCCCTCCCCTGCTGCTGCTGCTGCACCCCTGCTGCTGCTGCCCCTCCCCTGCTGCTGCTGCCCCTCCCCTGCTGCTGCTGCCCCTCCCCTGCTGCTGCTGCCCCTCTGCTGCTGCTGCCCCTCCCCTGCTGCTGCTGCCCCTCCCCTGCTGCTGCTGCCCCTCCCCTGCTGCTGCTGCCCCTCTGCTGCTGCTGCCCCTCCCCTGCTGCTGCTGCCCCTCCCCTGCTGCTGCTGCCCCTCCCCTGCTGCTGCTGCCCCTCTGCTGCTGCTGCCCCTCCCCTGCTGCTGCTGCCCCTCCCCTGCTGCTGCTGCTGCACCCCTGCTGCTGCTGCCCCTCCCCTGCTGCTGCTGCCCCTCCCCTGCTGCTGCTGCCCCTCCCCTGCTGCTGCTGCCCCTCCCCTGCTGCTGCCCCTCCCCTGCTGCTGCCCCTCCCCTGCTGCTGCCCCTCCCCTGCTGCTGCTGCCCCTCCCCTGCTGCTGCTGCCCCTCCCCTGCTGCTGCCCCTCCCCTGCTGCTGCTGCCCCTCCCCTGCTGCTGCTGCCCCTCCCCTGCTGTCACCCCTGAGCTTCTCCACAGCTGCTGATCCCCCACAGAGGTTCTCCTGGCAAGGGGAGAACAGAGGCCGAGTGTGAGGCCTTTCACAGGCTGGGCACCACCAGCTGGCTGCTGCTGCAGGGAAGCTTCAGAGCAGTGTGGCAGAGGAGCTGCTGCTGCTGCAGGGAAGCTTCAGAGCAGTGTGGCAGAGGAGCTGCTGCTGCTGCAGGGAAGCTTCAGAGCAGTGTGGCAGAGGAGCTGCTGCTGCTGCAGGGAAGCTTCAGGGCAGTGTGGCAGAGGAGCTGCTGCTGCTGCTGCAGGGAAGCTTCAGAGCAGTGTGGCAGAGGAGCTGCTGCTGCTGCAGGGAAGCTTCAGAGCAGTGTGGCAGAAGAGCTGCTGCTGCTGCAGGGAAGCTTGAGGGCAGTGTGGCAGAGGAGCTGCTGCTGCTGCTGCTGCTGCTGCAGGGAAGCTTCAGAGCAGTGTGGCAGAGGAGCTGCTGCTGCAGGCTCCCTCCAGCAGCCAGGGTGGCTGTGGCTCTGCTCACTGCTGTGTCCCCAGCAAGGAAGGAGAAACTTTTTCCTTCTGCAAGGGGCATTTGGGGCCTGCAGGCACAGAGGGATTTGCTTGGCTGTGGCACTCAGAGCTCCACAGAGTGCTCTAGAGGGGTTGGAAGGGGTCTTCAAAGGGTAGGTTTTCCAACCCCCCCCCCCCCCCCCCCCCCCCCGCAGGCAGCAGGACAGCTCCAGCTGCAGCAGGCTGCCCAGGGACACAGCCAGGCTGAGCTTGAATGGCTGCAGGGACAGAGCCTCAAGCACCTCCCTGGGCAGCCTGTGCCAGTGTCTCCCCTCCCTCACTGTGCACAGCTCCCTCCTGGTGTCCGACCTAACTCTGCCCTGCTCCAGTTCCAAACCACTGCCCCTGGTCCTGTCCCCACAGCCCCTCCTGAGCAGTCCCTGCCCAGCTGCTCCAGGAGATGCTTCCTGTGGGGGCACCTGTGGCTGTGGCCCGGAGCTGGAAAGTGCCAGCTCATCAGGGTGCCATGACGGGGGCATGCCGGGGGTGTGCCATGCTGGGGGTGTGCCAGGCCAGGGGTGTGCCATGGGTGTGCCTCGGACAGGGGTGGGACATGCCAGGGTGTGCCATGCCGGGGTGTGCCATGCCAGGGAGTGCCATGCTGGGGTGTGCCATGCCAGGGAGTGCCATACCGGGGGTGTGCCATGCTGGGGATGTACCTAGGCCGGGGGTGTGTCAGGCTAGGGGTGTGCCAGGCTGCGGGTGTGCCAGCTCCTCAGGGTGCCAGGCCGGGGTTGTGCCAGGCCAGGGTGCGAGTCCCAAGCCATCTGCGGGCTGCCGGTGGGTTCTGTGGTGCCCGGGGCTGGCGGTGGGTTCTCACGGTGCCCAGGGCTGGCGGTGGGTTCCGCGGTGCCTGGGGCTGGCGGTGGGTTCCGTGGTGCCCGGGGCTGGCGGTGGGTTCCGCGGTGCCCGGGGCTGGCGGTGGGTTCCGCGGTGCCCGGGGCTGGCGGTGGGTTCTCACGGTGCCCGGGGCTGGCGGTGGGTTCCGCGGTGCCTGGGGCTGGCGGTGGGTTCTCACGGTGCCCGGGGCTGGCGGTGGGTTCCGTGGTGCCCGGGGCTGGCGGTGGGTTCCGCGGTGCCCGGGGCTGGCGGTGGGTTCCGTGGTGCCCGGGGCTGGCGGTGGGTTCCGCGGTGCCCGGGGCTGGCGGTGGGTTCTCATGGTGCCCGGGGCTGGCGGTGGGTTCCGCGGTGCCCGGGGCTGGCGGTGGGTTCTCACGGTGCCCGGGGCTGGCGGTGGGTTCCGCGGTGCCCGGGGCTGGCGGTGGGTTCTCACGGTGCCCGGGGCTGGCGGTGGGTTCTGTGGTGCCCGGGGCTGGCGGTGGGTTCTGTGGTGCCCGGGGCTGGCGGTGGGTTTCGTGGTGCCCGGGGCTGGCGGTGGGTTCTGTGGTGCCCGGGGCTGGCGGTGGGTTTCGTGGTGCCCGGGGCTGGCGGTGGGTTTCGTGGTGCCCGGGGCTGCTGGTGGGTTCTGCAGTGCCCGGGGCTGGCGGTGGGTTCTGTGGTGCCCGGGGCTGGCGGTGGGTTTCGTGGTGCCCGGGGCTGGCGGTGGGTTCTGCAGTGCCCAGGGCTGGTGGTGGGTTCTGTGGTGCCCTGGGCTCGCAGTGGGTTCCGCGGTGCCCGGGGCTGGCGGTGGGTTCTGTGGTGCCCGGGGCTGGCGGTGGGTTCCGCGGTGCCCGGGGCTGGCGGTGGGTTCCGCGGTGCCCGGTCTGAGCGGGCTGTGTGTGCTTGCCCGCAGGCGGAGGCGGCGGCGGCGGCGCCCGCGGTGCTGCCGCTGCACCTGCTGGTGCCGGTGGTGGGCAGCGACATCTCCTCGCCCTGCGAGCAGATCATGGTCCGCACGCGCTCCGTGGGCGTCAACACCTGCGACGTGGCCCTGGCCACCGAGCCCGAGTGCCTGGGCCCCTGCGAGCCGGGCACCAGCGTCAACCTGGAGGGCATCGTCTGGCAGGAGACGGAGGACGGTGAGTGCCCCCCGCCCAGCTCCCTGCCCTGCCCTGCCGGGCCCGGGGGGCGTGCGCCTCATTGCCTCCTCGGGTCCCTTCCGACCCCCTGCCGGGCTGGGGGGGTGCGGTCCTGGCTGCCCCTTCCCTCCCGTGCCCTGCTGGCCGGGCGGCAGCAGCCCTCAGGGTGCCCAGCAGAGCCAGCCAGGGGCCAGGCCCTGTGCCACACACTGCCTGAGCCGCTCACCCAGGCAGCGGCTGGGGCCTGTGCTGCCCTTCCTCTGCCTCTCTGCAAGAGCAGGCTTGCTGTGGCGGTGCCAGGGCAGAGCCGTGCCAGCCTGCATGGCAGCACAGGTGAGTTGATTTCACCCCTGCTTGGCGACCTGCTGCAAACAGGCTCAGGCCCTGGGGGTGGCAGAAGGCTCTGCCCCAGCAGAGCTCTGCCAGGCAGCCCAGCAGGAGCCCAGCTCTCATCCCTCCTGCCAGGCCACAGTGTCACAGTATCACTCTCACAGTATCGCTGCAGGTGGCTTACGGCCAGGGGGGCCCAGCCTAGCTTCACAGTCTCACAGAATCACCAAGGGTGGAAGAGACCTCGAGGATCACCAAGTCCAACCTGTCACCACAGACCTCATGCCTAGACCATGGCACCAAGTGCCACATCCAATCCCCTCTGGAACACCTCCAGGGATGGGGACTCCACCACCTCCCTGGGCAGCACATCCCAATGGCCAACAACTCTCTCTGGGAAGAACTTTCTCCTCCCCTCCAGCCTAAACCTCCCCTGGCACAGCTTGAGACTGTGTCCCCCTGCTCCCTCAGCTGCTCCTGGCTGTGTCCCTGGACAGCCTGCTCCAGCTGGAGCTGTCCCTGATGAGTGCAGGGGTTGGACAAGATGACCTCTGGGGTCCCTTCCAACCCAGTGCAGTCTGAGTCTCTGAACTACCACCTCCCATTGTCAGGGTGGACATTCAGCTCCCCCACACCCCCCTCGACCCCACGGCCATGCCCTGCTGCTGTGACTTCCCTCAGCCCAAAGCCTGCAGAGCTGGCTGCAAATCCCAGGGCTGCTGGAGCCCTCCATCAGGAGCTGATGAGAGCTGTGACCTCCCTGTGTGGGTTTTGGGTGGAAATCCAGAAAGGCTCAGGTTGGAAGGGACCTCAGAGCTCATCTGCTCCAACCTCCTGCCATGCCCAGGGACACCTCTCAACTACAGTGCTTGCCCAGGGCCTCATCCAGCCTGGCCTGAATTCATGGCTGGCTGAAGAGCCAGCAGTGCCCAGGTGGGCAAGGAGGCCACCAGCAGCCTGGCCTGGAGCAGCACTGGTGTGGGCAGCAGGAGCAGGGCAGGGATTGTGCCCTGTGCTGGGCACTGCTGAGGCTGCACCTGGAGTGCTGGCTGCAGGTCTGGCTCCTCACTGCCAGCAGGACACTGAGAGGCTGGAGCAGGGCAGAGAAGGGCAGCAGAGCTGGGGAAGGGTCTGGAGAAGAGGGCTGGGGAGGAGCAGTTGAGGGAGCTGGGGGGGTTGGTGTGAAGCAGAGGAGGCTGAGGGAGACCTCATTGCTCTCTGCAGCTCCCTGAGAGGAGGCTGCTGGGCTTGGGCTCTGCTCCCTAGGCTCAGGGGAGAGCAGAAGAGGACCTGGCCTGGAATTGTGCCAGGGGAGGCTTAGGTTGGAGAGGAGGAAGAATTCCTTTGGTGGCAGAGTGGTCAGGGGTTGGCAGAGGCTGCCCAGGGAGGTGGTGGAGTCCCCATGGCTGGAGGTGCTGCAGAACCCTGTGGCCATGGCAGCTGGGGCCATGGTGTGGTGGCCATGGTGGGGCTGGGCTGAGGCTTGGCCTGGCTGAGCCTGGAGGCCTTCTCCAGGACAACTCATGCTCTGATTCTGTGGTTGGGAAAGGATGGGGAAGGATTGGAGGGTGAGGTCCCTCGGCCTCCCCATGCAGCCCTCCTCAGCCTCCCCACACCAGCTGTCTGCCACCACTCATTCCCAGGCCACCAGCCCAGCAGCTGGCTCTAGAGGGAAGCCTCATCCTATCCCACCCCACTCCACCCTGTGAAAGGAGCTGTGCTGGAGCAGTGTGTGAAGAGCTGCAGCCTGTGGGAAGGGCCTCACATGGGAGAGGTTCATGGGGAGCTCTCTCCTGTGGAAGGGATCCCATGGTGGATGGTGGCTGCAGCGCTGCCCTGGGCAGCCTCTTCCAATGGCTGAGAGCCCTCTCTGTGCACAAATATTTCCTAGCATCCAGCCTGAGCCTCTCCTGGGCCAGCCTGGAACCTTCTCCTCTGCTCCTGTCCCTTGCCACCAAGGAGCAGAGGCTGTCCCCTCCTCACTCCAACCTCCCTGCAGGGAGCTGCAGAGAGCAATGAGGTCTCCCTCAGCCTCCTCTCCAGGCTGAACACCCCCAGCTCCCTCACCTGCCCCTGGATGTGTCCCTGGGCAGCCTGCTCCAGTTGGAGGTGCTGAGTACAAGGGGGTTGGACAGGATGACCTCTGAGGGTCCCTTCCAACCCAGTGCAGGCTGAGTCTGGGGGAGTGAGGAGCAGAGGCAATGTGTGGCAGGGATCACAGCCCCCACTCCCTGTCCTCATCCTCTGTGCTGCTCAGAGGACACCTCCACGGGGCCAGCTTGCTGGAGGCCTCATCCAGCCTGCAGCTGGAGGGGGAGGAACTGAAGAAGGGGCACCCTGAACCCAGGCCGTGCCCAAGGAGGAGAACCCTGAGCGCTTGCCGGAGCTGCGGTGCCCTGCAGCAGCGTCAGGGCAGGCTGGCTCCCTGCTCCTGCCCAGGGCAGATGGCTGTGGGCTGGCAGCAGCCCTGGCTCCAGGCTGGCACCCTGCTTTCTCAGCGGGATCTGAAGCTCTTCCAGGCTTCAGCTGTGCAAAGGAGGGAAATGTACCTGTGGCTGTGACGGCTCCTGGTGGCCACAGCCCTGGGCTGCCGGCAGACACTGGCACCTGCATGCCTGAGCTGTCCCCAGCAGGGCCCTTCCGTGCCAAAGGCTTAGCCCAGGCTCATCCAGGGCTGGGAGGCTTCGTGCCCATCCCCTGCCTCCAGCAGCCTGCACGGCCCCCCTGTGGGGGCGGGGCAGGCCCCGGCAGTGGGGGTTTGCATCCCCCTTGCCCCCTTCATCCCTTGATCCCTTGGTGCAGGATTATCTCCTGCATCCCCTCCCCAGACAGCTCCGGCAGCCCGCCCCTGCCCTGCTGCCCAGCTGGCACCCGCGCCTGGGGGGTAGCCCTCCATTAAGAGCTTCCAGGGTGGCAGCCTCCCCTGAAACCAGGCGGGATGGAGTGCCCCGAGCAGGATTCTTCCCCTGCAGGAGCAGGCTGCAGCCCGGGGGGTGAGAGGGCATGGCCTGCCCGCTGCCCGCCCCACACCCCAGCCCTGCCTGCTGCCCACCCTGGCCCTGCCTGCTGCCCACCCCGGCCCTGCCTGCTGCACCCACAGCCCTGCCCGCCCCGGCCCTGCCTGCCCAGGCCTTCCCTGCACCTCAGCCGGGAGGGGCACCCGGTGGGGGAAGAAAGCTGCTTAGGATCTCTCCCGGGGTTTAAATTGCCCTGGGTTATTGTGGGAGGATTAGGAGGGGATTTGGTGTGATTGGGTGCCGCAGGTTAAATATAGGCTGGGGAGCGCTGGGTGCTCCAGCAGGGAGGGCAGGAGCAGCCATGTGCCAGCTCCCTCCTGCCCTCCCTCTGTCATCTGCCCCTCTGCCTGCGCTGCCAGGGAGCAGAACCACCCCAGCATGGCCCTCCTGATGTCACACACCAGCACCAGGCAGCTCTGCTGGCTCCTTGTCCCTCCTGATGTCACGCACTCACCCCAGGCAGCTCTGGTGGCTCCTTGTGCAGCTGGTGCCAGTGGTGCCTGTGGCCTTCACCATCATCAGGGGCTGAGCCCAGCCAGGTGCCTGCTGGGGAGGGCATTGGGTGCCCAGCACTGTGGCTGGGAGGGATGGGGTCTGGTCCCTCAGCAGCTGCTCCACAGAACCAGAGACCTGCTCAGGCTGGGGAAGGCCTCCAGGCTCAGCCAGGCCAAGCCTCAGCCCAGCCCCACCATGGCCACCACACCATGGCCCCAGCTGCCATGGCCACAGGGCTCTGCAGCACCTCCAGCCATGGGGACTCCACCACCTCCCTGGGCAGCCTCTGCCAGCCCCTGACCACTCTGCCACCAAAGGAATTCTTCCTCCTCTCCAACCTAAGCCTCCCCTGGCACAATTCCAGGCCAGGTCCTCTCCTGCTCTCCCCTGAGCCTAGGGAGCAGAGCCCAAGCCCAGCTGCCTGCAGCCTCCTCTCAGGGAGCTGCAGAGAGCAATGAGGTCTCCCTCAGCCTCCTCTGCTCCACACCAACCCCCCCAGCTCCCTCAGCTGCTCTTCCCCAGCCCTCTTCTCCAGCCCCTTCCCCAGCTCTGCTGCCCTTCTCTGGCCCTGCTCCAGCCTCTCAGTGTCCTGCTGGCAGTGAGGAGCCAGACCTGCAGCCAGCACTCCAGGTGTGGCCTGGCACAGGCAGTGCTGAGTGCAGGGAGCTCCAAAGCATCCAGGCACTGCTGCTGGGGACCTGCAGAGCTCTCAGCTTGAGCTGGGGCTGAGTGGTGACTGCCCTGGGCCAGCAGCACCAAGATGTTAGCTCAGCCTGCCCAGGTCTGGTGGCATTGCTGCTGTGGCCTCTGTGCCTCTGCCCTGAGCAGCTCAGCAGCCAGGGGCCTGAGTGGGACCTCACAGAGTCCTGCCATGGGTTGCACCTCCCTCCAGGGGCAGTTCCCCAGTGCCTCCCTCCAGGGCCTGCTCCCCAGCACCTCCCTCCAGGGGCAGCTCCCCAGCACCTCCCTCCAGCAGTACCCACAGAGCTCAGCCATGCTGTGGGGGACCCCTGCCCCTCGAGTGGGGATGCCAGGGAGCCACATCTGTGCTGCTTCTCTGCACCTGGTGTGAGAAGCCAGCAGGCTTTCCTGAATGCCCAGTGCCTTTGCTCCCCCGTGGGAGGAGATGCTCCCGTGGGTGGCTCTCCAGGCTGAGGCCCAGGGCTGGGGGTGTCCCCAGGGGTGTGGGAGCAAAGGGGTGCTGGGAGCCGAGGCTGCTGCTCCCTTAGGCTGGGTGTTTTGGTGCGGGGATGCTGGGCTCAGCTTGCCATCTAGTGGCGATAGCTGAGGGCCCTGGAGGGTCACAGTCCTGCTGGGGGTCTGCAGCTCCACCTCAGGCTCTGCAGCCTTGCTGGGGGCTGCCTGCATCTCCCCCGAGCCTCCCAGGGGTTGCCTTCTGTACCCTCGCTGAGCCACAGGGCCAAGATGGAGCCTCAGCAGCACCCCCAAATCCTGCAGCCCCCGGAGGACAGCTGGGTTAGCAGCCCCAGGAAGGCAGGGAAGGAGGAGAGGATGGATGGGCAATGGCCAGAGCTTGTCCCAGAGAGCAGGTGACAGGGGGATGTCCAGCCCCAGGCCCCCGCAGCCCACAGCACAGACTTTCACAGTCACAGAGTGGTTTGGGTTGGACAAGGCCTTCCAGCTCCTTCAGTCCAACCCTTCTCTAACTCCACCCAGGCTGGTGCTAAGCTGTGGCCCTCAGCACCACAGCTCTGCCTCTTGGCAACAGCCCCAGGGGTGGGCAAAGAGCCTTTGTCCACTTTCCTCCTGCCCTGCAGCTGAGCTCTTCCTCCTGCCTGTGCCCAGGGAAGGGCAATGCACCATGGGACCAGGCCTGGAACCCTCTGACCCTCTCCCCTCCCCCTGCAGGTATGCTGGTGGTCAATGTCACCTGGAGGAACAAGACTTACGTGGGGACGCTGCTGGACTGCACGCAGCACGACTGGGCACCTCCCCGGTAAGGGCTGCCAGGCTCAGGCACCGCCACCTCAGCCCCATTGCTCCAGCTGCAGGGGGCAAACCCAGCCCTTTACAGCCCCTGTGGCACCCAGTGTGCCCTGCCCTGTGCCCAGGGGCCTCTCTGTGGGGGCTGGCATCTCCTTGCCCAGCCAAGCTGCTCCCGTGGCTCCTTGCCCATATGGTCACAGGCTCCCTTGTGCTGGAGACCGGAGATGGCTGAGTGTTTGCCAGGGGACTTCTCTGGCTCCTCTGGGCAGCGTTGGGGTGGGACAAGCCTGCAGGATTCAGAGTCCTGGAATGGGTTGGGCTGGAAGGGACCCCAAAACTCAGCCAGCTCCAGCCCCCTGCCATGGGCAGGGACACCTCCCACCAGCACAGGCTGCTCAGGGCCTCATCCAGCCTAGCCCTCAGCACCTCCAGGCAGGAGGCAGCCACAGCCTCCCTGGGCAACCTCTGCCAGAGTCTCCCCACCCTCACTGACAACAATTTCTTCCTCCTCTCCACTCTCAGTCTCCCCTCTCCCAGCTCAAAGCCATTGGCCCTCAGCCTGTCCCTCCCAGACCTTGCCAAAAGTCCTTCCCCAGCTTTCTTGCTTCAGGTTGTGGGTAGACAGGGAGGGGAGGGAGGGACGCTGTGGCCAGGCAGGGCCCTGACCCTGTGCCACCCTCCCGCCGCCAGGTTCTGCGACTCCCCCACCAGCGACCTGGAGATGCGGAACGGGCGGGGCCGAGGCAAGCGCGTGCGGCCCAACAGCAACACTCCGGTGAGCGAGGGCAGCGCCGCCGCCGACGGCAAGGGCAGCGGCGCCAGCAGCAAGACGCGGGCCGGGGCCAGCAGCAAGGGGCGCCGGGGCAGCCAGAACTCCTCGGAGCACCGCACGCCGCCCGGCGGCGCCGCCGAGGACGTCAAGGCCAGCCCCTCGTCCGTCAGCAAGCGCAAGAGCAAGCCCCTCTCCGACATGGAGCTCAACTCCAGCTCCGAGGACTCCAAGGGCAGCAAGCGCATCCGCACCAACTCGCTGGGCTCGGCCGCCCCGCCCCCCGCCGCCGCCAAGCCGGAGCCGCCCGCGCCCGACCGCGGCTGCCCCTCGCCCGTCCTCATCGACTGCCCCCACCCCAACTGCAACAAGAAGTACAAGCACATCAACGGCCTCAAGTACCACCAGGCCCACGCGCACACGGACGACGACGGCAAGCTGGAGGCGGACGTGGACAGCGAGTACGGTGAGGAGCCCTCGCTGCACGCCGACGGCGGCGGCTGCAACGGTGCCGCCGCCCAGAAGGGCTCCCTCTCGCCCGCCCGCTCCGCCACCCCCAAGGTGCGCCTGATGGAGCCCCACAGCCCCTCCCCCTCCGGCAAGTTCGGCGCCAAGGTCCCCTGCAAAAAGAAGCTGGGCGGGGAGGGGGACACGGACCCGGGCGCCCTGTCCAACGATGGCTCCGAGGACGGCCCCTGCGTGGCAGACGAGACCAGCAACGACGGCTTTGAGCCGCTGGAGAAGCGCTGCGTGGAGAAGGACAAGGCGAAGAAGGCTTCGGGGGCCAAGGCCGAGAAGATCCCTTCCAAAAGCTTGAAGGCTGCCAGGCCCATCGCGCCGGCCCTGCCCCCGCAGCCCATCTACACCTTCCAGACCGCCACCCTCACCGCGGCCAGCCCCGGCCCCGCCGCCGGCCTCGCCGCCACCGTGGTCCAGACCATGCCCAACAGCCCTCAGCTCAAACCCATCCAGCCCAAGCCGACGGTGATGGGGGAGCCTTTCGCGGTCAACCCTGCTCTCACCCCTTCCAAGGAGAAGAAGAAGAAGGACAAGAAGAAGAAGGAGCCCAAGGAGCTGGAAAACCCTTTGACCCCCGGCAAGACCTGCCGGGCGGAGGAGGGCAAGAGCCCGTTCCGGGGGGAGTCCAGCGAGCTGGGGGGCAAAGGCGAGGGGCTGCTGAACGGCTCCTCTGACCCCCACCAGAGCCGGCTGGCCAGCATCAAGGCCGAGGCGGACAAAATCTACAGCTTCACGGACAACGCCCCCAGCCCCTCCATCGGCGGCGCCAGCAGGCTGGAGAGCTCAGCCCCGGCCCAGCCCCTCACCCCGCTGCACGTCGTCACCCAGAACGGGGCCGAGGCCAGCTCGGTGAAGACCAACAGCCCTGCCTACTCCGACATCTCTGACGCGGGGGAGGACGGGGAGGGCAAGCTGGAGGCCCTGAAGGGCAAGGACCCGGAGCAGCTGGTCAAGGAAGGCGCCAAGAAGGCTCTTTTTCCCCCCCAGCCACAGAGCAAGGAGTCTCCCTACTACCAGGGCTTCGAAACCTACTACTCCCCTGGCTACCCCCAGGCCAGCCCCGGGCCCTTGAACCCCGGCAGCCAGGCGGTGGCCGAGACCCAGGCCCTGAAGCTGAAGAAGGACGAGGAGCAGGAGAGCCCCGAGGCGAAGGCGAAGAGCGAAGGCTGCGAGGAGAAGAAGGCCGAGCTGGGGGGCTCCAGCCAGCAGCCCTCGGTCATCCAGCAGCGCCCCAACATGTACATGCAGTCCCTCTACTACAACCAGTACGCCTATGTGCCGCCCTACGGCTACAGCGAGCAGGGCTACCACGCGCACCTGCTCAGCACCAACCCTGCCTACCGCCAGCAGTACGAGGAGCAGCAGAAGCAGCGGCAGAGCCTGGAGCAGCAGCAGCAGCAGCGAGGGGTGGAGAAGAAGGCAGAGCTGGGCTTGAAGGAGAGAGAGGCGGCGCTCAAAGAGGAGTGGAAGCAGAAGCCGCCCATGCCCCCGACGCTCACCAAAGCCCCGAGCCTCACGGACCTCGTCAAGTCGGGGCTGAGCAAGGCCAAGGAGCAGGCAGCTCCGGACATGGCCAAGTCGGTCATCATCCCCAAGCTGGAGGACTCCTCAAAGCTGTCCAGCAGCCAGGTGGCCGAGGGACTCAAGGTGAAGCTGAGCGAGGCCGGGCACCTGGGGAAGGAGGCCGCCGAGGCCAAGGCTGGCTCCGAGTGTGGCCGGCAGGCGGAGGTGGACCCTGTGCTCTGGTACAGACAGGTAATGGCAGCCCTGCCCCAGAGCCTTCTCCTGCAGGAGGCCTCTCACCAGGGCTTCACGGCAAGGGCCTTGCTGGGGCTGTCTCCTCAGAGAACATCTCTGTCCTCTGCTTGTGATGGGACTCCAGGAGGTCCCCTTGGGGACCGGTACAGGGATGGGGCTGGGAGGCCACGGATGGGCCAAGGAGAGTCTGGGGAAAGGGAGGGGGTGTTGGCAGTCTCCAAATTCAGCCTGGGGCTGAATCAGGCAAACCAATGGTCGGTCCTTGCAGGAAGCTGAGCTCTGCTCCTAATGGGACTCCACGAGGTCCCCCTGGGGGCCAGCAAAGGGGTGGGGCTGGGAGGGCTGAGGATGGGCCGAGGAGAGCCCGGGGAAGGGGAGGGGGCCTTGGCAGAGTCCAAATTCAGCCTGGGTTTGGGACAGGCAAACCAAGGGTTGGTGCTTGCAGGAAGCTGAGCCCCGGATGTGGACCTACGTGTACCCAGCCAAGTACTCGGACATCAAGACGGAGGACGAGCGGTGGAAGGAGGAGAGGGACCGGAAGCTGAAGGAGGAGAGGACTCGAAGCAAGGAGGCTGCGTCCAAGGAGGATGGGAAGGAGAGCAGCAGCTCCGAGTGCAAGCTGACCCCCACCGAGGAGGCTCGGATGGTGGGCAAGGACCCCAGGCCCAGCGTCCACGTGCCGGTGTCCTCGCCCCTGACGCAGCACCAGTCCTACATCCCCTACATGCATGGCTACTCCTACAGCCAGTCCTACGACCCCAGCCACCCCAGCTACCGCCCCATGCCCACCGTCATGATGCAGAACTACCCAGGTGGGCAGCGCGTCGCGGGCCCTGTGCTCCCACCCTGCCGCGCCGGGGGGGCCCTGTGAACCTCCTGCTGTCCTGACTGCCTCTTCTCCCCACCAGGGTCATACCTCCCCTCCAGCTACTCCTTCTCCCCGTACGGGAGCAAAGCCTCGGGGAGCGAGGACGGCGACAAGTCGCGCGCCAGCCCCAGCGTCAGCTGCAAGCCCAGCTCCGAGTCCAAGGCCCTGGACATCCTGCAGCAGCATGCCAGCCACTACAAGAGCAAGTCCCCCACGGTGAGCCTCAGGAGGGGGCTGGCTGTGCCCAGCTCTGCGCAGCAGCTGCGGGAGGCTCCCCGGGGCCTGGAGCCAGCCACGGCCGCTCTGCCTGCCCTGGGGTTTTGCTGCCCTGGGGCTGTGGGGCAGTCCCAGCATGCAGCCCCTTGGGGAGGGAGAAGCCAAAGCTGTGGGCAGGGCTGGCCCAGAGAACTGCTGGGGCTCCTCCAGGCCCCGCAGCTGGCAGGGGACTCATGTCTCAGCCCTGGAGCCAGTGGGTGGGTTGCAGGGGTTGTCTCCATCCCACTACAGTGCAGGGGCACAAAGTCCTCCTGGACTGAGCTGGGAGGTGGAGCTTGGTGAGCAGAGAGCTGCCCTAGACAGGACCTGCATCCTCCCCACTGCTTCTAAGCTGCTCACCAGCTGTCATGGCCCAGCAGCGTTGTGGGGAGACTGCAGGCAAAGGCAAAGAGGAAACAGAGCCATAAAGTCCTTTTGGTTGGAAACAACCTCAGATCCTGGAGTCCAGCTGTTAGCACTGCCAGGGCACTGCTGAACCCTGGCCCTCAGCACCACATCTCCACGGCACTGAAACCCCTCCAGGGCTGGCGACTCCACTGCTGCCCCAGCCAGCCTGGGCCGGGCCTGGACAAAGCTTTTGGGGAAGAAATTGTTCCTCATGGTGAACCTAAACCTCCCTCAGAGCAACCTGATGGCATGGCCTCTTGTCCTGTCACTTGTTCCTTGGGAGAAGTGCCCAAACCCCACCTGCCTCCTGCCTCTCCTCAGGGAGCTGTAGGGAGCAATGAGGTCTCCCCTCAATCTCCACCTCCCTCAGCTGCTCCTCCCCAGCCCTGTTCTGCAGCCACAGCTTGGTTGCCCTTCTCCAACCCCTCAGTCCTGGAGTGAGGGGTGGAAGGGCTATGAGGGGATCCTGATGGGGCAGCCTCATGTGGCTGGCACAGGGGCCCGGGGGGTGCTGGCAGCCTCCCTCAATGCCTTTCTTTGTCCTCCCCAGATCAGCGAGAAGCCTCCCCAGGAGCGGGAGCGCGGGGGCTGCGGGGTGGTGGGGGGTGGCAGCGGCTGCAGCAGCGTGGGGGCGGCGGGCGGGGGGGAGCGGAGCGCCGAGCGGCCCCGCACCTCCCCCTCCCAGCGCCTGCTCTCCACACACCACCACCACCACCACCTCGGCTACTCGCTGCTGCCCGCGCAGTACAACCTGCCCTATGCAACAGGTGAGAGACCCCCTGCCCCCGCCCCGGCCCCAGCCCTGCCCGGCCCCCGGCGTGCCAGGGGGCGCCCCGCGGGCACGCTGCCTTCTGACGCCGCTTCTGCCCCGCAGGTCTCTCCTCCACAGCCATCGTTGCCAGCCAGCAGGGCTCTGCTCCCTCCCTCTACCCACCCCCCCGGAGGTGAGAATGGTAAGGCTGAGCCCCGCGGGCACCCCGAGCCAGCCTGGGGCCGGGATGGGCGCAGGGGGGAGGTTGGGGTTTGCCCGGGAGCTGACTTGGCCTTGGGTCGCGGCAGGACGTGAGGGCAGCGGACGCCCGGGCAGGATGAGACATGTGACTGGCTCACATGGGGCCGCGCCGGAGACCCCCTCAGACATCAGCTGAACGGCGCTGGGCGTGGGCTGGAGCTGCTGCCGGGAGCCCGGGCAGGCTCTGTTCCCCCTGCACCACCCACCCACCCCTGCCGGACACACACGGACCCCCCGGCCGCGGGCCGGGCAGCCGCTGCCCGCGGGGGTATTTATTGTGCCGGGCACCGGGGCCGGGGGCGACTGGCCCGCCTGGTGCACGTGAAGAGGAAACAGAAGCACTGAGCTTTCTCCACGGAGCTGGGGCCCAGCCGTGTCTCTGCGAGCTGCTGCTTCACCCTGGGACTGGTGGCAGGCAGGGGCTCGGCCTCCTGCCCGCTCCTCAGCGGGGCTGGCGGCGCGGGGCTGAGCCTGCCCTGAGGTCGCAGTCTCAGGAAAGGAAGGGGTGGCTGGGCTGCAGCCCAGCAGGGTGCTGGGGGCTGCTGCCAGCCTGGGGGGTGGGTGTCAGCCTGGCTGGAGAGTGCCCCACGTGGGGTGCCCCCCGTGCCAGGCCCACGGGCGCTCCTGCACCCCGCGGCACCTGCTGCTCTCCACCCGTGTGTGGCCAGAGCTGGCGTGCGGGGAGCTGGGGGCTGCTCTTGGCCCCTCCCTGCCCAGGCAGTTGGGCGTGGTGGGGCTGGGGGCGGCCGGGCGCGGGGCTGGGGGCTGCATGCTTCACCCAGCCGGCTGCCAGCGTTGCTCCTGCCCAGTGCCTTGCGCCGCCCAGCCCTGCCCGGAGCTCTCGCCCGTGGCTCCCGAGCTGGTTTCTGAGCCGTGACTCTGGACCCCCCCCCCCAGCCCTGCCCTTACCCCCACCCCCGGCAAGCGTGCCCCCGACCCCGGGGCGGTGCCTGCTGCTCGGGGTGGGGGGTCGGAGCGCTGCAGCTCCCCTTCACAGCCACCTTCTGCTTTTAAGGAGCCTCCCCAGGCCGTGGGCAGAGCCCACCGAGGAACAAGCACACTTAGGCTCTGCCAGAGGCACTTGGTGCTATGCTGGGCCCCGCTCCGGCCTCCTGCCGCGGCTCGGGGCACCGGTCCCTGGAGGAAGCTGGCCCCTGCTCCCGGCTCTCCTCAGCGCCCCAGGACAGGGACTTCTGCTCCTCTGGTCCCCAGGGCGGCTCTCTCCCCGTCCCCGGGCCGGTTCTACCTCGGCCCCGCGCAGCCCTGCCGCCCCAGCCGCCGCCGCTGCCCGGCCGGGGGGCGCGGGGGCCGCGGGGCTCGGTTGTGTGTCTGTCCGTGTCGCAGCCGGGGCTGCTGTACTGGGATCTTTGTACATACTGTAAAAAGCCATTGTTTGAAAGCTGTTGTTTTGGGTTTTGTTTTCTTTCCCCGCTCCCCTCCCCCGGTCCCGCTTTGCCCGGGAGGGAAGGAGGCGCTGGCCGGGGCCGGCCGCGGGGCTGGCGGCAGGGGGGCCGGCCCCGGCCCCCTCTCCTTGGCTCCTTTGGCTCTTCGCTGTCCTTGCAAGGAGACGAGGCCCTGCGGCCCGGGCCGTGCCCCTCGGCGGCGCCCGGCGGCAGCGAGCCGCCCCCCGCCCCGTGCCTGTCGTGCAGCCGCATGCGGGCACCAGGCTGGGCACCACCAGGCTGGGCACCACCAGGCTGGGCGCCGGAGGCGATGGGGGCAGCCCCGGACCCACCCGCGGAGGAGCATCCTGCCAGCATTTCCTACCTCCAGCCCCGCTCGGTGTGGCAGAGCCCGGCTCCCAGCGCGGCCAGGGCACAGCAGCGGCTCCGGGGGCACGGAGGGAGGCGTCTGCGCTGGGCAGGGGGCGGTGCGGTGCCCGTGGCACCCGGAGCAGCGAGGGGCGGGGGGCGGCTTCCCGGTTGAGTCCCTTTAGATGTTCACCGCCTCCCCGGTTTGTGCAGAATAGGTTTGAGGTTTGATGTTCTCTGGGTTTCCCCGGCCAGGTCTCGCCCGTGGGGCTGGCACCCTGACTCTGCCACCCACCGACCCGCCCGGCCCCCGAGGGGGGGTCCTCTCCCGGCCGCCGCCCGCCGTGCCCCGCAGGCGGCCGGCCGGGGCGCCCCCTGCTGGCGTGCTGCGGCTCTGCTTCCCTCGGCGCTGCTGTCTTGGGTTTGGGTGGCGTCCCCCCCCCCCCGCGGCCCCTCTGTAAAGTGTACATTGAGCCCCCCGGGTTTTATATAAATATAAATATAAATATATACATAGCCAGTGTGCTCCCGGCCCCCCGGGGCAGGGACAGACAATAAATCTTTTTAAGAGACAATCACAAACCTGTGAGGGTGCCTTTGTTTCTTCCTGCCCCTCCCCCCCCTCCTCCCCCAGGGGCTGCCCCCTTCCCTCCCAGAAGCTGTGGCCAGTGATGGTTTAGTCGGTTTGGGTGGGGAAGAGCAGGGGGAGGTCCCATCTCGGGGGGCTTCTGAGGGGCTGCCAAGGTCAAGAGTCATGAAGGGGCTCCAGGAGAGCTGGGGAGGGACTCTGGAGAAGGGCTGGGAGGGACAGGCTGAGGGCCAATGGCTTTGAGCTGGGAGAGGGGAGACTGAGAGTGGAGAGGAGGAAGAAATTGTTGTCAGTGAGGCTGGGGAGAGACTGGCAGAGGTTGCCCAGGGAGGCTGTGGCTGCCTCCTGCCTGGAGGTGCTGAGGGCCAGGCTGGATGAGGCCCTGAGCAGCCTGTGCTGGTGGGAGGTGTCCCTGCCCATGGCAGGGGCTGGAGCTGGCTGAGCTCTGGGGTCCCTTCCAGCCCAGCCTGCTGTGTGGCTCCATGGAGAGCCCTGCAGTGGGGTCCCTGCGCTGCTGGCATCGCTGTGCTCAGCTGTGCCCCTCGGCCTCTCCTGGCACAACTGGGAGGTGCTGTGGCTGGCAGGCCTGGCAGCAGGCTGCAGGGGTAGCCATGCCAGCAGTGTGCTGCTCATGCAGGTTTCTCCAGCCTCTTGGCCCTGCTGCTTCATAACATCCTCCTTATGCTGCCAGCACGCTGAGGCCTCCTCCTGTGGCTCTGTGAAGCACAGCCATGGACCCAGGGCTTGGCTCAGTTGGAGAACACCTCCAAGGTCACTGAGTCCAGCTGCTGACCTGCCACCACCACAGCCCATGGCCCAGTGTGGCCCCACAGCCAGTTTGGGTCACAGCTCCTACCCAGGGTCCTGGCCTGTACCAGGCAGGTCTCCAGCACCCCAGGTTGCTCCCTTTGGGGAAGGGAGCGAGGGGCTGAGGGGCCACAGGGCAGAGCCTGGCTCCTCCAGTGGCAGAGTGGAGCTGAGCTGTGCAGGAGGCAGCCCTCAGACATCAGAAGCACCTTCTGGCTTTTCAGGAGAGTCTGCCTGAGGACAGGGACCTGAGCCCTCCACATGAGGCCACACTTGCTTGAGCCAGGGCAGGAGAGTGCTTGGTGCTGCTCAGAGCAGCAGCCTCAGCAGTGCAGAGCTCAGGAGCTCCTCCTCACTCCCCCAGGCTCCTGTGAGGAGAACCTTGCACTTTGCTGCTTAAGTTTACAAGTCAGGGAGGAGCAAAGTGCTGCCCACCCCAGCACACAGGGATGTGCCAGCAGAGAGCACCACGGGGTGGCAGCAGTGCCCTGGGGTGGGCAGAAACAACCCAGGAGGCAGCCTGCAGCCCAGGCAAGGGTGGCAGCAGGGCCCTGGGGCAGGCAGAGACAGCCCAGGAGGCAGCCTGCAGCCCAGGCAAGGCTGGCAGCAGTGCCCTGGAGCAGGCAGAAACAACCCAGGAGGCAGCCTGCAGCCCAGGCAAGGGTGGCAGCAGGGCCCTGGGGCAGGCAGAAACAACCCAGGAGGCAGCCTGCAGCCCAGGCAAGGGTGGCAGCAGGGCCCTGGGGCAGGCAGAGACAGCCCAGGAGGCAGCCTGCAGCCCAGGCAAGGCTGGCAGCAGTGCCCTGGAGCAGGCAGAAACAACCCAGGAGGCAGCCTGCAGCCCAGGCAAGGGTGGCAGCAGGGCCCTGGGGCAGGCAGAAACAGCCCAGGAGGCAGCCTGCAGCCCAGGCAAGGGTGGCAGCAGTGCCCTGGGGCAGGCAGAGACAGCCTAGGAGGCAGCCTGCAGCCCAGGCAAGGCTGGCAGCAGGGCCCTGGGGCAGGCAGAAACAGCCCAGGAGGCAGCCTGCAGCCCAGGCAAGGCTGGCAGCAGGGCCCTGGGGCAGGCAGAAACAGCCCAGGAGGCAGCCTGCAGCCCAGGCAAGGCTGGCAGCAGCGCCCTGGAGCAGGCAGAAACAACCCAGGAGGCAGCCTGCAGCCCAGGCAAGGGTGGCAGCTCCAGCTCTGGGAATGCCTCTCCCAAGGCAGCCTGGAGGTCAGGCAGGGAAGGCAATGCCTGGGCAGGGCTGCAGCCAGAACTGGAGGGGCTGATGGCCCCACACTGAATGCAGGGCAGAGCTGGTCCCAGCAGCACAGCACAACCCCCCCCCCCCCACCTCACCACTCCTGGGACTCAGCTCCCCCCTCTCACCACTCCTGGGACTCAGCTCCCCTCTGTCACCACTCCTGGGACTCAGCTCCCCCCTGTCACCACTCCTGGGACTCAGCTCCCCCCTGTCACCACTCCTGGGATTCAGCTCCCCCCTGTCACCACTCCTGGGACTCAGCTCCCCCCTGTCACCACTCCTGGGACTCAGCTCCCCCCTGTCACCACTCCTGGGATTCAGCTCCCTCCTCTCACCACTCCTGGGACTCAGCTCCCCCCCCTCACCACTCCTGGGACTCAGCTCCCCCCTCTCACCACTCCTGGGATTCAGCTCCCCCCTGTCACCACTCCTGGGATTAGTGCCCCTGGAGGAGGGAGCAGAGCCACCCAGCTCTGCACCTCCCTGGAGGGGAAGGAGGGAGAAAGAGACACCAGCTTCACTCTGCTTTATTCACACAGCCCCCAGCCTGCTCCCCACACACAGCACTGCCCATGGTGGTTATGGGATGGCTCAGCTGACCCTCCCCAGCACAGCACCCCCCCCCCCCCCCAGGCCAGGCAGAGCTGACAAACACAGCAGCCTCCTCCTGTGGCCTTCCAGAGCCAGGGGCCAGCCCCAGGGCCCCAGAGGAGCACAGCCTCAGTGCCCAGCAGAGAAGGGGCAGGGTTGAGCCATCGGCTGCCATGGAGCCCCCAGGCTGGTTGAGCACCCAGCAGAGCTGCCCTCCACACAGCCCCCTTTGGGCTGGACTCAGGAGCAGCTCTTTGGAGAGGTGAGGAGCAAGAGCAGGGGGGGTGGCCACAGGCCTGCCCTGCAGCCCCCCCCCCGGGTGGAGGTGTGAGCAAGTTGTGCCTCTTTGGCCCATCACAACTGCAGGCAGGCAAGGAAACGCCCCCCAGAGGAGGGCCTCTGCCGTTCCCAGCACTCACTGAGAGCCACAGAAGTGTCAGGGTTGGAAGGGACCTCGAGGATCATCCAGTTCCACCCCCCCTGGCACGGGCAGGGCCTCCCCACACTAGATCTGAGCCCAGACAACCTAGCCCTGAGCACTGCCAGGGAGGGGGCAGCCCCAGCTGCCAGTGTCTCACCCCCCTCCCAGTGCACAATTCCTCCCTCCTCCCTAGTGGAAATCTCCCCTGGCTCACCTTAAAGCTGCTGTTCCCTGTCCCATCACCACCCCCCCAGGGAGCATCCTCTCCACACATCCCTGGCTCAGGCCTGGTTGAGCCTGGTTGGGAGCCCTGGGCAGGGTCTGCAGCCAGAGCTCAGCAGTTAGGCCTGGAAGGGAAGGGTGCAAAGCAGGCTCCCCGGCAAGGGCAGGGAGGAGCAGCAGGGGCAGGGAGGTGCAGCTTGCTTGAGCCTCTGCCAGCAGGGGAGGCCCAGCAGAGGCTCCCCAAGAAGCAAGGCCCAGCTGGGTGCAGCTCATCTCCAATGCCCCTTTATTGAATGCTGAGAGAGTGCAGTGGTAACACGGAGCAGAGTCAGGGCTGCTGGGAACAGAAGCTGGAAGAGCAAGTCTAAAAAGGACCAAAAAAACCCCAAACCAACCAAAAACAACAGGGGGAGGGGGGAAAAAAAAACCCAACCCCAAACCCAACCCAACCCAGGTTAGACCAAAGAGCTTCAGGCACCCCGGGGCCAGGCCAGGGGGCGAGCCTAGTGTTAAAGGTTGAGCCTCCTCCTCCTCCGTGTGCCCAGCCCCCAGCCCGTGCCTCCTGGCTGCCAGCTGGGAGGGGGGCTGCAGGGCAGCCTGCTGGGCCAGGGGGAAAGCTCCAGCAGGGCTTCAGAGGCGGCCAGGAGCTGCTGCTGCTGCTGCTGCTGCTGCTGCTGCCGCTGCGGTGTGCCCGCCGGCCGCGCACGGCACCCGCACCCCCGGGCTGGCACCCCCTGGGAGCTGCAGGGCAGCAGCCCCCAGCCCAGTCCAGGAACACCTGCCAGGTGCTGCGTGGGGATGAGAGGTGTGGAGAGCGAGTTCTGGAGGCAGGAGGCCGGGTGGGAGTCGGCTCTGAGGGGACAGAAGGAGAGCGAGGCAGGGCCGGGCCGGCAGCAGCTCCGGGCCGGCAGCAGCCCCGCAGCGCAGCGCCTGGAGGCTCCCTCCCCCCCCAGGGCTGCCCCCGGGGGGCACAGCTGCAGCTATTCTTCATCAGAGGAAGAGTTCTGCTCCAGGGGGTACACCATGAACAGCACATCTGGCCGGGAGGGCACGCAGGGGTGGCCGGGCCGCACCATCTCGAAGCCCAGGAAGCTGAAGGTCTTCAGGAGGGGAGCTGCAAAGGGAAGGGAAACAGTGAGCAGAGCAGAGCCTCTGCTGGGGCTGGGGCTGCCCTCTGCTGGGACTGGGGCTGGAGCTGGGGCTGGAGCTGCCCTCTGCTGGGGCTGGAGCTGGGGCTGGAGCTGCCCTCTGCTGGGGCACTGAAGGGCAGCCAGCAGCCTCTGCCAGGGCAGAGAGCTCTCTATCCTCACAGCCCTCTGCAGCAGCAGGCTTGGGCTCCTCACACAGTCACAGAGTGCCAGAGGTTGGAAGGGAGCTCCAGAGAGCATCCAGCCCAACCCCCTGCCAGGGCAGGGCACCCAGGGCAGGGCACCCAGGAACACAGCCAGGGGGGGGTCTGGAGAGCCTCCACAGAAGGAGACTCCACAACCTCTCTGGGCAGCCTGCTCCAGGCCTCCAGCAGCCTCACACCAAAGAAGTTTCTCCCCATGCTGAGGTGGAACCTCCTGGGTGCCAGCCTGTGCCCATTGCTCCTTGTCCTGCCCCTGGGCACCACCAGACAGAGCCTGGCACCTCCATCCTGCCAGCCAGCCCTCAGCTATTGATAGACATTGATCAGGCTCTGCTCAGTGCTGCCCAGGGACAGCACAAGGGGCACAAAGTGGAGCCCAGGAGGCTGCAGCTGAGCAGGAGGAGAAACTTCTTTGGTATGAGGCTGCTGGAGGCCTGGGGCAGGCTGCCCAGGGAGGCTGTGGGGTCTCCTTCCCTGGAGAGATCCAAATCCAACCCCCCCTGGGCAGTGTGCTGCTGGGCAGGCTGCTGGGGGGGCCCTGCTGGGGCAGGCTGGGCTTGGAGCAGCTCCAGAGCTCCCTGCCAGCCCTGGCACTCTGTGAGCTTCCACTGGCAGTGCCCCAGGGGCTGGAGCAGCACAGAGCTGCTGCAAAGCTCCCACAGCCTCAGCTCTGTACAAGCAGAGGCCAGGGGCAGAAGCCTCCCTGCAGAGGTCACCTACAGAGCCTGGGGGGTGGTGACATAACAGCCCCCACTCCATCCCCATGCTGCTGCTGGCATGGGGGCAGCTCCCAGGGCTCAGCACAGCTCAGCTCTCTGCTCAGCTCTGAGCCTCTCCTGCCAGGGTAATCCCTTGGCCACCAGCCTGTGGCTGCTGAGATTGAAAGTGACACCCCCAGAGCTTGGAGCCCTCCAGCTGCCCTGCTGTAAGCCCTCACAGCTATCTTGGGATCCTAAGGCAGCCCCTAAGCCCTCAGCACCTCAGCCAGGGGCAGGATTAGCTCTAAGGCCAGGAAGGGCAGAAGTGCAGGGAGGTCTATTATGGGCTGCAAGTGCCCACTCTCCACAGAGGCTTTGCTCTGCTCTCTCCTTCCCAGGCACAGGATGGCTCAGGCTGGAAGGGACCTCACAGATCATCCCCTCCAGCCCCCTGCCATGCCCAGGGACACCTCCCACCAGCCCAGGTTAGCCAAGGCCTCATCCAGCCTGGCCTTCAGCACCCCCAGGCAGGAGGCAGCCACAGCCTCCCTGGGCAGCCTGTGCCAGAGCCTCAGCACCCTCACACTGAAGAACTTCTTCCTCAGCTCCAGTCTGACCCTGCTCTGCCTCAGCTCCAAACCCTTCCCCCCTGGCCTGGCTCCAGACACCCTCAGGAGAAGTCTCTCTGCAGCCTTCCTGCAGGCTCCCTTCAGGCCCTGGCAGGCAGCTCTGAGGTGCCCCTGGAGCCTTCTCCTCTCCAGGCTGATCACCCCCAGCTCCCTCAGCCTGGCCTCACAGCAGAGCTGCTCCAGCCCTGGCAGCATCTCTGTGGCCTCCTCTGGACTCTCCCCACAGCTCTGTGTCCTTCTCCTGCTGGGGACAGCAGAGCTGGAGGCAGGACTGGAGGGGAGGTCTGAGCAGAGCAGAGCCAAGGGGCAGGATCCCCTCTGCTGCCCTGCTGCCCACACTCCTCTGGCTGCAGCCCAGCACACAGCTGCCTGCTGGGCTGCATCAGGGCACTGCTGGCTCCTGGGGAGCTGCTCAGCACCCAGCACCCCCAGGGCTCTTTCTTCAGGGCTGCTCTCAGCTCACTCTGCACCCAGCCTGGAGCTGTGCCTGGCCTTGGCCTGAGCCAGCTGCAGGACCTTGCCCTGTGCCTTGTTGAGCCTCCTGCAGCTGGCACTGGGCCACTCCTCCAGCCTGCCAAGAGCCTTCTGGATGGATCCTCTCCCTCAGGTGAGTCCATGGCACCACACAGCTGTGTGCCAGCAGCAAACCTGCTGAGGGTGCCTCAGTGCCACTGCCCATGGCTGTGACAGAGATGCTAAAGAGCCCTGGGCCCAGGACACAGCCCTGAGGAGCTCCAGAAGCCTGGGCCCAAAGGAGATCTTCTGTGCTGAGTGAAGGAGCAGCAGCCACCAATGCCTGGGCAGGCAAACCCTCTGGGTGCTCCAGGAGCAGGTTTCAGGCTGAGAGTGGCAGCAGTGCTGTGAGGGCAGCACTGGGGGAACCCAAAGCCTGCCTCTGCCCTCAGCCTCTGGCAGTGGCTGACTCCCTGCCCAGGAAGCCATCTCTGCCTTGGGAGGATGCCACCAGCCCTGCCTCGGGCTACACCAGAGCTTGGTGCCTGCCCCAGAGGCAGGGAGCAGAGCTGGCAGCAGGGCTGAGCTCTCACCTCTGTCTTCTCTGCTCTTCCTGAAGCAAATGAAGACATAGCTGACTTTCATCTTCTCCTCAGCAAACTCCAGCAGGGCTGACAACCTGCCAAGGAGGAAGGAGACAAAAGAACATCAGCTGCACAAGTCCTGTCCTGAGGAAGCCTCTCAGCACTATCAAGGGCTGAGATGTTTCCAGGCAGCTTGTTTACAGCCCCCTTCCCAGTGAACAATGGGGGCTCAAACAATAGGCTTCCTGCTGCTGAGCCAGCCCTGCAGGCCTGCCAGCTCACCCCAGGGCACCCAGCAGGGCCCTGGCCCCAGCACCCACCAGCACCCAGCCCCAGCAGCCCGTGGGGGGTGCAGGGAGCTGAGCACTGCACCTGCTCTGGGCTCACAGCAACCCCACAGGGGCTGCAGGCCTGGGGCAGAGAGGCTGAGAGCTGCCCAGCAGGGAAGAACCTGCAGGCCATGGCTGGAGAGGAGCCAGCAGTGCCCAGGGTGGGCAAGGAGGGCACCAGCAGCCTGGCCTGGAGCAGCACTGGTGTGGGCAGCAGGAGCAGGGCAGGGATTGTGCCCTGTGCTGGGCACTGCTGAGGCTGCACCTGGAGTGCTGGCTGCAGGTCTGGCTCCTCACTACCAGCAGGACACTGAGAGGCTGGAGCAGGGCCAGAGAAGGGCAGCAGAGCTGGGGAAGGGGCTGGAGAAGAGGGCTGGGGAGGAGCAGCTGAGGGAGCTGGGGGGGTTGGTGTGGAGCAGAGGAGGCTGAGGGAGACCTCATTGCTCTCTGCAGCTCCCTGAAAGGAGGCTGCAGGCAGCTGGGCTTGGCCTCTGCTCCCTAGGGCAGGACAAGAGGCAATGGCCTCAAGCTGTGCTGCCAGGAGGGTTTTAGGTTGGACTCAAGGAACAATTTCTGCCTGGAGAGGGCTGCCAAGGCCTGGCCCAGGCTGCCCAGGGCAGTGGTGGAGTCCCCAGCCCTGGAGTTGTGGCGCTGAGGGCCAGGCCCCAGGGGTGCCCTGGCAGTGCTGGGTGAAGGGTTGGGCTCCAGGTCCTTCAAGTCCCTTCCAACCAAACCAGTTCCCTGAGTCCATGAGCCCGAGGCAGGCAACAGCAAGGGTGGGATGGGGGAGCTCTGCTCCTGGGCAAGGAGCTGCAGAGCAGCAGCAGGGCAGCGCTGCTGCCAGGCAGAGCACACCCTGCTGACAGCACAGGCAGAGCTGCTTCCTGCACACATCTGCCAGCTCCAGCCCTTCTGCCCACTGCTGCTGGAAGCAGAGCAGCTCTGAGCCCTCTGTGGGCCCGGGCAGGGCAGTGCCAGCACCGCCAGTGCCAGCCCAGTGCCCGCTGCAGCGGCGCCCGGCAGGGGCTGAGCCTGGGAGCCAGCCAGGGGGGAGGGGAGTTGCCAGGGGGTCGATGATGTGGTGATGAAGTGGTTTGATTACAGCCTCCCCCGGGCTGCTTCACCTGGCTAACAGTAAGCTGCCAGGGCTGTGCTTCCCGTGGTGCCAGCAGGGGGCTGAGGATGCCCCCCGCCCCGGGCAGCCACAGGGGCACCCCACAAGCCCTGAGCTGCCAAGGGAGACAGGTGGAAGCCAGCAGGGGCTGGCTGGCATTTCCTGGGGTGCCCAGGGAGGAGATGCTCCCCACCCTTGGCTTGTGGCACTGAAGCCTGCTGGGAGCCTGAGGAGGGCTGGGGGAGGCGCGGGGAGGCAGGCGGCAGAGCCCCGGCCAGGCCCAGCTGCTCCCCGCCAGGAGAGAGCTCTGGCAAAGCCCTTGGCAGGAAATAGCTGCTCTGGAAGCTGCCTTCACACAGACTTCCCAGAGCAGAGCTGTCTGGACAAAACATGGGCAGGGCCTGCCAAGAGGGAGGCTGGCACAGCCTGGCACCTGCGCGGCAGCGCTCCGGGGCCAGCTCCGCCGCCCGGGCGGCAGGAGAGCAGCAGGAGAAAGGGGGGCTGGGGCTCCCCCCCTCCCCCCTCCCCCCAGAGAGGCAAATGCTGCCAGAATCAGCTGGCCAGGGGGAAAAGAGCTCCATCTGAGAAAGGCTTGGAGATTCCCCCACCAAAGCAGGCACAGAAGCTCTCTGCTCAGCCCTCAGAGGGACTCACCCCACAGCCACCCCCCGGGGGTCACCAGGGCAGGGACATGAAGCATCCGGAGGGCAGCTCAGAGACTGGAGGGGAGCTCAGAGCTCAGCCAGCTCCAGCCCCTGCCATGGGGGTGGTGCCAGGAGAGGCTGAGGGGCACAGCTCTGAGCACAGCGATGCCAGCAGCGCAGGGACCCCACTGCAGGGCTCTCCATGGAGCCACACAGCAGGCTGGGCTGGAAGGGACCCCAGAGCTCAGCCAGCTCCAGCCCCTGCCATGCCCAGGGACACCTCCCACCAGCACAGGCTGCTCAGGGCCTCATCCAGCCTGGCCCTCAGCACCTCCAGGCAGGAGGCAGCCACAGCCTCCCTGGGCAACCTGTGCCAGTCTCTCCCCACCCTCACTGCCAAGGATTTCTTCCTCCTCTCCACTCTCAGTCTCCCCTCTCCCAGCTCAAAGCCATTGGCCCTCAGCCTGTCCCTCCCAGCCCTTCTCCAGAGTCTCTCCCCAGCTCTCCTGGAGCCCTTCAGCTCCTGGGAGGCTGCTCTGAGGTGTCCCTGGAGCCTTCTCCAGGCTGAGCTCTTCTCTGAAGCCCAGGGGCTAAGGTCAGGAGTGCCCCTCCCAGGGCCGGTTCCTGCCCCATGCCAGCCAAGCCCTGGGCTCCTCTGCTTACCCTTCCTTGCTGCCATCAGCCAGCAATCCATCAGGGAGCTCCACGAAGAGGCTGTGGTTGGAGAGCACAGCATCCCAGGAGGAGGTCTTCACCTCGGTGACCCTGTAGTGGAAGTGGAGCAGGGGTGGCTTGCCCTCCTGCGCCGGCACATCCTGGCTAACAGTGATCTTCTCGTCCTGCAAGAGCAGGGAGACAGCTCAGCAGCCAGGCCCAGCAGCCAGGCCCAGCCCCCTCTGCCCCCACACCACAGGCCAGAGGGCTCAGTGAGGATGCAGAGCCAGGGTGTTCCCCTCCTGGCCTGGGGGCATCCCCCAGGCCCAGCCCCGTGCCAAGGGCTCCCCAGCCTGAGCCTGGCTGCCCTGCAGGAGAGCTCAGCTGCTCCCAGCTGCTCCCCTTCCTTTCACCCTGACCTCAGGCAGAAGAGAAGAAAGCCAAGCCCCACACAGGAGACAGCAGGCAGCAACCAGATGGCTTCAGAGCCCTGCTGAGAGGAAGGGCTGACACTTCCCCTGCCCTGGTGCTGGCCTGGGGACACAGCACAGTGAGGACCCCTGAGGGCTTTGCTAGCCCTGTGCTCCCCTCCAGGGCATTCCAGCTTTGCATATCCACAGGACATTAATGAGCTGGGGAGTGAAGAGAGCCTCCAGCCACTGCAGCTCCAGCTTCAAGGCCTGGGGCTGCAGGCTGGAGGAGCTGCTGCAGGCTGGAGGAGCTGCTGCAGGCGGGAGGAGCTGCTGCAGGCGGGAGGAGAGCTGCTGCAGGCTGGAGGAGCTGCTGCAGGCTGGAGGAGAGCTGCTGCAGGCGGGAGGAGAGCTGCTGCAGGCGGGAGGAGCTGCTGCAGGCGGGAGGAGAGCTGCTGCAGGCTGGAGGAGCTGCTGCAGGCTGGAGGAGAGCTGCTGCAGGCGGGAGGAGAGCTGCTGCAGGCGGGAGGAGCTGCGGCAGGCTGGAGGAGAGCTGCTGCAGGCGGGAGGAGAGCTGCTGCAGGCTGGAGGAGCTGCTGCAGGCTGGAGGAGAGCTGCTGCAGGCGGGAGGAGAGCTGCTGCAGGCGGGAGGAGAGCTGCTGCAGGCGGGAGGAGAGCTGCTGCAGGCTGGAGGAGCTGCTGCAGGCGGGAGGAGAGCTGCTGCAGGCTGGAGGAGAGCTGCTGCAGGCGGGAGGAGAGCTGCTGCAGGCTGGAGGAGCTGCTGCAGGCTGGAGGAGCTGCTGCAGGCGGGAGGAGCTGCTGCAGGCTGGAGGAGAGCTGCTGCAGGCGGGAGGAGAGCTGCTGCAGGCGGGAGGAGCTGCTGCAGGCTGGAGGAGCTGCTGCAGGCGGGAGGAGAGCTGCTGCAGGCGGGAGGAGCTGCGGCAGGCTGGAGGAGAGCTGCTGCAGGCGGGAGGAGAGCTGCTGCAGGCTGGAGGAGCTGCTGCAGGCTGGAGGAGCTGCTGCAGGCTGGAGGAGAGCTGCTGCAGGCGGGAGGAGCTGCGGCAGGCTGGAGGAGAGCTGCTGCAGGCTGGAGGAGAGCTGCTGCAGGCTGGAGGAGCTGCTGCAGGCTGGAGGAGAGCTGCTGCAGGCGGGAGGAGAGCTGCTGCAGGCGGGAGGAGCTGCTGCAGGCTGGAGGAGAGCTGCTGCAGGCGGGAGGAGAGCTGCTGCAGGCTGGAGGAGAGCTGCTGCAGGCGGGAGGAGCTGCTGCAGGCGGGAGGAGAGCTGCTGCAGGCGGGAGGAGAGCTGCTGCAGGCTGGAGGAGCAGTAGTGCAAGCCAGCAGTGAGCCAGCAGTGTGCCCAGGGGGCCAAGAAGGCCAAGGGCATCCTGGCCTGCATCAGGAAGAGTGCGGCCAGCAGGAGCAGGGAAGTCATTGTGCCCTGTGCTCAGCACTGGTTAGGCCACACCTTGAGTCCTGTGTCCAGGTCTGGGCCCCTCAGCTTAGGAAGGACATTGAGAGACTTGAAGGTGTCCAGAGAAGGGCAACAAGGCTGGGGAGAGGCCTTGAGCACAGCCCTGTGAGGAGAGGCTGAGGGAGCTGGGGTTGCTTAGCCTGGAGAAGAGGAGGCTCAGGGGAGACCTCATTGCTCTCTACAACTCCCTGAAGGGAGGCTGTAGCCAGGTGGGGGTTGGTCTCTTCTCCCAGGCAAGCAGCACCAGAACAAGAGGACACAGTCTCAAGCTGTGCCAGGGGAGGTTGAGGCTGGAGGGGAGGAGAAAGTTCTTCCCAGAGAGAGTTGTTAGCCATTGGGATGTGCTGCCCAGGGAGGTGGTGGAGTCCCCATCCCTGGAGGTGTTCAAGAGGGGATGGGATGTGGCACTTGGTGCCATGGTCTAGGCATGAGGTCTGCAGTGACAGGTTGGACTTGGTGATCCTTGAGGTCTCTTCCACCCTTGGTGATGCTGTGAGCTGCTGCAGGCCGATCGCTTCTGCTGTGTCTCCCCCACCTGCCCAGCACAGCAGGGATGACCCCAAATCGCCTCCCCAGCTTGTACCACTGACTGGTTTGCCTCCCAGATCTGCGTCAGGGAGAATCCCAAAGCAAAGGCAGAAGCTCCCCAGAGCTGCAGGCTGGGAGGAGATTGTTGCCAGAGACCACAACGACCCAGGGCCCTCTCCAGCACCGCCCGAGCGAGCACGCCAAGCACCAGAGAGCCTCAGGCCCTGCCCACTGCTTCCTAGAAGACAATTTCGTGGTTCCAGCTCCCTTCCTTCTCCTGACAGCGTTGGCAGGCAGCTGGCTTCAACACTGGAGTGCAAAGAGCCCCAGTGAGAGGAGGAAGAGCCTCACCAGGCTCCTGAGTCAGCGCTGGCAGCCGCTCTGCCAGCTGAGCTGCTCCCATCTGCTGGCTTCCAGGCTCAGGCATCCCCACCCCTCACAGCCACGAAGTCATCTGCACAGCTTGGACGGGCAGAGGGAAACCAGACCTCAGAACTCACTGCTGCTCTCTTCTCCACTCACAGGAGGGCCTGGGGGAGCTGGGAGTCAACAGCAGCAACGGGGGGGGGGCAGGGGGTGGTGTGCTCCATGGGGTGGTGTGCTCCGGGGGGTGTGGTGTGCTCCGGGGGGGGCTGTGCTCTGGGGGTGCTGTGCTCTGGGGGGCGGTGTGCTCCGGGGGGTGCTGTGCTCCGGGGGATGGTTTGCTCCGGGGGGTGCTGTGCTCCGAGGGGCGGTGTGCTCCGGGGGGAGCTGTGCTCGGGGGGTGCTGTGCTCCGGGGGGTGGTGCGCTCCGGGGGGATGGTTTGCTCCAGGGGGTGCTGTGCTCTCAGGGTGGGGTGGTGCGCTCTGAGGGGTGGTTTGGTTTACTCCAGGCCCAGCCTCCAGACCTCTCCAGGAACTGAGCAGCTCGTGGCAAGCTCTGAGCTGCTGACAGCGAAGCCAAAACTCTGTCACAGTGAGGGTGGCAGAGCCCTGGAGCAGGCTGCCCAGAGAGCCTGGGGAGTCTCCTCCTCTGGAGAGATTCAAAACCCATCTGGATGTGTTCCTGTGGGCCCTGCCCCTGCTCTGGCAGGAGGGATGGACTTGGATCACCTCTGGACCTTCCCATCCTGTGACTCTGTGACATTGCCAAGCAAACAGCACCTCCCCAGAGCAGGCTCCAGAAGTTCTTTGTAGCAACTCATCTCTGACCACAACCCACACAGGCAGCAAGGACAACTCCAGTCCAGGTTGGATGTGTAGTGAAGCAGCACCTGAAGGATGAGCAGCAGAGCCCTCAGCAGCCAAGGCTGCCCAGCAAGAGGCCTGGAGGCTCCTCAGCAGGCCTTGGTTTCCAGCAGGCTTCTTCTTGCCGCCGTGAGCGGTGCAGCAGAAAGCACCACCCAGAACCTCCCCAGGCTCCTGGAGGCTGGGCCCCAGCGCTTCAGTTCCTGCCACCAGGTGCAGTGAAAGAGGTCCCTCTTGGTTTGACTACAGTGGGAGGCAAGGGAGAAGCCACCAAGTGTGTCACAGAGCTGGTGACAAAGTCGTGCTGCAGGCACAGGAGGAGCTGCTGGCTGGGGGGGAGCAGAGCAGCGAGCGGCTGCCGGGGCGCAGCCCAGGGAGCTGCCCTGAAAACCAGGGCTGCCCCCCAGCAGAATAAACAGCCTGCAGGAAGTCAGTTTATTCACTGGGGCTGAAAGAAGTTCTCCTGGCTCTGTCTGCTGGAGGCTTTTGCTAGTTCCAGGCCAAGAACCCTCCTGACAGCTGCTGGGGCGAAGTCAGAGCTGCTGCCACCGCCAAGCCCCGGGGCCGAGCCCTGGCACAGCTCTGCTGGCACAAGTGTGCTCCAAAAGCCAAACCAGGGCACTGCAGGAGCCCTCTGCAGTCGTTGCTCTCTCTTCTGAAGATCCTTCTCCCAAGGAGAGTTCACAGATGCTTCTTTTCTTCCACCTCACAAAGGCCAGGCGAGGAAGCTGAGAGCAGCAGGCCAGGCCTGGCACACGGGAGGGGAGCCACAGGCACACATTTGTGCAGGAAGCCTGGCAGGAGCCTGCACTAGGAGGGAAAAGCTTCCCAAGCCTTCTGACTTCGTCCTTCTGTCACCACAAGTGAAGCCCTGGGCTCCAAGCCCAGTGTGGTTACCCCCCCTTGGAACCCCCTGAACTGACAGCCCCCAGAGCCGAGGCAGCAGGGCCACAGGGCTGGGCAGAACCAGCTCCCCCAGTCTGGAGGGAGTTGTGGTTTCACAGCCTCTCCTGGGCAGCACAGGGGGGTTTGTTTCTAGGCATCCAAACCAAGCCAGCAAGATGCCAGGGAGAGAAGCTGCTCCTGCACAGCAGCAGCCCAGAATTCCGTGGAAGCTGCTCAGCGCCCGGTCGAGCCACAGTGTTTGGTTTCAGTTCAGCCCTGCAGCATGCCCCCCTCCAGGGCATTGTGGGCAGGAAAACCCCCACCAGGCCCAGCTGCCCAAAGCACCTCAGCTCTGCTGCAGCCAAGCCACAAGGCCCAGCTCCCACCTGGCTGCACTTCACTGAGCAGAAGCTGCCCCGAGGCAGCTGCGCCCCTGGGGCGTCCCAGGCAGGACAGGGCTGGGGGCCTCAGCGTGCTGGCAGCATAAGGAGGATGTTACGAAGCAGCAGGGCCAAGAGGCTGGAGAAACCTGCATGAGCAGCACACTGCTGGCATGGCTACCCCTGCAGCCTGCTGCCAGGCCTGCCAGCCACAGCACCTCCCAGTTGTGCCAGGAGAGGCCGAGGGGCACAGCTGAGCACAGCGATGCCAGCAGCGCAGGGACCCCACTGCAGGGCTCTCCATGGAGCCACACAGCAGGTTGGGCTGGAAGGGACCCCAGAGCTCAGCCAGCTCCAGCCCCTGCCATGCCCAGGGACACCTCCCACCAGCACAGGCTGCTCAGGGCCTCATCCAGCCTGGCCCTCAGCACCTCCAGGCAGGAGGCAGCCACAGCCTCCCTGGGCAACCTGTGCCAGTCTCTCCCCAGCCTCACTGACAACAATTTCTTCCTGCTCTCCACTCTCAGTCTCCCCTCTCCCAGCTCAAAGCCATTGGCCCTCAGCCTGTCCCTCCCAGCCCTTCTCCAGAGTCCCTCCCCAGCTCTCCTGGAGCCCTTCAGCTCCTGGGAGGCTGCTCTGAGCTCTGCCTGCAGCCTTCTCTTCTCCAGGCTGCACAGCCCCAACTCTCCCAGCCTGGCCCCACAGGGGAGGCTCTGCAGCCTCTGCTCATCCTGGTGGCCTCCTCTGGAGCCTCTCCAGCAGCTCCAGGTCCTTCTTCTGCTGGGGGCCCCAGAGCTGGAGGCAGCTGGGGTCCCACCAGAGCAGAGGACAGAATGCTCCCCACTCAGGCATCATGCTGCATGCTCCACAGCTGATCCAGCTGGTAAAAGGACTTAAGCTTTTGGGCCCAGCTGCCTTTGCAGGTCACACTGAGGCTGGCTGGCTGCAAGGCTCAGCCTGCTGTAGTTACAGCACTACTGGATGGAACAGATGAATGAGAGCTCCAGAAACCCTGTCTGAGGTTGGCCTTTAAAGCCCTGGGCAAGGCAGCCTGCTCTGGTCCAGGGTGAGCTACGTCTGCACCACACATCAACTGCTCTGGCAGCTTCTGCTGGGCCATGTCAGCAGTAAATCCAGGGAGAATCCCAGCTCTGGGCAGCAGCTTTCTGCATGACATCCCCACAAGCATCAGCCCCAGCCCCACACACCACTGCCAGAAGCTTCTGTGTGACTTCAAGGCCACCCTGAAAGCAAACTCTTCCAACTCTCCCAGCTGAGCTTCCTTCCCCCAGCATCTCCCCCACCTGCAGCCCCTGTGCACAGGGCCAGGCTTGGCACAGCTGGCCCCAGAGGCTTTAACTGCAGGGTGCCCACCCTGAGGGCATTCATCAATTATCCTGAGCCCTCCTGCAGCTCTTCTGGGATCTCCTTCAGGAAGCCTGCTGTGCTCTGCTGCTTCTCTGCAGTTCCTCACCCTCTGAGGGCAGTGACAGTTCACCTGCAGAGCGTGGAGCTGGCTCCAGGTCCTTGTTCAGGCTACAGCTGAGGTCTCTGCATGTGGTGAGGAGGCCTGGGCTGAAAATTCCCTGAGGACAGCTCCTCAAGAGCAGCTGCCAGCTCTGCACCTCAGGGACTGGGAGAGGAGACTCTGGTGGCTTTGTGAGCCACGAGGGCCTGGGTCTTTTCCCACCACACAATGCCTGTGTGCCCCCCATCAGGGAGCTGAAGTCTAACAGGCAGGAGAAGGCTCCTTTCTGAAGGGCCACATTTGCAAGCCCAGCACCAGCTTGGGTTACCTTCATCTGACAGCACTCCACTGCCTGCCCCCCTGGAGGAGCAGCCCAGAAGGGTGCCAGGTGCACTGCTGGCACAGCACAGAGCTGCCCAAGTGCCACTTACTCTGCAGCCTCCTCACTCCCAAAGCAAAGCTCCTGGAGAACAAAGAGGGCCAAGAGAGGAGAGCTGCAGGGATCCACCTGCTCTAAGCAGGGGCAAAGGCTTCCTGTCCTTGCAAAGCCCTTCCTGACCTTGCCTCACAAAGCCCTTCCTGACCATGCCTCACCCTGCACTTGTTTGGGAGCTGTGCCAGGCTGTGGGGCAAGTGCTGGGCACCTTGCAGCTGAGGTCAGGACTTGCTCTGCAGACTACCTCAGGCAGCTCCCAGTGCCCCCCCTGAGCTTTACCTTCCAGACCAGGGCATAGGAAGGAGCTTATCAACCATACCCTGCTCTTCACCTCCCTGCTGCCCACTTCCTCTCCTGGTGAGACATTCAGGACGTGGGTTCAGGCTTTGGAAACACTGCAGCAGCTGAAATGAGCCTCTGGGGAATGATCTGCTGCATACCTGTGTGAAAAGGGCTCCTCTGTCCCCATAAAGGGGTGGTGGAGGGTCTGGAGAGCTGAGGAGCAGCTGGGGGAATTGGGGGTGTTTAGCAGCTGGGGGAGACCTCATTGCTCTCTGAACAGAGGCAGGAGCAAGCTGGGGGTGGGTCTCTTCTCCCAAGGAACTAGTGACAGGACAGGGGAGGTTTAGGTTGGACATGAGAAGAAACTCCTTCACTGCAAGGGTTCCCAAGCCCTGCCCCAGGCTGCCCAGGGAGGTGGCTGAGTCCCCATCCCCGGAGGGGTTTGCAAGAGGCAGAGCTGTGGTGCCAAGGGCCATGGCTTAGCCCCAGCCTGGGCAGGGTTAGAGACTGGTTGGACCTGAGGAGCTGAAAGGGCAACCAGAACAATTCCATGAGTGCAAAAGGCACCAAGGGGCAGCTGCAGCACGTGTACAGGACGTTGTTGAGACATCAGAGCTCTCTCACCTTATATATCAGAGCTGATAGAGAAGGATCCCTGCTACCCCCCTCGCCCACCGGGGATCTTCGACAGTGGGTGAGGGGCATCAGGAGCACCACAGAGGCCCTGGAACGATGTGCCTGCAGCACTGCAGCTGGGGACAGTTACTCAAAGGTAAAATACTACTGCAAGAGAGAAAAAAAACAAGAGAGAGAGAGAGAGAGCAGCAGGTTAGGTTAGCAGGGATCACATTTCAGATGCTACAGCGCCTCCCAACCCCGCACCGCTCCTCCCATCCCTGCTCCCCCTCCCAGCACCTCAGAGGCAGCTCCCAGGACCCCCACCCCCTCCCGGGTGGGTTGCACTCCTTGCCCAGGTGGTGTTTGGTTAGCAGGGGAGGAGGGGCTGTCCAGCCAGGCACCCGGAGAGTGCTGAGCAACCTCATGCTGATGAGGGAGGGCTGGAGGGGCGCCAGGAGCAGCTGGCTGGGGAGGCAGGAGCAGGGCAGCACACGTTTGCCACAGACAAATACCTACAAATAGATCAACAGCACCCAGCAGGAGGAGGCTTAGGTTTCACATTCCCCAGAGGAGGAGGAAGGAAAGGGCTGGCTCCTCAGGGCTTTTTTGAGGCTCTCTGCAGTGCCCACGTTGACATTTCCACGGGGCCACCAACCACCCCCAGGTGCATCCTTCCCCCTGACCCCCCAGAGGACCATTCCCCCCAGCTTCTCAGCCCCTTTGGGTGTCCTACCCCTGGCCTCACGTTGAGCACAGGCTCTCCAATGTCTGCCCCAGCTCTTAGGAAGCTCAGGAAAACCAAATTGGTTTACTTCTGGAGCATTGCTTCCTTTATGAGCCACCACAAAAAGCCCTTTTGCTGAGGCAGGGCACTGCCTGTGGCACTCCTCTTACCAAAGCCTGCAGAAGCAAGGCAGAGAAACCAGTCACTCCCAGCACCCCCAGCATGAAAGCAGGCAGTGCAAAGCTGTGTGAACACCACCGTGCTGGAGAGGGCTTCAAGGGGCACACAGAGCAAGGAGCAAGACCACCAAGGGCAGGCTCTGCAGATGCACTGACAGCTGACTGGCTGCCCTGGCACTTGGCACCCAGAGCTGCTCCCAGAACAGTGTTTCCCCACTCTAATCCCTCTCCACGAGGGGGACAGGCTTCAGGATACAATCACAGAGCAATTGTTAGGCTTGGCAGGGACCTCAAGGCTCAGCCAGCTCCAACCCCCGCTGCCATGGGCAGGGACACCTCACACCAGCACAGGCTGCTCACAGCCACATCCAGCCTGGCCTCAGGGATGAGGCTTCCACCACCTCCCTGGGCAGCCTGTGCCAGTCCCTCCCCACCCTCTTGGGGCACAACTTCTTCCTGGCATCCAGGGAGCTGCACTATCAGAGCCACCTGAAGCAGAAGATACACCAAGGCTGCCAACCAGCCGCTGAAGCTGGGCACTCCCGAGTGCCAAGCAGCACTCCCAGTCACGGCGAGGACCCCAGGGGGCCCTCGGCCTGCCACCTCCTACCCAAGCAGCCTTTCTACACCAAACACAAACATCCTCCTTCGCCGATTTCCTCCTCCCCCAGGCCGGCTAGAGCCGCCCGGCAGCATTCCCACGGCCTACAGAGCCGCTGCCGCTGAAGCACAGGAGCAGAAGCCGCCCGGGGAAGGTGTCCCAGGGCAAAGCCCTGCGGGCACAGGGCTGGGCAGCGGCAGCTTTGCCTTCGGGCGGTCCCCTCCCCACGGCGTGACCGGGGCCATCAATGGGCCAGTGTGTATTCAGTAGTAGTGGCTGTGGAGAGGCATGACAAAGCACTTTGCTGCGCCGCTCCCCACCCCCAGAAAGCTGTTGGCAGCTTTGTTATTCCCTTCCCCTCCTCTCTCACCGCCTCCCCCCCCCCCCCCGCCCCGGTCAACAATGTACTATTGATAGCTTTGGCCAACTTGCGGCCAAGGCATCGAGGAGCTGGATAATGAAGTGTAGTTGTGGGAAAAAACCAACAACAACAAAAAGAAAGAACCAAACCAGCAGAGAATCAAAGGAGAGAGGCTGCAGTTTCCATGCAAAGCGGTCCAAGCCACCGCTTCCCAGCTCTGCTTCCTCTGGCACACGCAGAAGTCGCAACGGGAGGACCCTCCGGCACACAGCCCTGCCCCCGGCGCTGGCGCTCAGCCCAGCCCAGACCTGCGGGCCGCCAGCACCTCGCTGCCCGGGACCCAGCACACCCAGGGAAGTGTGTAAGGACACACACACACGCGGGCTGAAAGAGGTTTTGCTTCCTCCAGATGCTCGTTAGCACCCTGGGAAGAAGTTCAGGGGAAGCCTGAGCCCTCGGTGCAGCTCCCTGCGACCTGCCCACTGCAGCTCTGCTCCCCACCCGCAGCTCTGCTCCCCACCCGCAGCTCTCTGACCCCCACTCGCAGCTCTGCTCCCCACCCGCAGCTCTGCTCCCCACCCGCACCTCTCTGCTCCCCACCGCAGCTCTGCTCCCCACCGCAGCTCTGCGCCCCCCACTGCAGCTCTCTGCCCCCCACTCGCAGCTCTGCTCCCCACTGCAGCTCTCTGCCCCCCACTCGCAGCTCTGCTCCCCACTGCAGCTCTCTGCCCCCCACTCGCAGCTCTGCTCCCCACTCGTAGCTCTCTGCCCCCCACCCGCACCACTCTGCCCCCCACGGCCTGTTCACGGCTCACAGGTTAGGGACCCTGCTCCCCTCCAGCCCCTTCCGAGAAGCTGTTTCCCACTAGCTTGGTTCACACGAAGATGGATTTCGATTGCCGAGGGCCTTCCTTTCCCCGACGAAACTCCCGAACAAAAGCTTCGCTGGGTGAGCCCTGCCTGAGAGGGGAGCTGGCAGCAGGCAGAGGGCTGCAGCCCGCAGGTATAATTTTAACCTGCTGAGCTCCCAGCAATCCTGGGGAGCACAGCCGGGGCCCGGGAAGCACAAAGGACAGCCTGGCCACTTCCGAAGCCCATCAGGGCTGCTCCTCAACATCCTCCACACCTGACGCCCCCCCGGCCAGCATCGCTTGCCGTCCACAAACCCAGCACTCCGGGCTCTACAAGCTGCACATTTCCCTGGCTTCCAGGCTCTTCTCCGCGCTGAGCGCTTGGAGCGGACCGAAGGATGCACGGAGCTCCCTTGGCGTTACAGCAGCGAAGGGGGCTTGGTTTCTCGGGCTGCTGGCCCCTTTGGAGGAAGGCTCTGGAGATGCGGCTCACTCCGGTCGTCACCGCAAGACGTTCTGCTGCCAGCCATTGCGAGACGCACGGCAGGCAGCCCGCTGCGAGCGGTAACTTGCGGCCAGCCCTCTGCCGAGCACAGGGCCCCAACGCCGCCGGCTTCGAGAGTCGCGACCGACACGGCGGGGAAACGGCCCTCGGGGGGCTGCGGCCGAGGCAGAGGGCCGGCGGTGCGCTGGCACAGCCCCGGGCCCGCCGCTCCCCCTCCCGCCGGCAGAGCCCCGCCTGGCCCTAGCGGTGCGGGGCCCGCAGCGAGGGCGGCCGCGACCCCTCCTCGGCCTGATTTACGAGCGAGAGGCTGCTCCAGCACTCGCGGTCCCCTCCCAGCTCCGGGGCTCCACCGCTCCCCGCACAGAAAGGGGGCCGCGGTGGGGATTTGAACCCGGGGAAGGAGCAGAGCCGCAACCTCCCCCATCTCCCTGCCCCGGGGCCGATCGTCCCCCGAGCCCAGCCGCCGCTCCGAGGGGCGAGGAAGAGGCCGCGGCAAGGCGGGCGGGGGCTGGGCAGCACCTGTCCTGGGTGTTTATCATCCTGCGCTCCGCTCCGGCTCCCCTGCCCGCTCCCGTCTCGGCTGCTCTCAGCTGGGCTCGGCTGCGCTCGGCCCGGATCGGCTCCTCTCGGCTCCGCTCGCCGCCGACGCCGCCTCCTCCTCCCTCGCTCGCCGCCGCGCGCCGACTGACCCCGCGGGCCCGCGCCGCCCGGCCCCGCCCCTCCCCCTGCCCCGCGCCCCGCCGCAAGGGGAATGGCCCCGCCCACACAAAGGCGCGCGCCGCGCCCCGCCCACCTCCCGCGCAGGCGCGCGGCGCTCCTTCTCCCTTCGCCCACCTTCCCCCCCCAGCTCCCGTCCGCTCCCAGCGCGGCTGGGGGGCTGCTGGGGGGGCTGCTGAGGGGCAGTTGATGGACCCTGGAGGGGCTGCTGAGGGGCAGTTGATGGACCCTGGAGGGGCTGCTGAGGGACCAATGAGGAACCCTGGAGGGGCTGCTGAGGGGCAGTTGATGGACCCTGGAGGGGCTGCTGAGGGGCCAATGAGGAACCCTTTAGAGGCTGCTGAGGGGGCAGTTGATGGACCCTGGAGGGGCTGCTTGAGGTGCTGTAGAGAAGCTCTTGAGGGATCACTGCTGGGCTGTTGAGGGACAGTTGAGAGTGACTCGAGGGACAGCTGAGCATGGGAGCAGTGAGCCCCTGGCGATCCTGCAAGCACGGAGTGCTGGGGGCACACGGAACCAGGGAATTGCTTCTGTAGGAACGGACCTCCAAGATCACCAGGTCCAACCATCAGCCCAACGCCACCACGGCCACTAAAACATGTCCCCAGTGCCATGTCCACCCATCGCAGTCATGAGCAGCCAGGCTCTGCAGGAGGATGCTGTGGGAAATGGTTTTGCAAAGGCTTTACTCAAGTCCAGCTAGAACAACATTTTGATGGGCGCTGAGCATTCCCATGGGGATCAGAGACCAAGCAGCTCCCTGGGAGAAAAGCTCTCAAGACGCCCTCAGAAGCCAACCCTGCGGACTGGAGTCCGGGGGCAGTCTCACACCTACTCCCCTGCTCTTTCACCTGGCCTCGCTGGGGCGCGCAGGACGCTGGAGAGCACCGCCGAGAGCCGAGCCGACTCCCGGGTACCTGCGGGCAGCCCAAGGAGCGATGTCCCCGGCCGGCTCCCGGACTGCAGGGGCTGACAAGCAGCCCAAGGAGCGATGTCCCCGGCAGGCTCCCGGTCTGACAGGGAGCCTAAGGAGCTATGTCGGAGTGGCAGCCCAAGGAGCGATGTCCCCGGCAGGCTCCCGGACTAACAGGGAGCCTAAGGAGCTATGTCCGAGGGGCAGCCCAAGGAGCGATGTCCCCGGCAGGCTCAGGGACTGCAGGGGCTGACAAGCAGCCCAAGGAGCGATGTCCCCGGCCGGCTCAGGGACTGCGGGGTCTGACAAGAAGCCCAAGGAGCGATGTCCCCGGCCGGCTCAGGGACTGCGGGGCTGACTGGCAGCCCAAGGAGCGATGTCCCCGGCCGGCTCAGGGACTGCAGGAGCTGACTGGCAGCCCAAGGAGCGATGTCCCCGGCAGGCTCAGGGACTGCGGGGTCTGACAAGCAGCCCAAGGAGCGATGTCCCCGGCAGGCTCCCGGTCTGACAGGGAGCTTAAGGAGCTATGTCCGAGGGGCAGCCCAAGGAGCGATGTCCCCGGCCGGTTCCCGGTCTGACAGGGAGCCCAAGGAGCTATGTCCGAGGGGCAGCCCAAGGAGCGATGTCCCCGGCCGGCTCCCGGACTGACAGGGAGCCCAAGGAGCTATGTCCGAGGGGCAGCCCAAGGAGCGATGTCCCCGGCCGGCTCCTGGACTGACAGGGAGCCCAAGGAGCGATGTCCCCGGCAGGCTCCCGGACTGCAGGGACTGACAAGCAGCCCAAGGAGCGATGTCCCCGGCCGGCTCAGGATCTGCGGGGCTGACTGGCAGCCCCAGGAGCGGTGTCGGCGGGGCAGCCCGGGCCCTGCGCTCGCCGGTTCCCAGCCCCGCAGGAAGCTCCCAGCTGTTCCGCAGCGCTCTGGCCGGCAGCCAGCGCCGCGCTTCAAACGGCGCCCGCCCGGTGGCCTTTCCCCTGCCCCCGCGGCCGAAGCCCCGCTCGCAGCCGGGACTCTATTTATAATTCCAAGGAAAAGCCAGCTGAGACTTTCCCACAGTGCCGGCTCCTCGGGCGATTGTTGTTGGGGCCGCTGGAATGTTCAGGGCATTATTTTTGGGTCCCGCTGGGAAAGGTTGCTTGTTTGGTTTGGTTTTGGTTTGTTGTGGGTTTATTCCATCGTGGCATCGCTCCGTGTCCCCATCTGTGCCCAGAGGGCTCTGTGAAGGGCAGGGGCTGCTGCTCGTGCTGCTGGCATGGGTGCTCTGCCCTTGCTGGGTGCTCTGAGAGATGTCCTGATAGTGTATGGCCTCCAAGGCAATGAATCACAGACTGGTTCAGGTTGGAAGAGTCCTCACAGATCACCTGCTCCAAGCCCCCTGACATGGGCAGGGACACCTCTCAACTAGACTCAGCTGCTGAAGGTCTCATCCAACCTGGCCAAGCTGGCATCCACAGCCTCCCTGGGCAGCCTGTGCCAGACTCTCACCACCCTCACAATGAAGAACTTCTTCCTCAGCTCCAATCTGGCCCTGCTCTGCCTCAGCTTCAAACCATTCCCCTCTGGCCTGGCTCCAGACACCCTCAAGAGAAGTCCCTCTGCAGCCTTCCTCCAGGCTCCTTTCAGGCACTGGCAGGCAGCTGATGTGCCCTCTGCAGCTGCCATGCTGCCTGTCCCGGGCCCCAGTGTCCCCTGTGCAGGGAAAGGACCTTAGCCCTGCTCAGAGGAGCAGCCTCATTGTCACTACGCTGCCCAAGGCTTGGGTGCTGTGTGCCCTAGTTTGGGGTGGCACAAGGACACCATGTGAGGCTGGCCAGCACAGCCAGGTCACCGTGGCTGCTGGAGTGCTGCTGCCACTGAAGCCCAGCAAGGCCTTTTTATTCCTTTTTTGGCCATGTGAGGCCCTTCCCCGTGCAGGGAGCTGCTGGGGGACATCCTGGCCAGGCTGGGACAGCTCCAGGCTGTCCCAAGACTCCTGGCAAGCATCCACGGGCCCTGCAGTTCCCCCGGGCAGAGGGATGGAACACCCTGCCTGAACTCTTTCTGCAGCAGGGAGGATGCCCTGCCTGTCCTCTCCTGAGGCACTCCTCACCTGGCTGCTCTGCCAGGAGCTTGTGTGGCTTTCCCTGGCCCTGCTTGGCAAAGCCCTGCCCCACTTTTCTCCTCACCTCCCCAGGAGAGCACTCACAGTGTCACAGAAAGACAGAATGGTAGGGGCTGGAAGGGACCTCTGGAAGTCATCCAGTCCAAGCCCTGTGCCAAGGCAGCTCACCCAGGGCAGGCCACCCAGGAACACATCCAGGTGGGGCTTGAAAGTGCCCAGAGGAGGCTCCACAACCTCTCTGGGCAGCCTGCTCCAGGGCTCTGGCAGCCTCACCGGGTGCTGCCCCTTGTTTGCTGCGCTGCCACCCTTCTCTCCCCTGGGCTGCCACCCTCCTGTCCCTCTGTCTCTCTCACATCAAAGCTGTTTGCAGGTCGCTTCCTGGGGCTCTGGGGGTGATGTCAGTCTGGCACCCGAGCAGCAGCCCAGCAGAGGGGGGTCTGTTGGTGCTATGCCACAGTTCTACCAGGGTTGTGTCACTCTTTCCCAAAGCCATTTCTGCCCTGTGCCCTCCTGGCCTGGCCAGGCTTTCATTGCCCTGCCCAAGGGTTTGGCAACCTGGAGGGCTCAGACAGCTTGGATTCTCCTGCAGGCAGTCTTACGCAGGCTGGGCACCTCCTAAGAGCTTTGCTGTGTTTGGGGATGGCTTGTCCCAAAGCCTAGATGTGGGATGTGATGTTTGCAGCCTTCCTGCTTCAGAAGCTTGCAAATGCTGGGTGGGCATCTCCTTAATTAGTGTTGTTAATGGCTGTCATTAAGTGTGGACCAAAGAGCTGCTAGACAGAACTGGAGAGAGAAGTGATAGATTTTCCCCCAGCTGGGGAGCAGAGACCCAGGGCAGCTGTGCCTGGAGCTGGTGCCCACTCCTGAGGCAGGGCTGGGCAGGCAGCTCTGGCCTCTCAAAGAGCTGGGATGGAGCAAGGCAAAGGCAAGAGGACAGCCACGGGTTACAGGGCACAGGACTGGCAGGAGAGGCAGTGCCCAGCTGCTGGGGGCCATGGAGGAGTGCAGGGTGCCTGTGGCACAGGCTGGCTCTGTGCCCATCCTGGGCTGCAGTCCTGTGACACACTCAGGGGCAGGGGCAGGGGCAGCACAGGCAGGGACCCAGAGACTCAACTCAGCTGGAAAAGGGCTCTAAGATCACTGACTCCAACCATTCTCTAACTCTGCCACGGCCCTCAGCATCACTTCTGCACATCTTTTAAACAGCTCCAGGGAAGGGGATTCAACCACCTCCCTGGGCAGCCTGTGCCAGGCTTTGAGAACCCTTTCAGTGAAGAGGTTTCTTCTGATGTCCAACCCAAACCTCCCCAGGTGCAACATGAGGCCATTTCCTCTCTATCACTTGTTAGCAGGGAGAGGAGACTAAACTCAACCTCCTTCCATCCTCCTCTCAGGGAGCTGGAGAGAGCAGTGAGGTCTGGGGCTAAGCCATGGCCCTCAGCACCACAGCTCTGCCTCTTGGAAAGCCCTCCAGGGATGGGGATTCAGCCACCTCCCTGGGCAGCCTGGGGCAGGGCTTGGGAACCCTTGCAGTGAAGGAGTTTCTCCTCATGTCCAACCTAAACCTGCCCTGGTGCAGCTTGAGGCCACCTCCTCCCATCCCTCACTTGTTTCTTGGGAGCAGAGGCGAAGCCCAGCTGCCTGCAGCCTCCTCTCAGGGAGCTGCAGAGAGCAATGAGGTCTCCCTCAGCCTCCTCTGCTCCACACCAACCCCCCCAGCTCCCTCAGCTGCTCCTCCCCAGCCCTCTTCTCCAGCCCCTTCCCCAGCTCTGCTGCCCTTCTCTGGCCCTGCTCCAGCCTCTCAGTGTCCTGCTGGCAGTGAGGAGCCAGACCTGCAGCCAGCACTCCAGGTGTGGCCTGGCACAGGCAGTGCTTGAGTGCAGGGAGCTCCAAAGCATCCAGGCACTGCTGCTGGGGACCTGCAGAGCTCTCAGCTTGAGCTGGGGCTGAGTGGTGACTGCCCTGGGCCAGCAGCACCAAGATGTTAGCTCAGCCTGCCCAGGTCTGGTGGCATTGCTGCTGTGGCCTCTGTGCCTCTGCCCTGAGCAGCTCAGCAGCCAGGGGCCTGAGTGGGACCTCACAGAGTCCTGCCATGGGTTGGCTTGGAAGGGACTCCCCAGCCCTCTTCTCCAGACCCTTCCCCACCTTTTATGCCCTGCTCCAGCCCCTCAGTGTCCCCCTCTCAGTCACCCTGCTTGCAGTGAGGGCCCCAAAGCTGAACCCAGCACTCCAGGTGCAGCCTCAGCAGTGCCCAGCACAGGACACAATCCCTGCCCTGCTCCTGCTGCCCACTCCAGTGCTGCTCCAGGCCAGGCTGCTGGTGGCCTCCTTGCCCACCTGGGCACTGCTGGTGAATCTTCAGCCAGCTCTTTCCTTGGCTGCTCATGGAGTAGGTCACACCCCAGGATGCAGCCAAAGGCTCCCAGGGCAGGATCTGGTAAGTGGCACCAAGAAGCCTCCCCCCCAGGGAAAAGGGGACAAATCTGAAGACAAACTGTTAGAGGAGAGCAGGGAGGAGAGCACTGAGGCAGGCAGGAGGGGTGGTGCTGCTGCTGCATGTGGCAGCTCTGGATCCAGCCAGGGCTTTGTATTGATGGTTGTGGCAGCTCTTGCAGTTGCAGTGAGCTCATCCTTCCTCCCTGGCACAGCTCCACTGCCTCTCTCACCTGCAGCCAGGCCAGGCTCCCTTTCACCTCTCCTCACTCATCTCCATGTGGAGCTGGCAGCTCCTCTCTTTGGCCTGGGAGAAAAAAACCTTCCAGGCTGCTGCTAGACCCTGCCTGAAGAAGGCAGGAATGGAGCTGGAGGTTGCTAAGAGAGCTGCCCTAGCACAGTGTTCTGGGTTGAGGACTAAGTGTCCTCAAGCAGAGAGATAACAAAGGTCCTCCAGGGGCTGGAGAGCCCAGGGGGAGGCACAGGATATCCTATTTTCTGTTACTCCATCCCATAGGAGCAGACCTCCCAGCCCTTTCTTTCTCTTTCTCCCTCCCCTCTGCTCCCAGCTGCTCTGTGCTTTGTGGGGGAGTGCAGAGCTTCTGGGGCCTTCTGCAGCCCCCAGGTGGAGAACTGGGCCAGCCTCAGGCTGGCTCTGATTTGTCTCTCTGTTTCCTTCCTGCCTTTTTATATCTTTTGGTTCCTTCTGTACAGAGCATTTCGTTTCCATTTGACCTCCAATTCTCTGTGAGTGCTTTCAGTTACTCCTTTGGGGTAAGAGCAGCTGCAGCCCAGAGAGCCAACTGTAGCCTGGGCTGCATCCACAGAAGTGTGGCCAGCACATCTCCTGCCATGGTACAGCACTGACACAGGCTGGGCAGGGACTGGCTGGAGAGCAGCCCTGGAGAAAAGGCCTTGGGGGGGCTGGGGGAGGAGAAGCTCCACAGGAGCCAGCAGGGAGCACTTGCAGCCCAGAGAGCCAAGCAGAGCCTGGGCTGCAGCCAGAGAAGTGTGGCCAGCAGGGCCAGGGAGGGGATTCTGCCCCTCTGCTCCACTCTGCTGAGCCCACAGCTGGAGCTCTGGGGCCACTTCTGGAGCCTGTGTGCCAGGAAGGCTCTGGAGGGGCTGGAAGGTGTCCAGAGAAGGGCCCCGAGGAGGGGCAGAGGGCTGGAGCTGCTCTGCTCTGGAGACAGCCTGAGAGAGTTGGGGTTGTGCAGGCTGGAGAGGAGAAGGCTCCCAGGAGAGCTTCTGGTGGCCTTGCAGGAGCTGCAGGGGGCTGCAGGAAAGCTGGGGAGGGACTTTGGAGGGTGTGAGGGAGGGATAGGGGTCTGGGAGACTTCTGAGGGGGTCAGGAATCAGGCTTGGGGCAGGGAGCCAGCAATGGGCACTGGCAGCCCAGAAGGCCAGTGAGCTGCCCTTGGCCTTCTGGGCTGCCAGTGCCCATTGCCAGAGGTGAAGGGAGAGGATCCTGCCCCTCTGCTCTGAGGATGGAGCAGCACTAGAAGTGGGGAGGTTCAGCTTGGATGTTGGGAAGAAGTTGTTGCCCATGAGGTTGGTGAGAGCCTGGCACAGGCTGCCCAGGGAGGTGGTGGAAGCCTCCTGCCTGGAGGTGTTTGCAGCCAGGCTGGCTGTGGCTGTGAGCAACCTGCTGTGGTGTGAGGTGTCCCTGCCCATGGCAGGGGGAGGTTGGAGCTGGCTGTGCCTTGAGGTCCCTTCCAGCCCTGACACTTCCATGATTCTATGCCCACACTTTCTCTCCTCTCACCTCGGGCAGCTCGTGGCTCAAGCCAGGACACACAGTCAGAGCTGGGTCTGTGTCCAGCCTCGGTGCAAGGGGGCTCAGTGGGAAGCTTGGGTGAGGTTGGGACCCTGCTGTGAGTGGAGATGGAGGTGGGGAAAAGGCCATCTGAGAGCTGTGTGGGCAGGGAAAGGTCTGGTGGTCTGAAAAGGCCTCTGGGAGTTACCTTCCCGAGACCACAAACTGCACCTTGCAGCAACGAGCTGAAAATGGAAGCCTTGCATCAGCTCAGGGCACTGCTCAGCATCTGAGGGAGGCTTCTTAGGGGCATGGCAAGAATCCAGAGCTGGCTCCTGGGGCAGGTCCTTGGGCATCGTTTGCCCTAACCCATGGCTCCAGTGGAAACGCTGAAGGGTCAGCAAGGGTCCTGCCCCCAGGGAGGGACATCCCCCTGCTCCAGGATGGGTGAGGAGTGACCTTCTGGAAAGCAGCTCCATGGAGAAGGACCTGGGAGTGCTGGTGGACAAGTTGCCCATGAGCCATCAGTGTGCCCTTAGAGCCAAGAGCACCAGCAGGCCCCTGGGGTGCAGTGAGAAGAGTGTGGCCAGCAGGGCAAGGGAGGTTCTCCTCCTCCACTGCTCTGCCCTGATGAGACCAGATTTGGAATACTGAGTCCAGCCCTGCTCTCCCCAGCTCAAGAGAGCCAGGGAACTGCTGGAGAGAGTGCAGGGCAGGCTGGGAAGCTGCTGAGGGGCCTGGAGCTGCTCTGTGAGGAGCAAAGGCTGAGAGCCCTGGGGCTGAGAGCCTGGAGCAGAGCAGCCCCAGAGGGGAGCTGAGCAATGCTCAGCAAGAGCTAAAGGAGCTGGGGGGGGCAAGAGGCTGGGGCCAGGCTCTGCTCAGGGACAGCACAAGGGGCAGTGGGCACAGACTGGAGCCCAAGAGGTTCCACCTGAAGAGGAGGAGAAACTTCTTTGGTGTGAGGCTGCTGGAGGTCTGCCCAGAGAGGTTGTGGAGTCTCCTGTGCAGAGATTCCAACCCCCACTGGCCACTGTGCTCCTGGGCAGGCTGCTGTGGGTGCCCCTGGGCAGGCTGCTGTGGGTGCCCCTGGTTCAGCTTTAGGATGATCCCCAGAGGTCCCTTCCACCCCCACCCTGCTGGGATTCTGTGAAGCCTGCAGGCCCTGCAGAGCTGAGATCCTTCAGGCACTGCCTCAGAGCTCCCAGGGCAGGGGGTGCCTGGAGGTGAGGTGGCACTGCCAGCACACTAGACCTTGCTGCCCTGTCCTGTTTGCAGTGCAGGCTTAAGCAGGCTGAGCCTGGGAACGGGTCCTGTGGTTCTCCCATTGGGTTTGGTGCCATCCCCCAGGAGGAGCTGCAGGCTGGAGCCTGGGGGCAGCCTGGGGGCTGCAGCAGCACTGGGTGCTGTGGGTTGCCCCTTGCCACAGGGCAGCACAGGTGGTTCAGTGCCCAGGACTCTCTCTGGGCTGCAGAGCTCCTGTTTGCTGACACCTCCTGAGCTGGTGCTGAAGCTGGTGGAAACAAAGAGCTGAGAAGCTGCAGGACCTGTCCAGGCACAGCACCTCCTCCACCTGCTTTAATAGCTTTGTTTTCCTCAGCTCTACACCCCCAGGAGAATGTGTCCAGGCCTGCTCCAGCCCACGAGCTCACACTCAGCCTGCAGCTCAGGGCTGCTATCCAGGGCCTTGGAACCAGGGAAGGATTTGGGTTGCAAAAGCCCTTGCAGATCCTTCAGTCCAACCAGTCTCTAACTCTGCCCAGGCTGGGGCTGAGCCATGGCCCTCAGCACCACAGCTCTGCCTCTTGGGAAAGCCCTGCAGGGATGGGGATTCAGCCACCCCCCTGGGCAGCCTGGGGCAGGGCTTGGGAACCCTTGCAGTGAAGGAGTTTCTCCTCATGTCCAACCTAAACCTGCCCTGGTGCAGTCTGAGGCCATCTCCTCCCATCCTATCACTTGTTCCTTGGGAGAGGAGCCCAAGCCCAGCTGCCTGCAGCCTCCTCTCAGGGAGCTGCAGAGAGCAATGAGGTCTCCCTCAGCCTCCTCTGCTCCACACCAGCCCCCCCAGCTCCCTCAGCTGCTCCTCCCCAGCCCTCTTCTCCAGCCCCTTCCCCAGCTCTGCTGCCCTTCTCTGGCCCTGCTCCAGCCTCTCAGTGTCATTGCATTAGAAACAGGGTGGGCAACATGGCCAGGAGGTGACCACCCCCTGTGCTCAGCACTGCTGAGGCCAACCTCCAGTGCTGTGTCCAGCTCTGGGCTCCTCACTGCAGGAAGGACACCAAGGAGCTGGAGCAGGTCCAGGGCAGGGCAGTGAGGCTGGAGCAGGGCCTGGAACCCCTGGGCTAGAGGAGGGGCTGAGGGAGCTGGGGGTGTTGAGGCTGGAGAGGAGGAGGCTGAGGGAGACCTCATTGCTCTCTGCAGCTCCCTGCAGGGAGGTTGGAGTGAGGAGGGGACAGCCTCTGCTCCTTGGTGGCAAGGGACAGGAGCAGAGGAGAGGGTTCCAGGCTGCCCCAGGGGAGGCTCAGGCTGCAGCTCAGGGAACATTCCCTCCCTGGAGGGGCTCTCAGCCGTTGGCAGAGGCTGCCCAGGGCAGTGCTGCAGCCACCACCCCTGGGGGTGTTCCAGCAGGGTGTGGAGCTGGTGCTGAGGGCCATGGTTTGGGGGGGACCCTGCAGTGCTGGGCTGAGGGTTGGGCTGGAGGAGCTTGGAGCTCTCTTCCAGCTGTGTGTGTTCTGTGGCTCTGTGATTCCTGTCTTCCTGTCTTTCTGTCCCCCTCTGGAGGACACTGATGTCATTCCCCTCTTCCCCTGGCACCCAGGATGGCCTTGGGGACACACTCCTGCAGAAACCCCAGAGCTGTGTGCTCGAGTTCTTCTCTGTCCTGGCTGCCCCTGCTCTGCTGGGGGCCTTTCCCCTCCTCTGCACTCAGCCCCATGCTGCTCCTCTTTCCTTGGCTCCACAGGGCAGCTGCAGGCTCGGTGGTGTCGCTGGGGGCTCCCCACCCAGGTGCAGGAGGAGACAGAGGGCTGGTGGCAGGAATCTTGTCCCCTAAGGTCCCTGCTTCACGCTGAGGGCAAGGAAATTGCTGCAGAGCACACAGGCTGGCAGTGCCTCTCTGCAGAGCACACAGGCTGGCAGTGCCTCTCTTCCTCTGCCTGTTTCAAACCCACCCAACTGGCCTCTCCCTGCATTCTGGGCTTTTTTAGGTGTGATTTAATTTCCTCTGATGAAATTACATTCTTTATTTTAATCAACTCCAGAAATCACTGCTTGGGCATGCAGGGCAGGAGCAACATCTCTGGGGCTGGAGGAGCTGGAGGCTTGAGCTCCAGTGGAGGGAGGAAGGTTTGTGAGGAGGAGAGGGGAAATGCCATGAGCTCTGCTGTGGCCAAGGGCCTGCTCCAGCTCCGTGGAAGACTCATGGATTCATGGGCTGGGCTGGAAGGGACCCCAAAGCTCAGCCAGCTCCAGCCCCCTGCCACAGGCAGGGACACCTCCCACCAGCACAGGCTGCTCAGGGCCTCCTCCAGCCTGGCCCTCAGCACCTCCAATGTGCTGGTGAAGCATGGATCTGGGGCACATGGAGGCACAGCCTGGTCTCTGGATGATATTTGTTGTAGAGAGGCTCCTCCAAAGTGCTGGGTTGCAGAGGTGCTGGAAGCCTGCAGGCCTGGCACCTCTCCTAGTTAGACCCTCAGGACTGTGCCAGTCAGCACTGTTGGCACTCAGCACAGTGCCTGTTACAGCCCAGCACAGTGCCTGTTAAAGCCCAGCACAGTGCCTGTTACAGCTCAGCACAGTGCTTGTTACAGCTCAGCACAGTGCCTGTTACAGCTCAGCACAGTGCCTGGTGCAGCTCAGCACAGTGCCTGTTACAGCTCAGCACAGTGCCTGTTACAGCTCAGCACAGTGCCTGTTACAGCTCAGCACAGTGCCTGTTACAGCTCAGCACAGTGCCTGGTGCAGCTCAGCACAGTGCCTGTTACAGCTCAGCACAGTGCCTGGTGCAGCTCAGCACAGTGCTTGTTACAGCTCAGCACAGTGCCTGGTGCAGCTCAGCACAGTGCCTGTTACAGCCCAGCACAGTGCCTGTTACAGCTCAGCACAGTGCCTGTTACAGCTCAGCACAGTGCCTGGTGCAGCTCAGCACAGTGCCTGTTACAGCTCAGCACAGTGCCTGGTGCAGCTCAGCACAGTGCTTGTTACAGCTCAGCACAGTGCCTGTTACAGCCCAGCACAGTGCCTGTTACAGCTCAGCACAGTGCCTGGTGCAGCTCAGCACAGTGCCTGTTACAGCTCAGCACAGTGCTTGTTACAGCTCAGCACAGTGCCTGTTACAGCTCAGCACAGTGCCTGGTGCAGCTCAGCACAGTGCCTGTTACAGCTCAGCACAGTGCCTGTTACAGCCCAGCACAGTGCCTGTTACAGCTCAGCACAGTGCCTGGTGCAGCTCAGCACAGTGCCTGTTACAGCTCAGCACAGTGCCTGGTGCAGCTCAGCACAGTGCTTGTTACAGCTCAGCACAGTGCCTGGTGCAGCTCAGCACAGTGCCTGGTGCAGCTCAGCACAGTGCCTGTTACAGCCCAGCACAGTGCCTGCTGCAGCTCAGCACAGTGCCTGTTACAGCCCAGCACAGTGCCTGTTACAGCTCAGCACAGTGCCTGTTACAGCCCAGCACAGTGCCTGTTACAGCTCAGCACAGTGCCTGTTACAGCCCAGCACAGTGCCTGTTACAGCTCAGCACAGTGCCTGTTACAGCCCAGCACAGTGCCTGTTACAGCTCAGCACAGTGCCTGTTACAGCCCAGCACAGTGCCTGTTACAGCCCAGCACAGTGCCTGTTACAGCTCAGCACAGTGCCTGTTACAGCCCAGCACAGTGCCTGTTACAGCTCAGCACAGTGTCTGTTACAGCTCAGCACAGTGCCTGGTGCAGCTCAGCACAGTGCCTGTTACAGCTCAGCACAGTGCCTGGTGCAGCTCAGCACAGTGCCTGTTACAGCCCAGCACAGTGCCTGTTACAGCTCAGCACAGTGCCTGTTACAGCTCAGCACAGTGCCTGTTACAGCCCTGCACAGTGCCTGTTACAGCCCTGCACAGTGCCTGTTACAGCTCAGCACAGTGCCTGTTACAGCCCAGCACAGTGCCTGTTACAGCCCAGCACAGTGCCTGTTACAGCTCAGCACAGTGCCTGTTACAGCTCAGCACAGTGCCTGTTACAGCTCAGCACAGTGCCTGTTACAGCTCAGCACAGTGCCTGTTACAGCTCAGCACAGTGCCTGTTACAGCTCAGCACAGTGCCTGTTACAGCTCAGCACAGTGCCTGTTACAGCTCAGCACAGTGCCTGTTACAGCTCAGCACAGTGCCTGTTACAGCTCAGCACAGTGCCTGTTACAGCTCAGCACAGTGCCTGTTACAGCTCAGCACAGTGCCTGTTACAGCTCAGCACAGTGCCTGTTACAGCCCAGCACAGTGCCTGGTGCAGCTCAGCACAGTGCCTGTTACAGCTCAGCACAGTGCCTGTTACAGCTCAGCACAGTGCCTGTTACAGCTCAGCACAGTGCCTGTTACAGCTCAGCACAGTGCCTGTTACAGCTCAGCACAGTGCCTGTTACAGCTCAGCACAGTGCCGGGTGCAGCTCAGCACAGTGCCTGTTACAGCCCAGCACAGTGCCTGTTACAGCCCAGCACAGTGCCTGTTACAGCTCAGCACAGTGCCTGTTACAGCCCAGCACAGTGCCTGGTGCAGCTCAGCACAGTGCCTGTTACAGCTCAGCACAGTGCCTGTTACAGCTCAGCACAGTGCCTGTTACAGCCCAGCACAGTGCCTGTTACAGCCCAGCACAGTGCCTGTTACAGCCCAGCACAGTGCCTGTTACAGCTCAGCACAGTGCCTGTTACAGCTCAGCACAGTGCCTGTTGCAGCTCAGCACAGTGCCTGTTACAGCCCAGCACAGTGCCTGTTACAGCTCAGCACAGTGCCTGGTGCAGCTCAGCACAGTGCCTGTTACAGCTCAGCACAGTGCCTGTTACAGCTCAGCACAGTGCCTGTTACAGCTCAGCACAGTGCCTGTTACAGCTCAGCACAGTGCCTGGTGCAGCTCAGCACAGTGCCTGTTACAGCTCAGCACAGTGCCTGTTACAGCTCAGCACAGTGCCTGTTACAGCCCAGCACAGTGCCTGTTACAGCCCAGCACAGTGCCTGTTACAGCCCAGCACAGTGCCTGTTACAGCTCAGCACAGTGCCTGGTGCAGCTCAGCACAGTGCCTGTTACAGCCCAGCACAGTGCCTGTTACAGCTCAGCACAGTGCCTGTTACAGCCCAGCACAGTGCCTGTTACAGCTCAGCACAGTGCCTGGTGCAGCTCAGCACAGTGCCTGTTACAGCTCAGCACAGTGCCTGTTACAGCTCAGCACAGTGCCTGTTACAGCCCAGCACAGTGCCTGGTGCAGCTCAGCACAGTGCCTGGTGCAGATCAGCACAGTGCCTGTTACAGCTCAGCAGAGTGCCTGTTACAGCTCAGCACAGTGCCTGTTACAGCTCAGCACAGTGCCTGTTACAGCCCAGCACAGTGCCTGTTACAGCTCAGCACAGTGCCTGTTACAGCTCAGCACAGTGCCTGTTACAGCCCAGCACAGTGCCTGTTACAGCTCAGCACAGTGCCTGTTACAGCCCAGCACAGTGCCTGATGCAGCTCAGCACAGTGCCTGGTGCAGCTCAGCACAGTGCCTGTTACAGCTCAGCACAGTGCCTGGTGCAGCTCAGCACAGTGCCTGTTACAGCTCAGCACAGTGCCTGGTGCAGCCCAGCACAGTGCCTGGTGCAGCTCAGCACAGTGCCTGTTACAGCCCAGCACAGTGCCTGTTACAGCTCAGCACAGTGCCTGTTACAGCCCAGCACAGTGCCTGTTACAGCTCAGCACAGTGCCTGGTGCAGCTCAGCACAGTGCCTGTTACAGCTCAGCACAGTGCCTGTTACAGCCCAGCACAGTGCCTGTTACAGCTCAGCACAGTGCCTGTTACAGCCCAGCACAGTGCCTGTTACAGCTCAGCACAGTGCCTGTTACAGCTCAGCACAGTGCCTGGTGCAGCTCAGCACAGTGCCTGTTACAGCCCAGCACAGTGCCTGTTACAGCTCAGCACAGTGCCTGTTACAGCCCAGCACAGTGCCTGTTACAGCTCAGCACAGTGCCTGTTACAGCTCAGCACAGTGCCTGTTACAGCTCAGCACAGTGCCTGTTACAGCTCAGCACAGTGCCTGTTACAGCCCAGCACAGTGCCTGGTGCAGCTCAGCACAGTGCCTGTTACAGCTCAGCACAGTGCTTGTTACAGCTCAGCACAGTGCCTGTTACAGCTCAGCACAGTGCCTGTTACAGCTCAGCACAGTGCCTGTTACAGCCCAGCACAGTGCCTGTTACAGCTCAGCACAGTGCCTGTTACAGCCCAGCACAGTGCTTGTTACAGCTCAGCATAGTGCCTGGTGCAGCTCAGCACAGTGCCTGTTACAGCTCAGCACAGTGCCTGTTACAGCTCAGCACAGTGCCTGTTACAGCTCAGCATAGTGCCTGGTGCAGCTCAGCACAGTGCCTGTTACAGCTCAGCACAGTGCCTGGTGCAGCTCAGCACAGTGCCTGTTACAGCTCAGCACAGTGCCTGGTGCAGCTCAGTACAGTGCCTGTTACAGCTCAGCACAGTGCCTGTTACAGCTCAGCACAGTGCCTGGTGCAGCTCAGCACAGTGCCTGTTACAGCTCAGCACAGTGCCTGTTACAGCTCAGCACAGTGCCTGTTACAGCCCAGCACAGTGCCTGTTACAGCCCAGCACAGTGCCTGTTACAGCTCAGCACAGTGCCTGGTGCAGCTCAGCACAGTGCCTGTTACAGCTCAGCACAGTGCCTGTTACAGCTCAGCACAGTGCCTGTTACAGCCCAGCACAGTGCCTGTTACAGCTCAGCACAGTGATTGTTACAGCCCAGCACAGTGCCTGGTGCAGCTCAGCACAGTGCCTGTTACAGCTCAGCACAGTGCCTGTTACAGCTCAGCACAGTGCCTGTTACAGCCCAGCACAGTGCCTGATGCAGCTCAGCACAGTGCCTGGTGCAGCTCAGCACAGTGCCTGTTACAGCTCAGCATAGTGCCTGTTACAGCCCAGCACAGTGCCTGTTACAGCTCAGCACAGTGCCTGTTACAGCCCAGCACAGTGCCTGTTACAGCTCAGCACAGTGCCTGTTACAGCCCAGCACAGTGCCTGTTACAGCCCAGCACAGTGCCTGCTGCAGCTCAGCACAGTGCCTGTTACAGCCCAGCACAGTGCCTGTTACAGCTCAGCACAGTGCCTGTTACAGCCCAGCACAGTGCCTGCTGCAGCTCAGCACAGTGCCTGTTACAGCCCAGCACAGTGCCTGTTACAGCCCTGCACAGTGCCTGGTGCAGCTCAGCACAGTGCCTGTTACAGCCCAGCACAGTGCCTGTTACAGCTCAGCACAGTGCCTGGTGCAGCTCAGCACAGTGCCTGTTACAGCTCAGCACAGTGCCTGGTGCAGCTCAGCACAGTGCCTGTTACAGCTCAGCACAGTGCCTGGTGCAGCTCAGCACAGTGCTTGTTACAGCTCAGCACAGTGCCTGGTGCAGCCCAGCACAGTGCCTGGTGCAGCTCAGCACAGTGCCTGTTACAGCTCAGCACAGTGCCTGTTACAGCCCAGCACAGTGCCTGTTACAGCTCAGCACAGTGCCTGGTGCAGCTCAGCACAGTGCCTGTTACAGCTCAGCACAGTGCCTGGTGCAGCTCAGCACAGTGCCTGTTACAGCTCAGCACAGTGCCTGTTACAGCCCAGCACAGTGCCTGTTACAGCTCAGCACAGTGCCTGTTACAGCTCAGCACAGTGCCTGTTACAGCCCAGCACAGTGCCTGTTACAGCTCAGCACAGTGCCTGTTACAGCTCAGCACAGTGCCTGTTGCAGCTCAGCACAGTGCCTGTTACAGCTCAGCACAGTGCCTGTTACAGCCCTGCACAGTGCCTGGTGCAGCTCAGCACAGTGCCTGTTACAGCTCAGCACAGTGCCTGTTACAGCCCAGCACAGTGCCTGTTACAGCCCAGCACAGTGCCTGTTGCAGCTCAGCACAGTGCCTGTTACAGCTCAGCACAGTGCCTGTTACAGCCCAGCACAGTGCCTGTTACAGCTCAGCACAGTGCCTGGTGCAGCTCAGCACAGTGCCTGTTACAGCTCAGCACAGTGCCTGTTACAGCCCAGCACAGTGCCTGTTACAGCCCAGCACAGTGCCTGTTACAGCCCAGCACAGTGCCTGTTACAGCTCAGCACAGTGCCTGGTGCAGCTCAGCACAGTGCTTGTTACAGCTCAGCACAGTGCCTGTTACAGCTCAGCACAGTGCCTGTTACAGCTCAGCACAGTGCCTGTTACAGCCCAGCACAGTGCCTGCTGCAGCTCAGCACAGTGCCTGTTACAGCTCAGCACAGTGCCTGTTACAGCTCAGCACAGTGCCTGCTGCAGCTCAGCACAGTGCTTGTTACAGCCCAGCACAGTGCCTGTTACAGCCCAGCACAGTGCCTGTTACAGCTCAGCACAGTGCCTGTTACAGCTCAGCACAGTGCCTGCTGCAGCTCAGCACAGTGCCTGTTACAGCCCAGCACAGTGCCTGTTACAGCCCAGCACAGTGCCTGGTGCAGCTCAGCACAGTGCCTGTTACAGCTCAGCACAGTGCCTGTTACAGCCCAGCACAGTGCCTGCTGCAGCTCAGCACAGTGCCTGTTACAGCCCAGCACAGTGCCTGTTACAGCTCAGCACAGTGCCTGTTACAGCTCAGCACAGTGCCTGCTGCAGCTCAGCACAGTGCCTGGTGCAGCTCAGCACAGTGCCTGTTACAGCCCAGCACAGTGCCTGTTACAGCTCAGCACAGTGCCTGTTACAGCCCAGCACAGTGCCTGCTGCAGCTCAGCACAGTGCCTGTTACAGCTCAGCACAGTGCCTGTTACAGCTCAGCACAGTGCCTGTTACAGCCCAGCACAGTGCCTGTTACAGCTCAGCACAGTGCCTGGTGCAGCTCAGCACAGTGCCTGGTGCAGCTCAGCACAGTGCCTGTTACAGCTCAGCACAGTGCCTGTTACAGCTCAGCACAGTGCCTGTTACAGCCCAGCACAGTGCCTGGTGCAGCTCAGCACAGTGCCTGTTACAGCCCAGCACAGTGCCTGTTACAGCTCAGCACAGTGCCTGCTGCAGCTCAGCACAGTGCCTGTTACAGCTCAGCACAGTGCCTGGTGCAGCTCAGCACAGTGCCTGTTACAGCTCAGCACAGTGCCTGTTACAGCTCAGCACAGTGCCTGCTGCAGCTCAGCACAGTGCCTGTTACAGCTCAGCACAGTGCCTGTTACAGCTCAGCACAGTGCCTGGTGCAGCTCAGCACAGTGCCTGTTACAGCTCAGCACAGTGCCTGTTACAGCCCAGCACAGTGCCTGTTACAGCCCAGCACAGTGCCTGTTACAGCTCAGCACAGTGCCTGTTACAGCCCAGCACAGTGCCTGTTACAGCTCAGCACAGTGCCTGTTACAGCCCAGCACAGTGCCTGTTACAGCTCAGCACAGTGCCTGGTGCAGCTCAGCACAGTGCCTGTTACAGCTCAGCACAGTGCCTGTTACAGCCCAGCACAGTGCCTGTTACAGCCCAGCACAGTGCCTGTTACAGCCCAGCACAGTGCCTGTTACAGCTCAGCACAGTGCCTGGTGCAGCTCAGCACAGTGCTTGTTACAGCTCAGCACAGTGCCTGTTACAGCTCAGCACAGTGCCTGTTACAGCTCAGCACAGTGCCTGTTACAGCCCAGCACAGTGCCTGTTACAGCTCAGCACAGTGCCTGTTACAGCTCAGCACAGTGCCTGGTGCAGCTCAGCACAGTGCCTGTTACAGCCCAGCACAGTGCCTGGTGCAGCTCAGTACAGTGCCTGTTACAGCTCAGTACAGTGCCTGTTACAGCTCAGCACAGTGCCTGTTACAGCCCAGCACAGTGCCTGTTACAGCCCAGCACAGTGCCTGTTACAGCTCAGCACAGTGCCTGTTACAGCTCAGCACAGTGCCTGGTGCAGCTCAGCACAGTGCCTGGTGCAGCTCAGCACAGTGCCTGTTACAGCTCAGCACAGTGCCTGTTACAGCCCAGCACAGTGCCTGGTGCAGCTCAGCACAGTGCCTGTTACAGCCCAGCACAGTGCCTGTTACAGCTCAGCACAGTGCCTGTTACAGCTCAGCACAGTGCCTGCTGCAGCTCAGCACAGTGCCTGTTACAGCTCAGCACAGTGCCTGTTACAGCTCAGCACAGTGCCTGTTACAGCCCAGCACAGTGCCTGTTACAGCTCAGTACAGTGCCTGTTACAGCCCAGCACAGTGCCTGGTGCAGCTCAGTACAGTGCCTGTTACAGCTCAGCACAGTGCCTGTTACAGCCCAGCACAGTGCCTGTTACAGCCCAGCACAGTGCCTGTTACAGCTCAGCACAGTGCCTGTTACAGCTCAGCACAGTGCCTGTTACAGCTCAGCACAGTGCCTGGTGCAGCTCAGCACAGTGCCTGTTACAGCCCAGCACAGTGCCTGTTACAGCTCAGCACAGTGCCTGTTACAGCTCAGCACAGTGCCTGCTGCAGCTCAGCACAGTGCCTGTTACAGCTCAGCACAGTGCCTGTTACAGCTCAGCACAGTGCCTGTTACAGCCCAGCACAGTGCCTGTTACAGCTCCGCACAGTGCCTGTTACAGCCCAGCACAGTGCCTGGTGCAGCTCAGTACAGTGCCTGTTACAGCTCAGCACAGTGCCTGTTACAGCCCAGCACAGTGCCTGTTACAGCTCAGCACAGTGCCTGTTACAGCTCAGCACAGTGCCTGTTACAGCCCAGCACAGTGCCTGGTGCAGCTCAGCACAGTGCCTGGTGCAGCTCAGCACAGTGCCTGTTACAGCCCAGCACAGTGCCTGTTACAGCTCAGCACAGTGCCTGTTACAGCTCAGCACAGTGCCTGTTACAGCCCAGCACAGTGCCTGGTGCAGCTCAGCACAGTGCCTGTTACAGCCCAGCACAGTGCCTGGTGCAGCTCAGTACAGTGCCTGTTACAGCTCAGCACAGTGCCTGTTACAGCTCAGCACAGTGCTTGGTGCGGCTCAGCACTGTGCCTGTTACAGCCCAGCACAGTGCCTGTTACAGCCCAGCACAGTGCCTGGTGCAGCTCAGCACAGTGCCTGTTACAGCTCAGCACAGTGCCTGTTACAGCCCAGCACAGTGCCTGTTACAGCTCAGCACAGTGCCTGTTACAGCTCAGCACAGTGCCTGTTACAGCTCAGCACAGTGCCTGTTACAGCTCAGCACAGTGCCTGTTACAGCCCAGCACAGTGCCTGGTGCAGCTCAGCACAGTGCCTGTTACAGCCCAGCACAGTGCCTGTTACAGCTCAGCACAGTGCCTGTTACAGCTCAGCACAGTGCCTGTTACAGCTCAGCACAGTGCCTGTTGCAGCTCAGCACAGTGCCTGTTACAGCCCAGCACAGTGCCTGGTGCAGCTCAGCACAGTGTCTGTTATAGCCCAGCACAGTGCCTGTTACAGCTCAGCACAGTGCCTGTTACAGCCCAGCACAGTGCCTGGTGCAGCTCAGCACAGTGCCTGTTACAGCCCAGCACAGTGCCTGGTGCAGCTCAGCACAGTGCCTGTTACAGCTCAGCACAGTGCCTGGTGCAGCTCAGCACAGTGCCTGTTACAGCTCAGCACAGTGCCTGTTACAGCCCAGCACAGTGCCTGTTACAGCTCAGCACAGTGCCTGGTGCAGCTCAGCACAGTGCCTGGTGCAGCTCAGCACAGTGCCTGTTACAGCCCAGCACAGTGCCTGTTACAGCTCAGCACAGTGCCTGTTACAGCTCAGCACAGTGCCTGGTGCAGCTCAGCACAGTGCCTGTTACAGCTCAGCACAGTGCCTGGTGCAGCTCAGCACAGTGCCTGTTACAGCTCAGCACAGTGCCTGTTACAGCCCAGCACAGTGCCTGTTACAGCCCTGCACAGTGCCTGGTGCAGCTCAGCACAGTGCCTGTTACAGCCCAGCACAGTGCCTGTTACAGCTCAGCACAGTGCCTGGTGCAGCTCAGCACAGTGCCTGTTACAGCTCAGCACAGTGCCTGGTGCAGCTCAGCACAGTGCCTGTTACAGCTCAGCACAGTGCCTGGTGCAGCTCAGCACAGTGCTTGTTACAGCTCAGCACAGTGCCTGGTGCAGCCCAGCACAGTGCCTGGTGCAGCTCAGCACAGTGCCTGTTACAGCTCAGCACAGTGCCTGGTGCAGCTCAGCACAGTGCCTGTTACAGCTCAGCACAGTGCCTGTTACAGCTCAGCACAGTGCCTGTTGCAGCTCAGCACAGTGCCTGTTACAGCCCAGCACAGTGCCTGTTACAGCCCAGCACAGTGCCTGTTACAGCTCAGCACTGTGCCTGTTACAGCTCAGCACAGTGCCTGTTACAGCTCAGCACAGTGCCTGTTGCAGCTCAGCACAGTGCCTGTTACAGCCCAGCACAGTGCCTGTTACAGCCCAGCACAGTGCCTGTTACAGCTCAGCACAGTGCCTGTTGCAGCTCAGCACAGTGCCTGTTACAGCCCAGCACAGTGCCTGTTACAGCCCAGCACAGTGCCTGTTACAGCTCAGCACAGTGCCTGGTGCAGCTCAGCACAGTGCTTGTTACAGCCCAGCACAGTGCCTGTTACAGCTCAGCACAGTGCCTGTTACAGCTCAGCACAGTGCCTGTTACAGCCCAGCACAGTGCCTGGTGCAGCTCAGCACAGTGCCTGTTACAGCCCAGCACAGTGCCTGTTACAGCTCAGCACAGTGCCTGTTGCAGCTCAGCACAGTGCCTGTTACAGCCCAGCACAGTGCCTGGTGCAGCTCAGTACAGTGCCTGTTACAGCTCAGCACAGTGCTTGGTGCGGCTCAGCACAGTGCCTGTTACAGCTCAGCACTGTGCCTGTTACAGCCCAGCACAGTGCCTGTTACAGCCCAGCACAGTGCCTGGTGCAGCTCAGCACAGTGCCTGTTACAGCTCAGCACAGTGCCTGTTGCAGCTCAGCACAGTGCCTGTTACAGCCCAGCACAGTGCCTGTTACAGCTCAGCACAGTGCCTGGTGCAGCTCAGCACAGTGCCTGTTACAGCTCAGCACAGTGCCTGTTACAGCCCAGCACAGTGCCTGTTACAGCTCAGCACAGTGCCTGTTGCAGCTCAGCACAGTGCCTGTTACAGCCCAGCACAGTGCCTGTTACAGCTCAGCACAGTGCCTGTTACAGCCCAGCACAGTGCCTGGTGCAGCTCAGCACAGTGCCTGTTACAGCCCAGCACAGTGCCTGTTACAGCCCAGCACAGTGCCTGTTACAGCTCAGCACAGTGCCTGGTGCAGCTCAGCACAGTGCCTGTTACAGCTCAGCACAGTGCCTGTTACAGCCCAGCACAGTGCCTGTTACAGCTCATCACAGTGCTTGGTGCGGCTCAGCACAGTGCCTGTTACAGCCCAGCACAGTGCCTGTTACAGCTCAGCACAGTGCCTGTTACAGCTCAGCACAGTGCTTGGTGCGGCTCAGCACAGTGCCTGTTACAGCTCAGCACTGTGCCTGTTACAGCTCAGCACAGTGCCTGTTACAGCCCAGCACAGTGCCTGTTACAGCCCAGCACAGTGCCTGTTGCAGCTCAGCACTGTGCCTGTTACAGCCCAGCACAGTGGCTGTTACAGCCCAGCACAGTGCCTGGTGCAGCTCAGCACAGTGCCTGGTGCAGCTCAGTACAGTTCTTGGTCCAGCTCAGCACACTGAGGTTTGCCTGTGGCTGAGCAATCCTTGTCCCAAGTCTTTTCTCCTCGCTGCAGGTTGTTGCTGTTTGAAACATGGTGCTGGGATGGGAAAGGATGGAAATATGCACAGCCAAGGAGCTCCCCCATCCAATATGTAGAGGAAGTGGCCAGGATCTTTCCAATGGTGTCCTGTGACAGGAGAAGTGGTGATGGACACAAACTGGCACCCAGGAGGTTCCACCTCAACACACACCTCAGATTTTTTGGGGGGTACAATCGGTTCAGCCGTCATCCTCTAGCTGCTTTGGACCCTTCCCAGCTCACATCCCCAGCAGTGGGGCTGGATGCACACAGGGAGGGTGGGTTTTGGGGAGCACACTCGGTTCAGCCATCATCCCGTGGCTGGTTTTGGAGCCTTCCCAGCTCTCATCCCCAGCAGTGGGGCTTGGATGCACACAGGGAGGGTGGTTTGCTGGGGTCAAGAGTGTGGGACTGCTTGGAATGCAAAAGGAACAGCGCTGGGGGTGGGGTGAAGCAAAGGCGAAGTGCAGGCAGAGCCTTTGTGCAGCCGTTTCTGTTGCGGCAGGGGAGGCAGCAGTCCCTTCGCGGCGCGGGGCAGCTGTGGTGCCTCGGTGCCAGCCCCCGGGCACCGCCACACGGTGGCGATGCGCTCCCGCTCCTGCACTCCCGGCCGGCTCCGCCGCCGCCGGCCCTGCCCTGCGCCGCTGCCAGCTGCATGCCCTCCGAGGGACACCATGCCCGTAGCATTCCCAGCTGCTCCAGGGGCTTTCCAGCAGCGCTGCTTGGCCCTTCCCCAGCTGCTGCTGGGCGCTGAGAGTGTCCAAACCGGGCTGCGTTGGAGTGATGTTGAGGGGCTGCACTCTCTCTGCCCCACTGCTGGAGGGGAACTCTGTGTGTGTGTGTGTGAGGTGTCCCTGGGACCAAACCCCTGCTTCATCCTCACCCTGCACCCACCCTGCTGCCTCTGTGCCCCAGCTGCAGGCAGTTTCTGTCCGTGTCACTCCCTCCATTGTCTGATCTTCCTCCCTCCCAAGTCACCAGTGGGAGTGTAAGGGAGAGAGGAGCAAGGAGTCCCCTGACCCTTAAGGTAAGGGACACAGGAGCAAGAAGTTCCCTGACCCTTAAGGTAAGAGAAAGAGAGTCAAGGAGTTCTCTGACCCTGAATGTAAGGGACACAGGACCAAGGAGTTCCCTGACCCTTAATGTAAGGGAGAGAGGAGCAAGGAGTTCTCTGACCCTTAAGGTAAGGGAGAGAGGAGCAAGGAGCTCTCTGGCCCCTGACCTTCCCACTAAGGACTGCATTTTTCCTCCATTTCATGGAGTTTTCATCCCCTCCTGCATAATCTTCCTGTGGCCTCTCAGGGACACTTGGGCCAGGAGAGTTCCTGTGGTCCCAGGAAGGTGGCACCAGGGACAGCCACGTGTCTCAGTGCTGCTGCTGGTGGTGGGACTGGAGAGGTGATGCACTGAAACCCCTCCTGCTGACACCTGAGCCTTTGGGGAGCTCCACTGCAGGTGTCTGAGTGCAAAAGCATTTCCTCCCAGCACTGCAGAGTTGCACATTGAAACCATGGACAAAGGAACAAGCTGGGGAAGGGTCTGGAGAAGAGGGCTGGGGAGGAGCAGCTGAGGGAGCTGGAGGGGGGTTGGTGTGGAGCAGAGGAGGCTGAGGGAGACCTCATTGCTCTCTGCAGCTCCCTGAGAGGAGGCTGCAGGCAGCTGGGCTTGGGCTCTGCTCCCTAGGCTCAGGGGAGAGCAGGAGAGGAACCGGCCTGGAATTGTGCCAGGGGAGGCTTAGGTTGGAGAGGAGGAAGAATTCCTTTGGTGGCAGAGTGGTCAGGGGTTGGCAGAGGCTGCCCAGGGAGGTGGTGGAGTCCCCATGGCTGGAGGTGCTGCAGAACCCTGTGGCCATGGCAGCTGGGGCCATGGTGTGGTGGCCATGGTGGGGCTGGGCTGAGGCTTGGCCTGGCTGAGCCTGGAGGCCTTCCCCAGCCTGAGCAGGTCTCTGGTTCTGTGAAGCAGCTGCTGAGGGACCAGATCCCATCCCTCCCAGCCACAGTGCTGGGCACCCAATGCCCTCCCCAGCAGGCACCTGGCTGGGCTCAGCCCTTGATGATGGTGAAGGCCACAGGCACCACTGGCACCAGCTGCACAAGGAGCCACCAGAGCTGCCTGGGGTCAGTGTGTGACATCAGGAGGGACAAGGAGCCAGCAGAGCTGCCTGGGGTGAGTGTGTGACACCAGGAGGGACAAGGAGCCACCAGAGCTGCCTGGGGTCAGTGTGTGACACCAGGAGGGACAAGGAGCCAGCAGAGCTGCCTGGGACTGATGCGTGACATCAGGAGGGACAAGGAGCCACCAGAGCTGCCTGGGGTCAGTGTGTGACATCAGGAGGGACAAGGAGCCACCAGAGCTACCTGGGGTCAGTGTGTGACACCAGGAGGGACAAGGAGCCAGCAGAGCTGCCTGGGACTGATGCGTGACATCAGGAGGGACAAGGAGCCACCAGAGCTGCCTGGGGTCAGTGTGTGACATCAGGAGGGACAAGGAGCCAGCAGAGCTACCTGGGGTCAGTGTGTGACACCAGGAGGGACAAGGAGCCAGCAGAGCTGCCTGGGACTGATGCGTGACATCAGGAGGGACAAGGAGCCACCAGAGCTGCCTGGGGTCAGTGTGTGACATCAGGAGGGACAAGGAGCCAGCAGAGCTACCTGGGGTCAGTGTGTGACACCAGGAGGGACAAGGAGCCAGCAGAGCTACCTGGGGTCAGTGTGTGACACCAGGAGGGACAAGGAGCCAGCAGAGCTGCCTGGGACTGATGCGTGACATCAGGAGGGACAAGGAGCCAGCAGAGCTGCCTGGGACTGATGCGTGACATCAGGAGGGACAAAGAGCCACCAGAGCTGCCTGGGGTGAGTGTGTGACACCAGGAGGGACAAGGAGCCAGCAGAGCTGCCTGGGACTGATGCGTGACATCAGGAGGGACAAGGAGCCAGCAGAGCTGCCTGGGACTGATGCGTGACATCAGGAGGGACAAGAAGCCACCAGAGCTGCCTGGGGGCAGTGTGTGACATCAGGAGGGACGAGGAGCCACCAGAGCTGCCTGGGGCTGGTGTGTGACATCAGGAGGGACAAGAAGCCACCAGAGCTGCCTGGGGGCAGTGTGTGACATCCTGTGGCCATGGCACTTGGGGCCATGGTCTGGTGGCCGTGGTGGGGCTGGGCTGATGGTTGGACTGGGTGAGCCCGGACGGTTCTCTGGCCCCATGATAAGCAGATTCTCCTCCCCTCCAGCCTTCCTCCCCACTGCCCCCGCCCCCCGCAGGGAGCCGCAGCGCCCTTCCGCCCGCTCTGCCCTGCCTGCCCGCAGCGGTGCGGGGCTGCGGTGCGGGGCTGCGCCGCGGCCGCAGGGTGTCGCAGGGGCCGCGGAGCTGCGGAGGTTTCCCTCCAGCAGGACGGTTGGGGTCAGCCTTCCCCAGCCAGCGCTGCGCACACCGCCTCCAGCTGAGCTTTCCAGCCTGCTGAGCTCCCAGCTCTGCCTCCTCGGAAGGAGCTGCCCGCTGGGATTCCTCCTGGGGAGGTGCTGCCAGCTGGGATACCTCCGGGGCCCTCGGGCCCCCGGGAGCAGGCAGGGTGAGGACATCATGGGTTTGAAACAGCCCAGGCAGGAGCAAGCTTTTTACACGGCCTCCAGGGCTTGGTGCTCAGCTCCCTGGGCTGCTCTGGGTCTGGATCTGTGAGACCTCACCAGTGTCCATCTCTGGGGCCCCCAAGACAAGAGAGACACGGACCTGATGAAGGAGGCCCAGAAGAGGCCACCAAGATGATCAGAGGGCTGGAGAAGCTCTGCTGTGGGGACAGGCTGAGAGAGCTGGAGGTGTTCAGCCTGGAGGAAGTTCCAAGGAGACCTCAGAACTGCATCTCAGTAGCTGCAGGGGAGCTGCAGGCAGGCTGGGCAGGGACTGCTCAGGAGGGGCTGTGGGGACAGGACCAGGGGCAGTGGTTTGGAACTGGAGCAGGGCAGAGTTAGGTTGGACATCAGGAGGGAGTGAAGGTGAGGAGACACTGGCACAGGTTGCCCAGGGAGGTGCTTGGGGCTCTGTCCCTGCAGCCATTCCAGCTCAGCCTGGCTGTGTCCCTGGGCAGCCTGCTCCAGCTGGAGCTGTCCCTGCTGCGTGCAGGGGGCTGAACAAGATGCCCTGTGGGGGTCCCTGCCAGCCCAATGCAATCTGTGAAGCTGTTCATCCCCTGGCTGCTCCCAGGGCCTGGCATGGCTCAGGGTCACAGCACCATCCCAGCTCTGGCACATGGCCATGGCCACTGCTGCCTCCTCTTTAGCACCCTAGGACCGCCGTGCTCCCAGGCCAGGGGCAGTGTAGGTCATGCCAGGGCCATGCTGAATTTCTCCCATGTTTGGTTTCCCCCCTGCCAGCTGTATGATGTCTCCCAGCAGGGCCATATAAGGAAAGCAGCAGCAGAAAGCAGCAAAGCAAAGGTTGTGACGCTGCCCTGGCTGCTCTGCCCCAGCTGGCAGGGCTGCTCTCCATCCCCTCCCTCAGCCGCTGCCCATCTCAACCCCTTCCCCAACTGCTTTCTCCACCCTGGCTGTCCACAGAGCTCCTTCCCGGGGTGAGCAGGGCGCAGCCCATGCCCTGCAGCGCTGGGCCCAGCCGGGGAGAGGGGCTGGTGCCACCACCCTGTGTGGGTCTGGCTTGTGGTGGGCACAGCGAGGCCCTCCCCGGGGCCAGGCTGGAGCCTGTGGGCTCTTCCCTCGGGGTGAGGGGCGGATGCGGGGGGTGCAGCGACCCTGCCCTCCCTGTGAACGTGGCCTCCCCCGGCCCCATGGGAACGTCCTGTCCCGGCGGGGGAGGGGGGGAAGTGCGGGGGTGGGAGCCAGGCAGCTCCAGCACTGGGAACCAGCTGCACCGAGGGGGCTGCAGGGAGAGCTGCGGTGGTGGCAGGGGAGCCCAGCTGGCTCTGGCTGACGAGCCAAGCCTGACAGCAGCCTGCCTGGCTCCTGCTGGTGTTCGGGGGCAAACTTTTGCTGGACAGCCCCCAGCAGCTGGTGGGGGCAGGGGGTGGTCCTGGCCCATGCAGCCCCAGCCAGGATCACAGGTCACAGGAGGTGAGGGGTTGGAAGGGACCTCTAGGGATCCTCCAGAGGTCCTGCCAGAGTAGGACCATACAGTCTAGCTCAGGTCACACAGGAGCACATCCAGATGGGTCTTGAAAGTCTCCAGAGAAGGAGACTCCACAACCTCTCTGGGCAGCCTGCTCCAGGGCTCTGGGACCCTCAGCCAGCCAGACTCTATGGGCAGCCCTCTGTGGGGGCTCAGTTGCTGCTCACAGAGCTGGGAGACGTCATGCCAGGGCTGGCCTGGGAGGTAGAGTGCCCAAGTGCAGGACCTCCACAGTTCCAGGGGAGTGGCTCTGTGGTGCTGCTGCTTGGAGGCAGTGCTGGCAAGCCAGGCCCAGCCTGGCACCACAAGGTAGCCATGAGAAGATAGTCTGCTTTATTACCATGAGGGTGAAGGTCCCAATAGGATTACTGTGGCGCTGAGGTGCTGTGGCTCTGCGGTGCTGCGGGTCTGAGGTGCTGTGGTGCCGTGGTGCCGTGGTTCTATGGTGCTGTGGGTCTGTGCTGCTCTGGTTCTGTGGTGCTGTGGCTCTGTGGTGCTGTGGTTCCATGGTGCTGTGGGTCTGTGGTGCTGTGGTTCTATGGTGCTGTGGTTCTATGGTGCTGTGGGTCTGTGCTGCTCTGGTTCTGTGGTGCTGTGGCTCTGTGGTGCTGTGGTTCCATGGTGCTGTGGGTCTGTGGTGCTGTGGTTCTATGGTGCTGTGGTTCTATGGTGCTGTGGGTCTGTGCTGCTCTGGTTCTGTGGTGCTGTGGTTCTATGGTGCTGTGGTTCCATGGTGCTGTGGCTCTGTGGTGCTGTGGGTCTGTGCTGCTCTGGTTCTGTGGTGCCGTGGCTCTGTGGTGCTGTGGTTCTATGGTGCTGTGGGTCTGTGGTGCTGTGGGTCTGTGCTGCTCTGGTTCTGTGGTGCCGTGGCTCTGTGGTGCTGTGGTTCTATGGTGCTGTGGGTCTGTGGTGCTGTGGGTCTGTGCTGCTCTGGTTCTGTGGTGCCGTGGCTCTGTGGTGCTGTGGTTCTATGGTGCTGTGGCTCTGTGGTGCTGTGGTTCTATGGTGCTGTGGGTCTGTGGTGCTGTGGCTCTATGGTGCTGTGGGTCTGTGGTGCTGTGGGTCTGTGCTGCTCTGGTTCTGTGGTGCCGTGGCTCTGTGGTGCTGTGGCTCTGTGGTGCTGTGGCTCTGTGGTGCTGTGGTTCTATGGTGCTGTGGGTCTGTGCTGCTCTGGTTCTGTGGTGCTGTGGGTCTGTGGTGCTGTGGTTCTATGGTGCTGTGGGTCTGTGCTGCTCTGGTTCTGTGGTGCTGTGGTTCTATGGTGCTGTGGTTCTATGGTGCTGTGGGTCTGTGCTGCTCTGGTTCTGTGGTGCTGTGGTTCTGTGGTGCTGTGGCTCTGTGGTGCTGTGGCTCTGTGGTGCTGTGGCTCTGTGGTGCTGTGGCTCTGTGGAGAGGAAGTTTTCAGCCTCCACTGCCCTGGGGGCATCCAAACGGGGAGGGCAGTGAAGGCTTTGCAGGAGGTGAAGCCTCCCTGGCAGGAGCTCTGTGGGGCCGCCGCGCTCTGGCTGTGCCCACAGCCCGGCCCGGGTTTGGCTGCCGGGGCCGTGCCGGCAGCCCTGGCAGCTGCGGGTGCCGGCAGAGCCGCCGTTCCTTCCGCCTGGCCGAGCGGCAGCGGGCCCGAGCCGCAGCTTGTTTAATTCAGCAGGTCATGAATTGGTAATGCTCATTCCCCGCGCGGGGCCATCAATATTTGATGACGGACCCCGGCCCGCCCCGGCACGGCGCCCGGCAAAGGCCGGCGGCTGCCGGGGGTCCGTCGGAGGTGGGGCCGGCACGGAGCGGGGCTGCCCGGCACGGAGCGGGGCTGCCCGGCACGGAGCGGGGCTGCCCGGCACGGAGCGCGGCTGCCCGGCACGGAGCGCGGCTGCCCGGACCGGAGCGGGGCTGCCCGGACCGGCCTGGCTGTGCCAGGATGGGGCCGAAGAGCCGTGGGCTCCTCCCGCTGCCCTGCAAGGCTCGCCAGCAGCGTGGGGGCTCCGTGGAGAGGAGATGCGTGGGGGCCGGGCGGCAGCTGGAGGCTGTCAGGTCGAGGCGAGGATGAAGCAGGGAGCCGGGCGCAGGGGTCGGGGGGCACTCGGCGGGTGGTGCCGAAGGGGGGAAATTAGGAGGCGTTGTGACGGGGACTTAATAGTCCCTAGGGTGTCCCACGGATGAGCAGGGCGGGGGGACTGCCCTGTGGGTGCCGCTGGATGTGGGCTCGGCAATTCCGTGGGCTCGCTTCGGCGATTAGCGGCGTGAACTCGGGAAGCCCCCTGCCCCCATCTCACTAATTGGCCGTTTGAGGAGGAGGGAGGAGGGAGGAGGGAGGAGGGAGGAAGCCTTCTCCCCAAGAGATGCCGAGGCTTCCAGGAGAAGGTAGGGGCGGGGGAGTTGAGCCGTGCAAAGGCAATATCTTGCAGTTCACTCCACAAGAGCCTCTTTCTGCTCGTGGAGCTCCAGCCTCTCGCCCACCAGAATCAGAAGCCACCTGAGGTTCGCCTCTCTTGCTCCTGAGGAGGGGGCTGCTCTCTCCTGCCCTCCCTTTGCCCGAGCTCCCCACTCCCTTAGGTTTGCCAAGGTGATGGAGGGCACCAGGCCTGGGCTGTGCTTCTGGAAAATCCAGAGGGTTAATGTTGGAGAGGAGGAAGAATTCCTTTGGTGCCAGTGTGGTCAGGGGTTGGCAGAGGCTGCCCAGGGAGGTGGTGGAGTCCCCATGGCTGGAGGTGCTGCAGAACCCTGTGGCCATGGCCGTGGTGTGGTGGCCATGGTGGGGTTGGGTTGGTAGTCGCAGAGGACGCTCTGGGAAGGGGTTTTCCAACCCAAACCACTCTCTGGGTCTATGAGAAGCAGCTCCTTCTCCCCACCAGCCTTCCTCACCTCTGCCCCCCGACCCCCACAGTGCTCCCCTGTGAGCTCTCTGGCTTGCCGCCAAAGAGCCGCAGTGTCCGGGGGACCGTGTGCGAAGCAGGGGCTGGATGGAGCCCGCTGGGACGCGGCAGCTGCAGCCAGGTGTGCTGGAGGCTGCCGCCACAAGGGGCTGGGGCCGAGGCGGCTCAGAGGTGCCCCGGTGGCTTCCCTGGCAGGTGCCCCACGGGGCCCGTGGCACGTCGCCGATAAGGTGGCCGTCAGCCGCCGGCGCTGCTGTGGCACTGGCAGGCTGAGCGCTGCCCGCGCTGAGACAAGCCAGGCGGCCGCGCTGACAGGGCTCCTTTTACGGCAGCTTTTATCTGGCCCCGGGGAATGCAGCCCCCGCGCCGCCAGGGCCCCTGCCGACACTGCCGCAGCCCAGCAGCTTTCCCTTCCCTTCCCTTCCCTTCCCTTCCCTTCCCTTCCCTTCCCTTCCCTTCCCTTCCCTTCCCTTCCCTTCCCTTCCCTTCCCTTCCCTTCCCTTCCCTTCCCTTCCCTTCCCTTCCCTTCCCTTCCCTTCCCTTCCCTTCCCTTCCCTTCCCTTCCCTTCCCTTCCCTTCCCTTCCCTTCCCTTCCCTTCCCTTCCCTTCCCTTCCCTTCCCTTCCCTTCCCTTCCCTTCCCTTCCCTTCCCTTCCCTTCCCTTCCCTTCCCTTCCCTTCCCTTCCCTTCCCTTCCCTTCCCTTCCCTTCCCTTCCCTTCCCTTCCCTCCCCTCCCCTCCCCTCCCCTCCCCTCCCCTCCCCTCCTTCTGCCTCCCTCCCCCTCCTTCTGCCTCCCTTCCCTCCAACTGTCTCTCTTCCCTTCCCTCCTGCCCCAACCCTCCTCTCAGCTGGCCTCCTCCCTGCTCCACCAGCTGTGGAGAGCTGCAGAGCTGCAGCTGCCTCACAGCATGCCGGGGGTCCTGCTCTGCAGCACGCCGGGGGTCCTGCCCCGCAGCACGCCGGGGGTCCTGCCCCGCAGCACACCAGGGGTCCTGCCCCGCAGCACGCCGGGGGTCCTGCCCCGCAGCACACCAGGGTTCCTGCCCCGCAGCACGCCGGGGGTCCTGCCCCGCAGCACGCCGGGGGTCCTGCCCCGCAGCACGCCGGGGGTCCTGCCCTGCAGCACACCGGGGGTCCTGCCCTGCAGCACACCGGGGGTCCTGCCCCGCAGCACACCAGGGGTCCTGCCCCGCAGCACACCGGGGGTCCTGCCCCGCAGCACACCAGGGGTCCTGCCCCGCGGGGGCTTTGGCCGCGCAGAGGGCACTCGTTCGGCGGCAGCCTGTAGCCAGGCCCGGGCTGGATCGGGGGCAGCGAGGTGCCAGCGCATCCCTGGGTGCTGCATCTCAAACCCTGCAGCCTTTACTCTGCCCGGGAGGTTCCCCCAGCTCGGAGCTGACCTTGTCCCCTGGCCGGGGCTCTGCACACCGCCCTGGCTCCGCTGGGGCTGCCCTCGGGGCGGTGGCTGAGGTCATTTGGGAGCGTGGCAGATGTGGGCAGCCACCTTCTGATTTATGGTGGCAAAGGTGTTTTACCTCACAAGGTGCCTGCACGTCGCTGTGGTGGGTGGCTTCCCCCTCTTACAGCCTAGAAAGGACCAGATTGCCCTGGGCTACTGCTAGGGGAGGGCTTGCTTGTGATGGGCTGCATGCCCTCGGCACTCAGTGCTGTCCCTTTCCTCCTACAGTGAGCCTAAAACGTGGGGTGGCTGTAGGAGCACAGTGCTCAGGCTGCTTGGGAGGGGTGAGTGAGGCAGGGTTCAGCTGTGAGGAATGGGGGAGATGAGCTCTGTCTTGATGTTTGCTGGGAAGCAGCTCTGGAGTGACCTAGGAGAGTTGGTTCAGATGGGCACCTGTATGGGAACAAGCCCTCACTGCTCTCACACCACTGGGAGTAGAGTGGGAAGACACCAGACACCCCCAGAAGAGCTGTTGGGGTGCTGGGGCTCAGAAGCTCCACAGGAGCCAGCAGGGAGCACTTGCAGCTCAGAGAGCCAAGCAGAGCCTGGGCTGCAGCCAGAGAAGTGTGGCCAGCAGGGCCAGGGAGGGGATTCTGCCCCTCTGCTCCACTCTGCTGAGACCACAGCTGGAGCTCTGGGGCCACTTCTGAAGCCTCTGTGGCAGGAAGGCTCTGGAGGGGCTGGAAGGTGTCCAGAGAAGGGCCCCGAGGAGGAGCAGAGGGCTGGAGCTGCTCTGCTCTGGAGACAGCCTGAGAGAGTTGGGGTTGTGCAGGCTGGAGAGGAGAAGGCTCCCAGGAAAGCTTCTGGTGGCCTTGCAGGAGCTGCAGGGGGCTGCAGGAAAGCTGGGGAGGGACTTTGGAGGGTGTGAGGGAGGGATAGGGGTCTGGGAGACCTCTGAGTGGGTCAGGAATCAGGCTTGGGCCAGTGCCCATTGCCAGAGGTGGAGGAAGAGGATCCTGCCCCTCTGCTCTGAGGATGGAGCAGCAGGTTGCCCAGGGAGGTGGTGGAAGCCTCCTGCCTGGAGGTGTTTGCAGCCAGGCTGGCTGTGGCTGTGAGCAGCCTGCTGTGGTGTGAGGTGTCTCTGCCCATGGCAGGGGGGTTGGGACTGGCTGAGCCTTGAGGTCCCTTCCAGCCCTGCCAGCTCTATAATTCTATGTCCTCCGTGGCCACTGCCCCAGCTGGCTGGTTTGGGGCCGTCCCACAGCTCTGCTCTGTCAGCCATCCCTGCTGGCATGGCCAATCCACCTCCAGCAGCATCACTGCCAGGCCACCCCGCAGTGGCTCTAGGCTGGCTGCCTGCCCAAGAGCTCAGCCAAGCCCTAGTCCTGAAGAAAGCATCAGGGTACTTCATGGGAGACACCAAACTGCTCTCAATAGCTCACCCCTGCCCCTGTGAGTGGCTCTGCTCTTCTGCCACAGCTGGCAGCATCCCTCAGCTCAGATCCCTCTGAGAGGAGCTGCCAGAGCCAGGCAGGCTGGCATGCCCCAGGGGCTGTGGCACCAGCTTGCCCCACCCCCTTCTCCCCCTCTTCTGCCTGCTGGCCACCCCCCATCTTTCTTGCCCATGAGCGGCAGTTGGCAGTCAAGGCCAGCAGGAGCCAATGGGGACACCAAGAGCAGGCTAGGGCAGCTCTGGGTGCTGCCCAGGGTGTGTTTGGGGGTGATGGGGGGCAGACATCAGGGCTCCTTGGGGTGCAGATGTCAGTGGGAGAGGTAGAGTGCAGGGATCAGGCAGGCTGCAGGGCTGGGCAAGGCTGGGAGGGTTAGGGCTGAGGCTGAGCAGGACCTGGCAGGGGTGCAGGGAGGAGCAGGAGGAACATCCTCCTGCCGAGGACAGGCTGAGGGAGCTGGGGCTCTGCAGCTTGGAGAAGAGGAGACTGAGAGGTGACCTCAGTCATGTTCATGAAGGCATGAAGGGTGAGTGCCCAGGGGCTGGAGCCAGGCTCTGCTGGGGCATGCCCAAGGCCAGCACAAGGGGCAGTGCTGGAAGCTGAGGCAGAGGAAGTGCCATGGAAACAGGAGGGGAAAATTATGTCACTGTAGGGGTGACAGAGCCCTGGAGCAGGCTGCCCAGGGGGACTGTGGAGTCTCCTTCCCTGGAGACATTCAAGACCCACCTGGAGGAGTGCCTGTGTGATCTGTGCTAGGTGACCCTGCTCTGGCAGGGGGTTGGACTGCATGAGCTCTCAAGGTCAAGGGTCAAGCCCCTAAAGTACTGTAATTCTCTAACAGGTATCTTGATGGGTGACCACTAGATGGATAAGGAACTGGCTTGATGGCTGCACCCAGAAAGTGGCTGTCAATGGCTCCATGTCCCAGTGGAGGCCAGGGACAAGCAGAGTCCCTCAGGGATCAGTCCTGGGACCAGGCTTGTTCAACATCTCTGTGGGTGCCATGGACAGTGGCATTGAGTGCACCCTCAGCAAGTTTGCTGATGACACCAAGCTGTGTGGTGCAGCAGACAGCTGGAGGGAAGGGAGGCCATCCAGAGGGACCTGGACAGGCTGGAGAGGTGGGCACAAGCCAACCTCAGGAGGTTCAACAAGACCAAGGGCAGGGTCCTGCAGCTGGGTGGAGGCAATCCCAGGCACAAATACAGGCTGGGCAGGGACTGGCTGGAAAGCAGCCCTGAGGAGAGAGCCTTGGGGGTGCTGGGGGAGGAGAAGCTCACCAGGAGCTCTCAGTGTGCACTTGCAGCCTGCAAAGCCAATCAGATCCTGGGCTGCATCAGGAGAAGTGTGGCCAGCAGGGCAAGGGAGGTGATCCTCCCCCTCTGCTCAGCTCTGCTGAGACCCCACCTGGAGTACTGCCTCCAGTTCTGGAGCCCCTGTGACAAGAGGGATCTGGAGGTGCTGGAAGGTGTCCAGAGAAGGGCCAGGAGGATGATCAGAGAGCTGGAGCACCTCTCCTGTGAGGACAGACTGAAGGAGTTGGGGCTGTTCAGTCTGGAGAAGAGAAGGCTCTGAGGTGACCTCATTGTGGCCTTCCAGTATCTGAAGGGGGCTACAGGAAGGCTGGGGAGGGACTGCTCAGGATCTCAGGGAGTGATAGGACTAGGGGGAATGGAATGAAGCTGGAGGTGGGGAGATTCAGGCTGGAGGTGAGGAGGAAGTTCTTCCCCATGAGAGTGGTGAAGCCCTGGAATGGGTTGTCCAGGGAGGTGGTTGGGGCCCTGTCCCTGGAGGTGTTTAAGCCCAGGCTGGCTGAGGCTGTGGCCAGGCTGATCTAGTGTGGGGTGTCCCTGCCCATGGCAGGGGGGTTGGAACTGGATGATCCTTGTGGTCCCTTCCAACCCTGACTGATACTATGATACTATGATCTGGTGGGGAGGGCGGGCAGGCATCAGCAGTGGTGCAGGGGCTGGCAGAGGCTGGCAGGGGCTGCCAGGGGCTGGCAGGGGCTGGCAGAGGCTGGCAGGGGCTGGCAGGCTCTGCACAGCAGCTCTGCCTCTCAGCCGCTGGGCGCTCCCTGGCCCCCAAGCTCCTCATTAGCCTGATGAACTTCTCAGCAATTCTGACCAAATAAGTCAAGGAAGTGGACAAACATCTGACGAGCTGCTTGCCCCTCTGCTGGCCTGGCCTGGGCTGGGGCTGGGAGGCGGTGCCCAGCCTGGCTGCCAGCCCCTCCGCTGCCCCTGCTGCCCTCGGAGACGGAAGGCAGAGGGAAGCTGGGGGCTGCCCACCCTGGGGACGCACCTGGCCCCCTCCCACCGCCTCGGCCCCCTCCTCAGGGGGCTCCTTCTCCGCCTCCCTCCCTGCTCCAGGAGTCAAGAGCTTCCCTCCAGCCTGCTGCTGCTGATCATGGAAGGTTTAAATATAGCCTTTTGTTTTTGCCAGCGTCCCCCCTGAGCCGAAATAGCGCTGCCCTGCGCCTGCCGCCGGCCCCGGGCGTACTGGCAGGGAGCAGCTCCCTGCTCAGCACCCAGCCGAGCCCAGCCGCCCCCCCGGGAGCCTCTGACAGCAGGCTGCCTTCACCTTTAGCCTGGGCCTTAGGGAGGAGGCCTCGAGGCTCGCAGGGGGGCTGCCTGGGGGGCTCACAGCTGGGGCTGTGCCGGGCTGGGGCTGCCTTGCCCTGGGACGGCTGCAGCCACGCTGGAGCGGAGCAGCTCTGCTTTGCCACCATGACGGTTCAGGGTGAACGCCGGCTGGTGAGGCCTGGGGCTGTGTTGACCCCCCCAGCAGGGCCCTGACCTCAGGATCCACTGACAGAGCCCAGGCAGAGCAGGGACCAGGGTGGCACCGCTGCCCGGGGCAAGGCAGGAGCCTCCTGCCACCTCTGCTCACTCCTGCCACCTCCTCTCCTCCTCCTGCCACCTCCTCTGCTCCTCTTGCCACCTCCTCTCACTCCTGCCACCTCCTCTCCTCCTGCCACCTCCTCTCCTCCTCCTGCCACCTCCTCTCCTCCTCCTGCCACCTCTTCTCACTCCTGCCACCTCCTCCCCTCCTGCCACCACCTCTCACTCCTGCCACCTCCTCTCCTCCTGCCACCTCCTCTCCTCCTCCTGCCACCTACTCTCCTCCTCCTGCCACCTCCTCTCACTCCTGCCACCTCCTCTCCTCCTCCTGCCACCTCCTCTCACTCCTGCCACCTCCTCTCCTCCTGCCACCTCCTCTCCTCCTCCTACCACCTCCTCTCACTCCTGCCACCTCCTCTCCTCCTCCTACCACCTCCTCTCACTCCTGCCACCTCCTCTCCTCCTCCTGCCACCTCCTCTCACTCCTGCCACCTCCTCTCCTCCTCCTACCACCTCCTCTCCTCCTCCTACCACCTCCTCTCACTCCTGCCACCTCCTCTCCTCCTCCTGCCACCTCCTCTGCTCCTGCCACCTACTCTCCTCCTCCTGCCACCTCCTCTCCTCCTCCTGCCATCTCCTCTGCTCCTCTTGCTACCTCCTCTGCTCCTGCCACCTCCTCTCCTCCTCCTGCCACCTCCTCTCACTCCTGCCACCTCCTCTCCTCCTTCTGCCACCTCCTCTCACTCCTGCCACCTCCTCCCCTCCTGCCACCACCTCTCACTCCTGCCACCTCCTCTCCTCCTGCCACCTCCTCTCCTCCTCCTGCCACCTCCTCTCACTCCTGCCACCTCCTCTCCTCCACCTGCCACCTCCTCTCCTCCTCTTGCCACCTCCACTCCTCCTCCTGCCATCTCCTCTCCTCCTGCCACCTCCTCTCCTCCTCTTACCACCTCCTCTCACTCCTGCCACCTCCTCTCCTCCTGCTGCCACCTCCTCTCCTCCTCCTGCCACCTCCTCTTCTCCTGCCACCTCCTCTCACTCCTGCCACCTCCTCTCCTCCTCCTGCCACCTCCTCTCACTCCTGCCACCTCCTCCCCTCCTTCTGCCACCTCCTCCCCTCCTTCTGCCACCTCCTCTCCTCCTCCTGCCACCTCCTCTCACTCCTGCCACCTCCTCTGCTCCGCTTGCCACCTCCTCTCCTCCTATTGCCACCTCCTCTCCTCCTATTGCCACCTCCTTTCGTCCTCCTGCCGCCTCCTCTCCTCCTCCTGCCGCCTCTCCCGCGGGCTCCCAGCCGGCTCCGTGGCTGTGGGCTCCGCTGCCCCGGGCCGCTCCGTGCTGCCGGTCGGGCTCCTCTCCAGGGCTCGGCTCTTGCCTATTTAAGGCAAATCTCCCGGCTGCACTTTTAAACAAAGCCTGGCTGCCGTCGCTCTCCCCGCCGGGAGCAGCTCTCCAGGCGTAAACACAGCCCGGAGCGGGGAGGCAGCCCCGCTGGGGCCGGCCCCGGGTCTGAGGGGCAGCCGGCACCTGGCCTTTGGGGGGGCTCACCAGGTGTTGGTGGTGATGGCCTGGGCGCTGATGCCCTGAGTGCTGGTGGGTGATGCCATGGGTGGTAATGCCCTGGGTGCTGGATGGTGATGCCATGGGTGGTGATGCCATGGGTGCTGGATGGTGATGCCATGGGTGTTGGGTGGTGATGCCATGGGTGCTGGTGGTGATGCCATGGGTGCTGATGCCCTGGGTGCTGGGAGGTGATGCCCTGGGTGCTGGTGGTGATGCCCTGCGTAGTGATGCCCTGGGTGTTGGGTGGTGATGCCCTGGGTAGTGATGCCCTGGGTGCTGGGTGGTGATGCCCTGGGTGATGATGCCCTGGGTGCTGGTGGGTGATTCCATGGGTGTTGGTGATGATGCCCTGGGTGATGATGCCCTGGGTGCTGGTGGGTGATTCCATGGGTGTTGGTGATGATGCCCTGGGTGGTGATGCCATGGGTGTTGGGTGGTGATGCCCTGGGTGATGATGCCCTGGGTGCTGGGTGGTGATGCCATGGGTGCTGGTGGGTGATGCCATGGGTGTTGGGTGGTGATGCCCTGGGTGATGATGCCCTGGGTGTTGGGTGGTGATGCCCTGGGTGCTGATGCCCTGGGTTCAGTGATGCCGTGGTGCTGGTGCCCTGGGTGCTGGGCAGGGATCTGCAGGGACTGCAGAGGTGAGCCCAGTGTGAGGGTTGCAGGCCGTGGGTGCTGTGCTCCCCTGTGTGTCCTCTCCCATCCCATCCTGGAATCACCAAGGCTGGAAAAGATGGCACAGGATCCTGCAAGGGTTTGGCCTGGGAGGGAGCTGCAGAGGTCACCCAGCCCAGCCCCTGCAGCCAGCAGGGACATCCTGCCCTGCAGCAGGTTGCTCACAGCCCTGTCCAGCCTCCCCTTGAACATCTCCAGGGCTGGAGCCTCAGCCACCTCCCTGGGCAGCCTGCTGCAGTGTGCCAGCAGCCTCCTGGGGCACAACTTGTTCCTCACATCCAATCTCAATCTGCTCTGCTCTCATTTCAGACCATTGCCCCTGGGCCTGGCCCTGCAGGTCTTTGGGAGCAGTCCCTCTGCAGCCTGCTTGGAGCCCTTCAGCTGCTGGCAGCTCACTGTTAGGGCTGCCTGGAGCCTTCTCCTCTCCAGGCTGAACACCCCCAGCTCCCTCAGCCTGGCCCCATAGCAGAGGTGCTCCAGCCCCCTGATCATTTTCATGGCCCTCCCCTGGACCCTCTCCATCAGGTCCATGTCCAGGAGCCCAACTGGAGCAGCAGCTGGTGACTGCCAGCTCTGGAGTCAGACCCTTGCTGCTGCCCACCCTTGGTGTTCACTCCCTGTGGGGGAGGCAGGACAGAAGGAATCTTGGACAGAAGGAATAACAGCTCCCCACCAGCAAACTCTTTGTTTTCTGTGGGTTTAAGGCCTTGCCAAACCTTCATCTTGAGCTGAAGTCTTTCCTGCTGGACTCATCTGAAGAGCCCAGTTTAAACAAGCCTGGCATTCCTGGCGCTGAGGATTGGCAAGAGATGCTGCTTTGGTTTGCTGCCAAGGCTCCAGACTCCACGGGGTGAGACTTTGGGGTGCCCTGAGCTTGGAGGCACGGCCCTCACCCTGCCCACTGGGACCCCCAGGCTCTGCTTAGCCGAGCTGAGCACCCCCTGTGCGGGCAGAGCACTGGGAAGGGTGCTGCTGTGGCCCACTGGCTCCAGGGGGGCTGTGCCTGGCCTGCCCATCAGCAGTGCCCCACAAGGAGTGGGGTGGATGGAGCAGGCTCTTGCAAGGTGCTGCTTCATTTAACTCTCCTCCTCCCCTGACCTGCTAATCCCTCTCCTCAGCCACATGACCGAGGAGCAGCCTCCGGAGCGCTGCCAGCGGCTTCCAGGCAGCAGGCTGCAGCCCTGGCCAGGAGGTGTCACCTCCACAAGGAGAGCCTGGGTCCTGCTGGACCTGGGGAGAAGGAAGGCTGGAGCCAGCAGGAGGTCTCCCTCATGCTTGACAGGCTGAGATCTCTCCCATGCTGGGCAGCAGCACACAGGGGCTGACCATGGAGGAGGTGTCCCAGGCTGTGCTGTGTGGTGCTCAGCACAGCAGGGCCTGGAGAACAGCATGGGGGAGGAAGGAGCCTGCAAGGAGACTTCTTCCTACTCTGGGGCCTACCTCTGGCCACATTGCTGAGGTGCAGAGGGCTGGCCAAGGGGAACCCACAGGAGCAGGGGAAAGGAGGTGGCAAAGAAGCCAGTGGAGAGCTCTTGCAGCCCTGTGGCTGCCATGAGGGAAGTGCCACATCCCAGCTGCAGCAATGCTTGTGCCATGTGTCCCCTCTGCCTCTGGGCTCTGGGAAGCCCCTGGCAGCAGAGGAGCTGCATGCAGGGGGCTGCTGGCTTGGGTGTGCAGGAGGCCATGTGTTCATTGGTGGTGTTGCCAAGCCAGCCTCCACAGCAAGGCCTCCTGGCTCAACAAGGTCCCCAGCGTGCAGAAGGGGCTGGGCTTCAATGACCACGATGAGAATGGAGGACCCTGTCCCTGGGAGAATCTGGGGGCTGCCATGACCTGGGACAGGGCTCAGAGCTGCCCACCTCCTCCCCTGCAAGGGTGTCCCTTCTTGCTTGCCTGGGTGCTTAATGGCAAGGTGTGGGGCCAGTTCTGACCACGCTGTGAGCCACGCTGTGGGGTGTGAAGATCACTTAGCAGAGGGTGAGGAGACCCTGGTCTGGAGAGGCCGTGGTGATGGCCAGGGGTGGGTCTGCTGAGCAAGATGGGGCACAGCTCCTTCACCTCGTGGCAGCTGGCTGAAGGATCCTAGCTTGGGCAGGCTGTGGGTTTGCTGACACCCAGAGGTGCCCAGGCTGGACCCTGGGGGTAGGACAACACAGGAGGGGTCAGGACACTGGTGGCACCAAGCCTCTCGATGCGCCATGTCAGGTCACATCCTGTCACTGCTGCTCTGGCCACCCACATGGGCAGTGAAGCTGACTCACCAAGCAGCCTGCCAAAGCCTTAGGAGGTGGGAAGGGGCAGGATCTGGCCCAGCAAGGGCTCCCTGGAATGCCCTGAGCCTTCTCCCTGCCATGGGGAGGGATCTGGAGGCCATCAGTGCCACGCTGTCAGTGCTGAGTGCTGCAGCAGAGCTGTGGCTGCTGATGGAGGTGGTGACAGCAGGGCTGGGGGGAGCTGGAAGCCTCTCCTTCCAGCAAGGCATGTCCTGTGATGGCTCAGGTGAAGAGGGACAGAGCCAAGAGCAGAAGTCCCTTCACTGTGGCCTGGGTGGGAACACAGCAGCTCCAGGTGGCTCCCAGCTCCACTGTGGATGGAGCAGGACACTGCTCAGTGAGCTCCTGCTGCAGCCTGGGGAGAATGTTGGCCCCTGAGAGCACCAGGGCTGCTTCAGCTGCTCTGCTGGCTGAAGAGTGGTGGAGGGAGCTACAGGGGGCAGAGAGGAATGCTCAGACATGTCATAAATTCAAGGCCATCCTGCTGCTGCTGCTGGGCAAGGGAGAAGCATCCCCTTTGCACCACCACCACCTCTCAGAGCTGTAGCTGGTGGCACCATCCCTACATCCCAGCATCCTGTGGCTCCTAAGTGCCTTTGATGTCTCCACAAACATCACAGCCCTGCAGCCTCTCCCTTCCCAGAGCTCTGTGAAGCTCCTGAGTGTCTACAGAATGGGTTGGGTTGGAAGGGACCCCAAAGCTCAGCCAGCTCCAGCCCCCTGCCATGGGCAGGGACACCTCCCACCAGCACAGGCTGCTCAGGGCCTCATCCAGCCTGGCCCTCAGCACCTCCAGGCAGGAGGCAGCCACAGCCTCCCTGGGCAACCTCTGCCAGTCTCTCCCCAGCCTCTCTGCCAAGGATTTCTTCCTCCTCTCCACTCTCACTCTCCCCTCTCCCAGCTCAAAGCCATTGGCCCTCAGCCTGTCCCTCCCAGCCCTTCTCCAGAGTCCCTCCCCAGCTCTCCTGGAGCCCTTCAGCTCCTGGGAGGCTGCTCTGAGCTCTGCCTGCAGCCTTCTCTTCTCCAGGCTGCACAGCCCCAACTCTCCCAGCCTGGCCCCACGGGGGAGGTTCTGCAGCCCTCTGATCCTCTTCCTGGCCTCCTCTGGACCTGCTCCTGCAGTTTGATGTCCTTCTTGCGCTGCATGGCCTGGGGACATTGCAGGAGCTGGCCCCACGCCCAGCACTGCCAGGTGCCACCAAGGGCTGATGTCCCCTCGGCAGCAGCTCCGGGGGAAGCAAGTGTTGGATCCCGGCTCGCAGCCACCCCGTGCCTGGCTCTGGGGCCTGTCACAAGTCCTGCAGAGAGGCTTCCCCCCCTGGTTTGTTCCCCCGTGGCTGATGTTCCCTGGGCAGTGAAGTTGGGACGTTCAGGATAGACCTCAGGACGCAGCTGTCCCAGCACCGCAGGGGCACGGAGGGGCAGCGCTCCTTCCCCCTCCCCCTTTCATCTTCAGGGCAAGAAACCAAAGCGTTTTGGGGCAGGTTGAAGCCTCAGCTCCATGTCCGGGGTGAGCAGGGGGCCGAAGCCCTCCGCGCAGCGGAGCCTTTGCCCATCAGGAGGTTGCCGGCTCCGGGGCTGGGCTCTGCTGCCGGCTCCGGGGCTGGGCTCCGCTGCCGGCTCCGGGGCTGGGCTCCGTTGCCGGCTCCAGGGCAGGGCTCTGCTGCCGGCTCCGGGGCTGGGCTCCGCTGCCGGCTCCGGGGCTGGGCTCCGCTGCCGGCTCCCCGGCTGGGCTCTGCTGCCGGCACCGGGGCTGGGCTCCGCTGCCGGCTCCCCGGCTGGGCTCTGCTGCCGGCACCGGGGCTGGGCTCCGCTGCCGGCTCCGGGGCTGGGCTCCGCTGCCGGCTCCGGGGCTGGGCTCCGCTGCCTGCTCCCCGGCAGGGCTCCGCTGCCGGCTCCGGGGCTGGGCTCCGCTGCCGGCTCCGGGGCTGGGCTCCGCTGCCGGCTCCCCGGCTGGGCTCTGCTGCCGGCACCGGGGCTGGGCTCCGCTGCCGGCTCCGGGGCTGGGCTCCGCTGCCGGCTCCGGGGCTGGGCTCCGCTGCCGGCTCCGGGGCTGGGCTCCGCTGCCGGCTGCCGGCTCATTCCGATCCCTCAGCGCAGGAGCTCTCCTCACCGCTTTGCGAAGCGCACCGGGCGGCTTCAGCCGCGGGGTGCAGCGCTCAGCGTCCTGCGGGCTGGGCCGTGGGTGGCACTGCCAGGAGCCGCCGCCAGCTGCCCACAGAAGCAGCAGGGCGGCGATCCGACGGCTCCGGCCAGCGTCCGCAGCCCGCGCCCGGCCCCGCGGCGCTCCCCTAGCTTCAGCTCGGCCCGCTGGGGGGAGGCAGGGCGGAGGAGACGAGCACTGACAGACGGAAAGCAATTAAACTTTGAAAGCACTCCGCACCAGCCTCCGAGATCCAGGCATGTGATCCCCGACGAGCCCTGCCGCCCCTCGCTCCTCAGCCCTGCCCAGCACCCTCCCAGCTGCCCCAAAACCTGAGCCCTGCTCCTCAGCCCTGCCCAGCACCCTCCCAGCCGCCCCAAAGCCTGAGCCCTGCTCCTCAGCCCTGCTCAGTACCTTCCCAGCCGCCCCAAAGCCTGAGCCCTGCTCCTCAGCCCTGCCCAGCACCCTCCCAGCTGCCCCAAAGCCTGAGCCCTGCTCCTCAGCCCTGCCCAGCACCCTCCCAGCCACCCCAAAGCCCACAGGGTATCACAGGGCATCACAGGGCACCACAGGGCACCACGGTGCACCACGGGGCACCACAGGGCACCACAGGACACCAGGGAGCACCACAGGGCACCACGGGGCACCACAGGGCACCACAGGACACCATGGAGCACCACACGGCACCACGGGGTACCATGGGGCACAACAGGGCACCACGGGGCACCACGGGGCACCACAGGGCACCTTGGGCTTAGGAGCCACTTTCTGGTCTGCCTTGGGTGCTTTTGAGCAGCGTGGGCTTGGCTTCATGCCAGCTCATCCACCCCGAACAGGAGTCAGGGTGGCAGCGGCTGGGGGGCACAGGCATCGCCTCTGCTGTTGCAGGCAGTGGATGTGGCACGGCAAAGCCAGGGCCTGTGGGGCAGCTGGGCTGGGCTGCAGAGGCAGAAGTTGTTGGGTGGGCAGTGCCTCAGGGTGCCAAGGGTTGGAGTCAAACTCCTTGGCTGCCAAGCCTGGCTAAGCAGGGTCCAGACCAGAGAGACATCCTGCTCCTCTGGGGGCCTCTGGGCACACCCTGGCAGCTGATCTCCACCTGGGTGTGGGCAGCCACTCAAAGGAAGAAGCCCTCAGCCAAAGGCACTGCCAAGGCATCACCAGCCCTGGTGGCCTGGCTCACCTGCAGGAGCTGGTGGCAGTGGCTGCCTCAGTTGCCACCTTCACGAGATCCTGCAAGCAGGAAACATCTTCTCCCTGTGCAGTAGGCTGCACCAGCTGCAGAGACTCTGGCACAGGTTGCCCAGGGAGGCTGTGGCTGCCTCCTGCCTGGAGGTGCTGAGGGCCAGGCTGGATGAGGCCCTGAGCAGCCTGTGCTGGTGGGAGGTGTCCCTGCCCATGGCAGGGGGCTGGAGCTGGCTGAGCTTTGGGGTCCCTTCCAACCCAACCCATTCTGTGGACCCTCAGGAGCTTCACAGAGCTCTGGGAAGGGAGAGGCTGCAGGGCTGTGATGTTTGTGGAGACATCAAAGGCACTTAGGAGTCACAGGATGCTGGGATGTAGGGATGGTGCCACCAGCTACAGCTCTGAGAGGTGGTTGTGGCGCAAAGGGGATGCTTCTCCCTTGCCCAGCAGCAGCAGCACGATGGCATGGCCTCCAGGATGAAGCAGAGGCTGGGGGTCCCCAGCCTGGCAGTGACGTGGGGGCCCTGCTGTCATTGCTCCAGTGTGAAGGGCACAGCAGCTTGTGCTGAGGGCAGGGCAGGCTGCTTCCAGCTCCACAGCGTAGCTTCCTCGGGAGGCTGCGGAGAGCCTGCTGCTGCTCCTGACTTCCACCCTTCTGTGTCCTCCTCTGCTCGCTGCAGCCTCTGCATCTCTTGACTCAAAGCCTCTAGAAGCAGGGAGAGCCCTGAGAGTGCTTCATGAGGCAGCTGCAGGGTGTGCTGGGCCAGCACAGGCAGCAGAGGCTTCTGCTGTGAGTCCTCTCCTCTCCTGGCCCTCACTGCCCGCTGGCCTTGCACCGGGGACTGCCACAGCAGCGCTGGAGACCGCGGCTGGCGCTGCCGGTCCGGCCGCACTGCAGGGCTGGGCTGAGCGGCTCTGCTCTGCTTCGGCAGGGCTGGGTGTGTGGGAAGGCTCTACCAGACCACCCCCTGAGAGGCTGCTGGGGGCCTGGCAGGGTTTGGGCTCCCTGGCTTGGCAGTTCCCGACGCAGCCTTGCAGGAGGAGGTGACCTCCTTGCTGCTGCGCTCCAGGCGTGGCTGCGGCGCTGCATGCACACCGCTGCTGCTGCTGCTGCTGCTGCTGCTGCTGCTGTGAGCCCCAACCCAGAAAGCCAGGCAAAGCCAGCACTAGCTCCCAGGAGCATGTGTCCCCTCCTCCAGCACATCTCCTGCCATGGCATAGCACTGATATAGGCTGGGCAGCAGCCCTGGAGAAAAGGCCTTGGGGGTGCTGGGGGAGGAGAAGCTCCACAGGAGCCAGCAGGGAGCACTTGCAGCCCAGAGAGCCAAGCAGAGCCTGGGCTGCAGCCAGAGAAGTGTGGCCAGCAGGGCCAGGGAGGGGATTCTGCCCCTCTGCTCCACTCTGCTGAGACCACAGCTGGAGCTCTGGGGCCACTTCTGGAGCCTCTGTGCCAGGAAGGCTCTGGAGGGGCTGGAAGGTGTCCAGAGAAGGGCCCCAAGGAGGAGCAGAGGGCTGGAGCTGCTCTGCTCTGGAGACAGCCTGAGAGAGTTGGGGTTGTGCAGGCTGGAGAGGAGAAGGCTCCCAGGAGAGCTTCTGGTGGCCTTGCAGGAGCTGCAGGGGGCTGCAGGAAAGCTGGGGAGGGAGTTTGGAGGGTGTGAGGGAGGGATAGGGGTCTGGGAGACCTCTGAGGGGGGCAGGAATCAGGCTTGAGGCAGGGAGCCTGCAATGGGCACTGGCAGCCCAGAAGGCCAAGGGCAGCTCAGCTGCCCTTGGCCTTCTGGGCTGCCAGTGCCCATTGCCAGAGGTGGAGGGAGAGGATCCTGCCCCTCTGCTCTGGGGTGTCAGGGAGGGATAGGACTGGGGGGGATGGAGCAGCACTAGAAGTGGGGAGATTCAGCTTGGATGTGAGGAAGAAGTTGTTGCCCAGGAGGGTGGTGAGAGCCTGGCACAGGCTGCCCAGGGAGGTGGTGGAAGCCTCCTGCCTGGAGGTGTTTGCAGCCAGGCTGGCTGTGGCTGGGAGCAACCTGCTGTGGTGTGAGGTGTCCCTGCCCATGGCAGGGGGTTGGAGCTGGCTGAGCCTTGGGGTCCCTTGCAGCCCTGGCAGTTCTGTGGTTCTATGAAGTGACACTCTGTGCAGCTGGGACAGCATGGGCCAAGGGTGCTGCACAGCCCAGGACTGGGAGCACAAGTTCTGGGGGCCAAGAACCCTGCCAGAGCCTGGCTTGAACCCAGGCCAACCTCCCTGCCTGCTGTGTTAGGATGAGGCTGGTGAGGCACCGGTACAGGCAGGGAGAAGGGCAGGAAGGTGGAGATGCCCCAACCCTGCAGCTCCTCCCAGGCCTGAGAGCAGGGGCACCCCTGGCACCACTGGCTGCCTGTAGGGGCATGGCGCTGCAGCAGCAGGAGCAATCTGGGTCCTGTGCCCAGCGAACTGCTGTCCCAGGGGGTTGGGGCTGCACCCCTGGGGTTTTAGGGTCACTTAGGGAGTTTCTGCCCGAGGGGGATGTGGAGCTGCTGCCTGGGAGGATGCAGGGTTTCTGTCCCAGTAGATAAGGGGCTGCTGTCCTAGGGTTACAGAACCCACATCCCAAGCTCCTGGATCTGATGTCCCAGGGAAAGAGTGGCTGCTGCCCCAGACTTGTAGGGCTCCTGTCCCGGGGAGAAGTGGCTGCTGTCCCGGGGGCCCTGGAGCTGCTGTCCCGGGGGCCCTGGAGCTGCTCTCCCAGGGTTACAGAACCCACATCCCGAGCTCCTGGATCTCGGGGCTGTCACAGGGGCGTTGCGGAGCTGTCACCCCAGGGCTGTGGGGTTGCAGTCCCTGGCCGCTGGACCCCTGCGAGGTTCTGCCACCTCCCCCTCCCACGCGGGGTGCCCGGGGCGGGGGTGCCCGGGGCGGGGGTGCCCGGGGCGGCGCAGCCCGGCGGCGCCCGGAGCCCGGCGGTCCCTTTAAGGAAGTGGAAGTTGATGGAAGTTGGGAAAGTTTTCAGTGGGAAGGAGGGGAAGAGGAGCAGGAGACTCAAGCCGCCCTGACCCCACGGCAACAACAACGCAAAAATGTCCAGCACCCACCCGGGGCGCGGGGGGTGGGCTGGGCCGGGCCGGGATTGGCGGCGGGCGGCCCGGGGGCGGCCCCGGGCAGGCGGGGCGGGGGCGGGCGGGTCCCGGCCCCGCTGCTCCGTGCGCGGCGGCGGCGGCACCGGGAGCGGCGGCGGCTGGGGCTGGGGCTGGGGCGCGTCGGCCCCGCAGCTGCCGCTCGTTGCGCTCCGCTCCGCCCGGCCCGGCCCAGCCCTTAACAGCGGCGCGGTCCCGGGACGCCGCATGTGAGCCGGGAGAGCAGCGCCTCACCGCCCCGCACCGCCCCCGCGCACCGGCACCGCACCGGCACCTCCACCCCGGCTCCGCCGAGCTCCGGAGCAGCCGGCACCCTCACCCTCACCTACCCCACTCGTCCCGAGCACCCCACCATGAGCAACCTCAACAAGGACACCGAGCACACCAACGGCAACACCAACGTCGAGGAGGAGGTGGGTAGGGGCACGGGAAAGCGGCGGCGGGGCTGCGTTATCGCCGCTTCGGGGCGACGGGGGTGGGCAACGACGGCGGCGAGGCACCGGCGGTGCGGCGTCGAGGAGGGAGCGCCGTGGAAGCGGGGATCGAGCTGGAGGACGTCGGGGAACCGAGGCTGGGACGGTTGGGATGCGGCCCCGGGGTGTCGTGGGAGCGGGAGTGGGGCGGCGGGGATGCGGTGCTGCCGAACCGGCACCGGAGCGCAGCGCTGTGGTGGGAGAACCCAGGAAACGGCGCCGCGGCTTGACACTTGGGTCGTCGGGGGACCGGAGATGGAGTGCTGGGGTCGGCCCCAGCTGGAAAGCCCGGGCTGGGCTGTGGGAGCCGGAGTACGGAGGCGTCAGGAAGCCGGGACAAGGCAGCTGGAAGGGGCAGGGGCAGGGGCCGGGGCCAGGCAGGGGAGCGCCCTAGTTGCCAGCTGGAAGCCCTCCCCTCTGCCCAATGCAGCCCCGCGGGCAGGGGGCTGGTGGGTGCCTGCTCCCATCAGTCCGGGCAATGCCTGTGCCCGTGGTGTCCTGCCCCCAAGCCCTAGCGGCTGCAGGGCACCAGCCTCCTGCAGCAGGCACTGCTCTGCCCATGTAGGCTTATAAGGGCACACTGGGACCACGGTGGTGGAGAGCAGCCTGGTTGGCACTGGAGCAGGGCTGTGAGCTGCCCTGCCAGTGGTGCCTTTGCCCTGGGAGGCCGTGGCGAGCCGGAGCCCGACTGCTGCTGGCCTCTGGGTGGGCTCCAGGGGTCTCTTGTCCACAGCCTGATGCTGAAGCCGAGCCGGCAGCCCTGCAGGGCTGTGCTCTGGCCCTTGGAGCCACTGGCTGGGCGGTGGCACCGTGGTGCCCCTCGAGCCGGCATTCCCAGATACAGAGATTGCCCATTGGGGTGGGATGCCCGGGGAGGGGGCGGGCTGGGTGATCAGCTGGGGCTGGGTGATCAGCTGGGGCTGGGTGATCAGCTGGGGCTGGGTGATCTCGGAGGTCTCTTCCAGGCTGGTTGGTTGATCCAGCGGCTCCCTAGCTGCCCATCCTCACGGAGAGGGCAGGGGGAAGCGCCCGGCCCTCGGCAGCCTTTTGCTGCAGTCCTCCACGCCCGGCCCTGGGGAGCAGGGAGGTGCTGTGGCCCCCTCCCCGCAGCCCTCCTCCCGCGCGCCGTGCGCCGGCTCTGCCGCAACATGGCGCCAGGCTCTCCCCACCGCCCGCCATGGCACCGCCTGGCCTCCCGCCCCGGCTGCCCGGCCGCCCTGGCCCGGGGGACCTGGGTAATGGGCTGGAAGGGATTGGCAGGTGGTGGCCGAAGCCTTTTCCCTCCCCTGTGCGGAGCGGGGCTTGGGCGACGCGCCGGAGCTGGATGTGGTGCTGCTGGTGGCACACCCTGGCCTCGCTGGGGGGGCACTGGTGTGGGTGGGTAGAGACAGAGCACCTGGGGCCCTGTGCCCCTTCCCTGCTGCGGGGAGGCTTGGCCCTGAGGGGCTGAAGGGAGGCTCGGTGCGGCTCCTCAGGCCAGGCCTGCAGCGGCTCCCTTGGCGCATCCCGGCGGGGCCGGTGCCTGGTGGAGGGTGGCTGGGGGAGTTCTCGGGGCTGGGGCAGAGCTGACTCCCTCCCCGCTGCTGGGTGGTGCTTTGGCCAAGTGGCTGCTGGAAGCTGCTGCCTTTGGGGAGGCTGGAAACAGCAGCCCCGTGGACAGGCCTGGCCTCCCTGGAATCAGGCTTGGAAAACCACATTAAATGCTGCATCCCTGGGGAGCAGCTGAACACAAGTGGTTGTGTGGGCCTCCCCTACGTGCATGCAGGCAGAGGGACAACTCAGACCACCCTGCTAGGTGGTCTACAACCTCACGGGGTGCATTTGTCACCTGGTGTCCAGAGGCGCAGCAAAGAGCTGACCCCATGCTGGAGGTGGCTGAGCTGGGACTGCTGCCCCCAAAGGTCGTCCCCAGCCCTGGTGGGATCGCTGTGGAAAGTCCTCTCTCTGCCTGCAGCCATCTCAAACCATGCTGGGGGTGAGGAAGCTGCTGCTTGGGCTCTGTGTAGATCACTCTGGGAGCCCTCTGAAGTTGGTTTTTGCTGTGTCCTCCGGGCCGAGCAGAAGCTGCTCCTTGCCAGAGAAGCAGCTGAAGGTGGACCAAGGAGTGACCTTGTGTTGAGGGCCCTGGCAGGGGCTTGGGGGGGGGGGGGGCTTAGTGCTCATCCCACCCATCCAGGACCCTCTCCTGGAGCTCCCCTCGATGCAGAGCAATAAACACATCCCGTGCCCCACGGACCGCGCCGGCCCGGGCGGCTGCGCTGGGCTCTGTCCCCGCGCTGCTGGCTCCCGGTGCCGCAGGCGCTCCTCCGTTCTCACCCCCGCGCTGCGAACCTCCTTCGCCCCCTCCCCAAGCGGTCGTGCGCCCCTGCCCGCGGCGGGGCCGGGCTGCCTCCCAGCTCCAGCCTCTCCCTTTATCTCCTTTGCGAGCCCCTGGCTCTCGCCGCCGCCGCTTCCTGCCCGGTGACATGCGGAGGACAGGAATGCCGCCGCTGCTCCTCCCGCTCCTCTCGAGGTCCTTAACGGGAATGTTAAACAAACATGGGCCGAGTGTCAGTCCCTGCTGTTCCTCACCAGACACCTCCCCGAACTCAATCCCTGCCTGCTCGCCGCTATCTCCTGTTTAGCTTTGCCGGCAGCCGCCAGCCTGCCTGACAGCCGCGGCCCCCCGGAGCCCTGCCGGGCGGGCAGCTGCCTAGGTGCCCCCTGCTGCAGGCAGCTGGAGGAGCTGCCTTGCTTGCCGGGGACGCTCCTCTTTGCGGCTGTACTGCAGTAAGGACCCTGTGGTTTCACCCTGGCCGGTGCAGAAGTGTTGCTTCTGCTCTGAAGTTCATCCTTGCTCCCTCAGGAGGTTGCTGGGAAGTTGTAGGTCCACGGGGAGTTGGGCGGGGGGCGGATCTGAAGCTGGCTGCCTGGATGCCCAAAGCAGGTGGCTGAAGTCTGTGGTTTTCTCCTGTCCCCTTGGCAACTCTCGAGGGCATGCTTGTGTCGCCACGAGTGGGGGCTGCTGCTGTCATGGCAGGGCTTGGCCAGCCTGGGCTGCTGAAAGTGGAGAGCAGAAGATGAGATCTAGTGGGAGGTGTCCCTGCCCGTGGCAGGGGGGGGTTGGAGCTGGAGGATCTTCAAGGTCCCTTCCAATCTAAGGCATTCTGTGAGGTTGTATTGGGTGGGCAGGGCTTGGCTGAGCTCTGCTAGGAGAGGATCCTCTTCCCTGTCTGTCCATGGCAAGGCTGTGGTGTTCCTCTGATGGGAGGCAGGAGGCTCTCAGCTCCCAGGCAGCCTCCTTGCCTCACCCCTGGCCTTGGGTGGCTGCTGCAGGCTGGGGGTGCCAGGAGCGCTGCCGCCGCTCCCTGCTGGATGCCTGCAGCGCTGCATGGAGCAGTGCCAGGCATCTCTTGACTGCTGTAATCCCTGCCTGAGTGGACCTGGATCCTCCTGCAGGCAGGGGTTCTGGTGCTCTGGCCTGAAACAAATCAGCTTCGTGTAATCTCTGCAGTCAACTGACTGCTGCTCCTCCTGACTGCTACAGCTTCAAGTTCTTTCCAGCTGTGGTCACCGCTTGCTAAGCTTTCTCTTGTGCTTGGCCTGGCTCAGCCAGGATGGTGCTGCAGAGCTGTTTCCATGCATTGCAGGAGGCCCCTCAGTGTTAGCTGCAGCTTGCTGTCAGTGACAGATTGTTGGCTGAGCTGACACCCTGGTGTCACCATGCAGGCAGAGGTTCTGGGAACTGGTGTGTTCCCAGGGCTGCTCTTGGCCTATCAGTGAAGGGAGGGTGTGGGAATCTCCTCCTTATCTCCTCAGGTCCTGCTGCCTCTGAGTACCCTCTGAAGGACCTTCACTCCCCTTCATCTTGCAGCTCTGTGTTTCTTAGACAGGAGTGTAAGTTGTGTTGAGCATCACTACCCCAGCTAGACCTCCTGGTGGGGTTCCTCCTGCTGCTGCTGGTGGCTCTGAGACCCAGCTCGAGGACTCTTCCTCCTTGGGTAATCATGGAATGGTTTGGGTTGGAAAGGACCTCCAAAGGTCACCCAACCCCTCTCCCCTAGATCAGGTTGCTCACAGCCCTGTCCAGCCTCCCCTTGAACATCTCCAGAGCTGGAGCCTCAGCCACCTCCCTGGGCAACCTGCTGCAGTGTTCCAGCAGCCTCCTGGGGCACAACTTGTTCCTCACCTCCAATCTCACTCTGCTCTGCTCTCATTTCAGACCATTGCCCCTGGGCCTGGCCCTGCAGGCTTTTGGGAGCAGTCCCTCTGCAGCCTGCTTGGAGCTGAGTTGCTGAGTGGAGCCTTCCCTGCTTGGCCTCAAAATGAAGTGGTTTGTGGTGGTGCTTGTGGAAGTTATGAAGTGCCAAAGGCTCCCTTGCTAGCGAGGCACTCTGCTTTCCCAGCACCAAAACGAGGAGGATGCCCTTGGAGGTGCCTGGAAGGTGGCTCAGCACGGCTCAGGCTTTGCTGTCCTTCCTTGTACCCCTGCTAGAGGAACTGGCACTGTGGGGAGCCAAGCATGGCTCTTGCTGGAGCTGGTGTGGGAGGCTTTTGGAAGCACCAAGATGCTTTGCCCTTGCTGGTGTTGCTCATGCCAAGCCACGAAGGGTTTGCTGCTTGGGTCATGGAGCTGTGCTGCTGCCTGTTCTGGACCCCCAGGTGCCTGGGTCTGGCTTGAAGCCTCACCAGGGCATACCATGGCAGCAAGGTGGGCACCTGCAGTGCTCAGCACCACCTCTCCAGGCATGCCAGGCACTAGCTGGGGCAGTCTCAAAAGCATGTTCCCAGGGATGCCTGCACTCTGTGAGCAGGGAAGGCCTTCTGCAGCAGCAGCCACCCAAGGATGGCTGAAGTGGCTGCATGTGGAAAGGGCTAATCTGTGCTTCAGAAAGACCTTTGCACCATGTGAGATGATTGCAGCTGAGCTCCTCCTGCGTGCCCAGCACAATGAGGTTGGTCCTGGTGAGGCAGCAGGGCACTGGGGCTGCGGAAGCTGGCTGTGCCAGGGTGCCTCAGCCCTGATGCCAAGCCAGCCCAGAGTGCCTGAGGAGGGTGGACCCTGGGGCAGAGTGGTCCTAGCTCTGTGCAGAGATGTGTGCCAGGTGACCCTGCCCTTGGCCTGGCAGGAGTGGGTGCTGCAGGCTTGGCAAGGACACTTGGGAGCACTGCTGGGATGTGCTGTGGCTCAGAGGCTGCCTGCCCCAGGGCTGTTGCCCTTAGCCCCAGCAGATTGGGGTGCTGGGGTAGCTTGGGGGATGCAGCCCCTGTGGTAGGTGAGGGTGGAGGTGACACAAGGTGTGGACTCCTCTTGGTGAGGCTTGCTTTGACCTCAGGGCTCACCCCCTGGGAGCAGGGCTGGTGCTGAGGCTTGCTCTGGTCACCTCTCTGGTGCACATCATCTCCTGCACCCAGCCCTGTGGGCAGGGACAAGAGGTTGGCCTCTGCTGTGTGCCCTACAGGAAGGAACAGCCTCAAGGCCACCTGGCTGCGGGTTGCCCTGTGGAGGGGCAGGGTGGCAGAGCACAGATCCAGGATCCTGGCTGCAGCCAGCCTGCTGGCTCCTGGGGTGGCCTTTACTGGAGGGCAGCTGCATGAAGCTTGCACATTGCTCTGCTTGGACACTGAGCCCCAGCTTCCCTGAGCACAGGCTGTGGATGCTGGGAAGCCAAGGGCCCTGCCTTAGCCATGTGGAGGATCTCCAGCCCTGCTCCACAGCCCAGAAGGGGGCTGTTGGCTCGGGATGGTGCACCCCCTCCTGTCCTTGAGGGGCATGGTGCTGGCTGCTTGTGTCAGTGTGTGGCTCTTGGTGCGGCCCTGTGTGTCAGGACCTGCTGGCCTGGGGCTCTGTCCCCCTCCCACCTGCTTTCCAAGGGCAGGAGGCCAGTGTCTGTGTGCCAGTGTCTCCCTTGGGTCACCCACAGCAGTGGCTTGGAGGGCAGAGCAAGCTGTGGCCTCGGAGGGAGCACTCAGCTTGCCTGGGAGATCCTGGAGTGGGTTCAGCCCTGGTGTCCCCAAAGGTCTCCCTGTGCCTGGGGTGACCCTGCAGCAGGCCTGCAGCTCTCCTTTTCCAGGGGTTGTGTGGCAGAGCTGCTTGCAGCTGGCCCCTGGGGGTTCCAGTTGTGCTCCACGGGGCTGTGAGGGGGCTGGGGCCGGGGTGTGCTCAGGGGGGGCTGCAGCAGCAGTGCTTGCTTTAGGACCCAAGGTGAGGATGGACCTCGTGAGGGTCCTGCACCCACACCAACGTCTCCTGCTCAGGGTGGAGAGGCTGGCAGGAGCTTGGCTCACCTCTGGGAGCTGGGAGGGCAAATGCCTGCGTGCAGGCAGGAGCAGCTGGGCTGCAGCAGGCTCACCTGGGGTGAGAGCTGCCCTGGGGGTAAGGTCCCTGGCTGCAGTGGCTGGTGAAAGGTGTCTGCAGGCCCCCAGTGTGCTGCTGGGTCGTGCCAGCACGGGTGTGAGTGTCCTTCAGCATGCTGCCTGTGGCACCTGGCACTGCCTCCTGCAGCTTGGCAGAGGGTGGGAGGCTGCCTGGGGACCTGCAGCCAGCACCTCCCCGAGCTGGGCAGCTGCCCTGTGGGCACAGCAATCTCCTGGGGCTGGCATGCTCGGGTGGTGCAGCAGCCTTGGGGCCCTGGCTGTGCCCAGGCCCCTGGCTGGTCCCTGCTGCCTGCCCTCCTCCCCAGGGGACCCTGCAGAGCCCCAGGGCTGGGGCAGCAGGCAGGGGCTCCACTGCAGAGCCAGCCCAGCAGTGCTTCCTCCCTCCCCCGGGGCCAGAGGCTATTCTTGGGTGCTGCCCTGGCCTTATCTGCTGCCATGTGCTTCCTGCTCCCCGGGGCAGCGCTGCTGCTGCCTCCTCTCCCGGCTATCCCCCGGCTCCGAGGCCTTCCTGCCCTCACCACAGGGGTGGCTGAGCCTGGGGGAGGCTCTCCCCTGCCTGCTGTGGGGAAGAGCAGTGGTGGGGAGGGCTGGTCCAGCTGGGCAGTGTCACATGTGACGTGCTGCAGCCTTGGGGACAGGGAGCTGTGTGCTTGGGCTGCCTCCCTCCCCCTGGCTGAGCAGGATGTTGGTCCTTGGGTGCCTTTTGTGCAAGAGGCTGACTTCAGGGGGAAATGCCTGCAGCCCTCCTTGCCTCCACTGCTGGGGGAGGTTCAAGGCCCTCTTTCATCTCTGGGGATGGAGGGGGTTGGGGATGTCCTGGGACTGGAGCAGTTCCTGGTCTGCTCCTGCCCCGGGGCCCTGTGAGCTGCTGGAGGGGATCAGAGCTTTGCCAGTGCCTGGACTGGAAGCAAGCAGCCAGCTCCTGCAGCCTCTCTGCTGGTGATGGGAGGGAAATTGAGGCACCTAGGGGTGGAGCAGCCTCATGGCAAACTCCTTCCCCCCAGGCCAGCTGTCCCTGGCAGAGCCCAGCCACCTCTCACCCAGCTTTGCCCTTGTCTGCTGGGGCTGTGCTGGGAAGCAGAGCTGCCCAGAGCTGGGCCCAGCTGGCACCATGGCAGGAGCCCTGCAGCCCCACAGCCCCTGGGGAGCAGGGGAGCTGCTGCTGCCCCCTGCTCAGCCCTCTGGCTCAGCTGCTGAGCAGTGCCCTGGCTGCAGGCTCAGCTCCCTGCCTGCATCCTGGCTCCCAGGGCAGCCTCGCTGCCTTCCAGCAGCCTCCTGGCAAAGAGGCTGTGGCTGTATGGCTGGTGGGCCCCCCCGGGGGGGGCTCTCCTCTGGTGGCCCCTGGGTGCCTGAGAGGTGCCCTGCTGGGGTGGTCTGCCTATGGAAGAGCTGCTGGGGCCTTGGGGTAGCTGCCTGGAGTGGGGCCTGCCTTGGGGATGCTGCAGCAGAGCTTGGCCCTCCCCTCAGCAGGATGCTGGGGGTGTCTGGCCCTGCTGGGGTGAGCAGCTGGGGGGTGGCTCCTTCCCAGCAAGGAAGGGCTAGCAGCTGGGGGTGGCCTCCTGGGCAGGGAGGACATCCAGTGGCACAGTGTGGGTGAGGCAGCAGCCTGGCTCCCTGCTGCAGCTGTCCTCAGAGGCCTCCTCACCACCCCTGGCAAAGGCTTCTGTGCTGCAGGCTCTGGGAGCGTGGCCCCAGGGCTTGGCCACTTGGCAGGGGCTGGAGTGGCCCCAGCTGTGCAGAGGGCTGTGGGTGACAGCTGGGCAGGGGCTGGTGCTGCAGAAGGGCAGGGGGAGGCTTGCTGGCTGCTGGGGGGGAATCCAGAGCAGGCTCCTAACAAAAGCCCAGTGCTGGAGACCCCCCACTGCCCCCAGAGCAGCTCTGCTGGAGCTGGATCCTTCTGCCTTTGTGTCTGAGGCTTCCCACCTGCCCCTGGCTGGACTGCAGGGCAGGGCCTGGCTCTGCCTGGGGCTCCCTTTCAAGAGCCCTTACTGAGAGCCAGCTGTGGGGCTGCAGGAGCCCTGCTGACCTCCTGGCAGGGCAGGGGCAGGTGCTGCTGCTTGACTTCTTGCAAGCCTTGGTGCTGGGCACAGGGCTGTGCTCTCCCTGGCTGTGACTCTGCTGGGAGCTGCAGCTGTGCAAGGGCTGCTTGGAGCCCCCAAGGGCTGCTTGGAGCCCCCAAGGGCTGCTTGGAGCCCCCAAGGGCTGCTTGGAGCCCCCAAGGGCTGCTTGGAGCCCCCAAGGGCTGCAGCACTCCGTGGGTTTGCCACTGCCTCTCTCCCCTCCTGTGTGGGAAGCTGTGCTGGGATCCTCCCTCTGCAGGAGGCAGCTGAGATGCTCCTGTCCCTCCTGGCACCAATCCTGTTTTCCATGGCACTGCTCCATCTCTGCTGGGTGTTTGGAGTGGGGGCATCCCCGGGGTGGGGGGCAGGGATGGGGAAGGGAAGGTGTTTCCTACAGGGCCTCCAGCAGTGTGGCCCTGCTGGGCTGTCCCAGACCCCTACCTGCTAGGTGTGCAGTGGGGCTCAGCCATCCCAGATGAGGTCAGGCTGCTTCCCCCTGCTCCTGAGGGGCTGTCAGCAGAGTCTGAGCATAAGAGCAAGGTGCTCCTGGAGGTCTGCTCTGCCTTCTCCAAGCTCCTGCTGCGTGTGTGGTGTGGCCCAGGCAGCCCTGACCCACCCCCAGGTGGGTCCTGTTGGGTTGGGGGCTGGGTGTCCTGTGTCCTCCAGCTGCTCTGGGGGGAGGCAGAATATCTGCGTGGGGCTGGTGGGAGGGAGCTGGAGCTGGGCAGAGGCTGAGTGCCAGGGCTGGCAGCCTGGGTTCAGCAGCACTGGGGGCTGGTGGCCTCTCAGAGCCAGCAGCTGTGGGCTGCAGAGGGCTGACTGCAGGGTCCCAGTTTGGTGAATCCACTGGAAGATGCCTGTCCAGGTCCTGCTGGCCTGAGGAGGGCTGGGGCAGGGCTGCCCCCGGGGTGCCTGGGCTGGCAAGGTGCCTCCTGCAGTGGGTCCCTCAGCTCTCCTTTGCTCTCTGCCTGCTGCTGCTCCCCTGCTGGCACCTGGTCTCAGAAGCAGGCTCCCTCTGCCCCACAGATGTCTCTCACCATCCTCACCCTCTCTGCCCTGAGTGCCTTGGTCTCCCTTTGCCCTCTCCCTGGTGGCTTCCACCTATGGAATGTGCTGCATGGCAGAGACCTCACCAACCCAGCCCCTGGGCTCCCTGCTTCTGAGGAGCTCCTCTGAGCCTGGGCTTCCCCTCCTCTGTCTTCAGACCCTTGGGGACACCTTGTTTGTGAAGGTGCCAGCTGGGGGCACTGGGGGTTGCCCAGAGTTTCTTTGGGGTGCTGAGGCCAGGCTGGCTGTGGCTGTGAGCAACCTGCTGTGGTGTGAGGTGTCCCTGCCCATGGCAGGGGCTTGGGGCTGGCTGAGCCTTGGGGTCCCTTCCAGCCCTGACAATCCTGTGCTGGTTCTGTGCTGCCAGCCCTGGTGGGGGCTGTGAGCTGGCTGGCCTCCCCTTTCCAGTGCCACATCTGGAGACAGACTGGGGCCTGGGTGCCAAGGGGAAGACCTTTGGCTTGCCAGAGAAGGTCTGCTCCCCATCCTTGGTGGCAGCTGCTGGGGCTGGCCTGAGGAGCTCCTTGCCTCTGACACAGAGCTCTGCCAGGCAGCTGCCTTGCTCTGCTCAGGCTGCTGGAAGGCTGCTTGAGCAGCTGACTGCTCCTTCCCTGAGCAGCCAGGGCACCTCCATCCCCTCTGCCTGTCGAAAGGACTTACCCAGAGAGCCATCAGGAGACCATTTGGAGGCCCAGCAGGAAGGCAGATTGCTGCCTGCTTGCAAGGCACATCCAGCCTGGGGGCTGGGCAGGCTCAGCTCCTGAAATATTGAAGAGGGGCGGCTGCTGCTGTCACAGGGCTCAGGCACATGTGTGCCACCACACCCTGCAGGGAGGGGGGCTGGGGGGGGATGCAGCCACTGCCTGCCCTTCCCTGGGCATCAGCTGGCCCGGGAGGGCTGCAGCAGGCGAGGGGCTGGGCTGCAGGAGCAAGCATCCTGCTCCCACAGGCAGGGCAGAGCAGAAGCTGGCAGGAGTGGTGGGGCTGTGCATGCAGAGAGAGCAAGGGAGGGCCAGGGAAGGGTGCCCATGCCCCAGGGAAGGGTGCCCAGTGGTGGCACTCTGGAGCAGGGCTCCCCACTGCTACAGGGAGGTAGCAGCTCCCTGAAGCATTCACAGGCTGGCTGTGGCTGGGAGCAACCTGCTGTGGTGTGAGGTGTCCCTGCCCATGGCAGGGGGTGGGAGCTGGCTGAGCCTTGGGGTCCCTTCCAGCCCTGCCAGCTGTGTGGTTCACCATGGTGGCAGCCCTTAGCCCAGCTGGCATGGAGAGCAAGAGGGAGGGGGCAGAGGACCCCCTCCCCCCAAGGCTTTCCTGATTGCTGCCCTCAGAGGTGATGTGGAGGCTGTCTGCATCCTGGTGGGGCTGTGTCCTGGGCACACACAGCTCCTCAGGCTCCTGTGGGCAGGAGGGGGTCTGAATCTGGCTGCCCAGCAGCCCCTCCTGGCTTTGGTGGCCAGAGATGTGTTAAGGGAGGTGGCAGGCACCAAGGCTGAGCAGAAGGTGGAGTGTGGGAGCAGAAGGCTTCTGCCCTGCCAGTGGAACAGGGTCACTGCAGGGCCAGGGGATGGCCTCTGGTGCTGCTCCATCCCCCCCAGTCCTATCCCTCCCTGACCCCCCCAGAGCAGAGGGGCAGGATCCTCTCCCTCCACCTCTGGCAATGGGCACTGGCAGCCCAGAAGGCCAAGGGCAGCTCAGCTGCCAGTGCCCATTGCTGGCTCCCTGCCCCAAGCCTGATTCCTGCCCCCTTCAAAAGTCCCTCCCCAGCTTTCCTGGAGCCCCCTGCAGCTCCTAGAAGGCCACCAGAAGCTCTCCTGGGAGCCTTCTCTTCTCAGGGCCACCTCCTGGCTTGTGTGGCAGTAACTCCCTGGGCAGCATCCCCACACCATGAGCAGCCAGGCTGGATGAGGCCCTGAGCAGCCTGTGCTGGTGAGAGGTGCCCCTGGGCATGGCAGGGGGGTTGGAGCAGCTGAGCTCTGAGGTCTCTTCCAAGCTGAGCCATGCCAGGATCTTGCTCCCACAGCTTTCTGCCTGCCCTGGGCTGTCAGTGCTGGCTGAGCTGTGCTTGTGGTCCCCTGGTCCTTCTTGGTGAGATGGTGACCCAGTCTGGCTGGGTGACCTCTTGCTGTGTGCAAGGTCTCTTCCCAGCCCTCTGCTGACTTACCAGAAGTCATCCCTGCTTCCTGTGGCAATAGGCTGCTTGCCAGGACCCCCAGTGCAGGGGGATGGTGGCCTTGGTGGTCTGACCATTGAGCAGAGCTCTCCCAGGCCAGTGGCCTTCAGCACTGTTTCTTCCTCCTGGCTGTTGATGTCAACTGCTGGAGATAACTCCCACAGCCTACCTCTGGTGCTGTGTTTGTGCTTTGGCACCCTGAGAGCGTTTGGGGCTGGGGCTGGTGCAGCTCAGCTGCAAGAGCTGGGCTGGGAGCAGCTCCTGAGGGGCTGATGTGTGCTGAAGGAGCTGGGATGAACCCCAAATCATCTCCCCAGTGAGACCCAACAGCAGCCCTCCAGTCCCTGCAGGGCCTCCGAGCAGGCTGCAGAGGCACTGCTCCAGATGGGCTCCTGGACATGGACCTGATGGAGAGGCTCCAGGGGAGGGCCATGAAGATGATCAGGGGGCTGGAGCACCTCTGCTATGGGGCCAGGCTGAGGGAGCTGGGGGTGTTCAGCCTGGAGAGGAGAAGGCTCCAGGCAGACCTCAGAACAACCTGCCAGGACCTGAAGGGCTCCAAGCAGGCTGCAGAGGGACTGCTCCCAAAGGCCTGCAGGGCCAGGCCCAGGGGCAGTGGATTGAAATGAGAGCAGAGCAGAGTGAGATTGGAGGTGAGGAACAAGTTGTGCCCCAGGGGGCTGCTGGAACACTGCAGCAGGCTGCCCAGGGAGGTGGCTGAGGCTCCAGCCCTGGAGATGTTCAAGGGGAGGCTGGACAGGGCTGTGAGCAACCTGCTGCAGGGGAGGATGTCCCTGCTGCCTGCAGGGGCTGGGCTGGGTGACCTCTGCAGCTCCCTCCCAGCCCATTCTCATGTTCTGGGGCTCTTGCAGGAGTCAAAAGCTGCCAGAATGGCAGTGAGGGATCCTGCAGAGCTGAGGGCTGGCTTGGAGCTGGTGGCTGAAGGGCAGTGCCAGGCTAGGCTCAGGGGTAGGGTCTGTAGGAAGAGCTGGAGACACAAGTGGGGTGAGTCCTGCTCCCCTCTGTCTCGCTCTCTGGCAGAGCTTTTGGCAGTGTTTGCTCTTCCAGCAGCCCAAGCTTTGGGCATGAAGGTGCAGCCAGGGCTGGCCTGGGCTGCTGCTGCCCAGGTCCTGCCCCTGCCCACCTGCAGGGCTGCTGCTGCCCAGGTCCTGCCCCTGCCCACCTGCAGGGCTGCTGCTGCCGCCCAGGTCCCTGCCCCCTGCCCACCTGCAGGGCTGCTGCTGCCGCCCAGGTCCTGCCCCTGCCCGCCTGCAGGGCTGCTGCCGCCCAGGTCCCTGCCCCCTGCCCACCTGCAGGGCTGCTGCCGCCCAGGTGCTGCCCCTGCCCACCTGCAGGGCTGCTGCTGCCGCCCAGGTGCTGCCCCTGCCCACCTGCAGGGCTGCTGCTGCCGCCCAGGTGCTGCCCCTGCCCACCTGCAGGGCTGCTGCTGCCGCCCAGGTGCTGCCCCTGCCCACCTGCAGGGCTGCTGCTGCCGCCCAGGTGCTGCCCCTGCCCACCTGCAGGGCTGCTGCCGCCGCCCAGGTGCTGCCCCTGCCCACCTGCAGGGCTGCTGCTGCCGCCCAGGTCCCTGCCCCTGCCCACCTGCAGGGCTGCTGCTGCCGCCCAGGTCCTGCCCCTGCCCACCTGCAGGGCTGCTGCTGCTGCCCAGGTCCCTGCCCCTGCCCACCTGCAGGGCTGCTGCTGCCGCCCAGGTCCTGCCCCTGCCCACCTGCAGGGCTGCTGCTGCCGCCCAGGTCCTGCCCCTGCCCACCTGCAGGGCTGCTGCTGCTGCCCAGGTCCCTGCCCCTGCCCACCTGCAGGGCTGCTGCTGCCGCCCAGGTCCTGCCCCTGCCCACCTGCAGGGCTGCTGCTGCCGCCCAGGTGCTGCCCCTGCCCACCTGCAGGGCTGTCCTGGGGACTGAAGTTTGAGGGTGAAGTTTGCCACCCTTGGTGGCTGGGAGGGGAGGGCTGGGTGTGCTTTATCTCTTCTGGCATGGGGAAGCCTGGGCCCTGCCAGGCCAGCTGGGGGGCAGGGTCTCCTCTGTGTGCTGGTGCTGAGCTCTGGTGCTGAGCAGCTCCCTGCAGCAGCCCTGCTTGCCCTCTGCCCTAGGTCCGGACGCTGTTTGTCAGTGGCCTTCCTGTGGACATCAAGCCCAGGGAGCTCTACCTGCTCTTCAGACCCTTCAAGGTAAGAAGCTCTGCAGAGGTGGCCTGGGGTGGGGGAGCAGGGGGGAGGGGCTGCCAGCCTGCCGGGGGTGGGGGGGCGCTGAGAATTCAACTCCCAGGGCCAGCTTTGCTTTAGGGGAGGCAGCTCAGTGAGGCAGAGGAGTGGCAGGAGGTGGGGGGGGAAGGAGGGAAGCTGAGCTGGGGCAGTGTGGGGTTGGAGACAGCCTGAGAGAGTTGGGGTTGTGCAGGCTGGAGAGGAGAAGGCTCCCAGAAGAGTTTCTGGTGGCCTTCCAGGAGCTGCAAGGGGCTGCAGGAAAGCTGGGGAGGGACTTTGGAGGGTGTGAGGGAGGGATAGGGGTGTGGGACACCTCTGAGGGGGGCAGGAATCAGGCTTGGGGCAGGGAGCCAGCAATGGGCACTGGCAGCCCAGAAGGCCAAGGGCAGCTGAGCGCAGCAGCAGGCAGCTGAGCTGCCCTTGGCCTTCTGGGCTGCCAGTGCCCATTGCCAGAGGTGGAGGGAGAGGATCCTGCCCCTCTGCTCTGGGGTGTCAGGGAGGGATAGGACTGGGGGGGCTGGAGCAGCACTAGAAGTGGGGAGCTTGAGATTGGCTGTGAGGAAGAAGTTGTTGCCCATGAGGGTGGTGAGAGCCTGGCCCAGGCTGCCCAGGGAGGTGGTGGAAGCCTCCTGCCTGGAGGTGTTTGCAGCCAGGCTGGCTGTGGCTGTGAGCAACCTGCTGTGGTGTGAGGTGTCCCTGCCCATGGCAGGAGGGTTGGAGCTGGCTGAGCCTTGAGGTCCCTTCCAGCCCTGCCAGCTCTGTGGCTCTGTGATGGGTTTCTTGAGGAGAGCAGCTCCACTTCCTTGGAGCTGCTCTGCAGGACCTCTGTCTTATGAGTGGAGCACCCTGAGCTGCAGTTCTCCAGTCTGTTTTTGGCTTCACCTATTGTGAAAGCCTTGTGAGGAATGTTGTCCAAAATGCTCAGATGTGAGCTTTGGAGGACACTGGGGCTGGGCAGGGTTGTGGTTCAAGTGCAGTTAGCAGCATAGAATCAATCAGGTCACAAAAGACCTCAGGGATCATCGAGTCCAACCTGTCACCACAGACTTCATGGCTAGACCATGGCACCAAGTGCCACATCCAATCCCTTCTGGAACACCTCCAGGGATGGGGACTCCACCACCTCCCTGGGCAGCACATCCCAATGGCCAATTCCTCTTTCTGGGAAGAACTTTCTCCTCCCCTCCAGACTAAACCTCCCCTGGCACAGCTTGAGACTGTGTCCTCTTGTTCTGGTGCTGCTTGCCTGGGAGAAGAGACCAACCCCCTCCTGGCTACAACCTCCCTTCAGGGAGTTGCAGAGAGCAATGAGGTCTCCCCTGAGCCTCCTCTTCTCCAGGCTAAGCAACCCCAGCTCCCTCAGCCTCTCCTCACAGGGCTGTGCTCAAGGCCTCTCCCCAGCCTTGTTGCCCTTCTCTGGACACCTTCAAGTCTCTCAATGTCCTTCCTAAGCTGAGGGGCCCAGAGCTGGACACAGGACTCAAGGTGTGGCCTAAGCAGTGCTGAGCACAGGGCACAATGACTTCCCTGCTCCTGCTGGCCACACTGTTCCTGATGCAGGCCAGGATGCCCTTGGCCTTCTTGGCCCCCTGGGCACACTGCTGGCTCCTGTTCAGGCAGCTGTCAATCAGCACCCCCAGGTCCCTCCCTGTTTGGCAGCTCTCAGCCCCTCTGCCCCCAGCCTGTAGCTCTGCCTGGGGTTGCTGTGGCCAAAGTGCAGCCCCTGGCACTTGGACTTGTTCAGTGCCATCCTATCCTCCTCCTGGGACTTGATGTGGGGCAGGAAAAGGAGCCAGGATGGTCTGGCTGAGATACCTGCTCTGGCCTCACCCCAAGCTGCTGCTCTTGCCACCAAAGGAGACAGTGTGGTCCTGTCCCTGCCTGCTGCAGGAGCTGCTGGAGCTGCCTCAGCTGCAGGCTGCTCCTGGCACTGACTTCTTCCTTCCCTCCTGCAGGGTTATGAAGGATCCCTAATCAAGCTGACTTCAAAGCAGGTACCTGCTCCTTCCAGCTTGGGTGTTTGGCTTTTCCACAGGCATGCCAGGAGGGGAGGGGGTTCAGGTGCCCCTCACTGCATCCAGCACCATGCCCACAGCTGGGCCCTGCTCAGCCCTGCTGGCCCCAGGCCCTCAGGGTGTGCTGAATGTCTCCTGGTCCTGCCCAGGGACACCTGCTCTGGGTGAGACCTGCTGCACCCTGTGCTGCCAGAAGCTTTCCCCAGGCCCAGCCCTGTCCTGGCAGCACTGCCACTGGTGGGCCAAGGGCAGCCTTGCTGGGGGCACCCAGGGGCAGTGGGCCCCCTGTGAGTGGCAATGCCAAAGCACTTTGGTGTGGTGGGAGGAGGCACAGAGCAGGGCTCTTGGGTGGTGACCCCAGACCCTTCATGCTCTGCTTGAAGGCCTCCTCCTGCTTGGGATGGCTTCTGCTTGCTGCAAGCTGCCTTACAGATGCTGAAGGGTGGGAGGCAGGCTGGAGGTGCCAGGCTCTTGGCACTGGTGCTGCCCAGGGACAGGACAAGGGGCAGTGGGTACAAGCTGGAACCCAGGAGGTTCCACCTCAACATGAGGAGAAAATCACTCTGGTGTGAGGCTGCTGGAGGCCTGGAGCAGGCTGCCCAGAGGGGCTGTGGAGCCTCCTCCTGTGGAGGCTCTTCAGACCCCCCCGGCTGTGTTCCTGCATGGCTTTGGCAGGGGAGTTAGACTCCAGAGGTCCTGTGCAGCCTGCACCCTGCTGAGGTCCTGATTCTGCCTGGGGCACAGGGGGTGGCAGGGTGGTCTGAGGAGCTGGCTGAGGATCCCAGCTGAACTCAGCATCATCTCTTGTAGCCAGTTGGGTTTGTGACCTTCGACAGCCGGGCTGGTGCAGAGGCAGCCAAGAACGCCTTGAATGTGAGTACCTGAGGTGAGGGGAGGCCTGGGGGGGGCAGGGGCCCTGCACCCTGCTGGGGTGGCCCTGCAGCTGGGGGGGGCAGTGGGGCTTAGCTTGTCCAAAGCACAGATGGGGTCAGAGTGTCTCAGCTGTGCTCCTGAGGATGGAGGTCCTGCAGCATCCCCCTGGGGAGGCAGGGGAGCTGGCAGCAGCCTCAGCAGGCAGATGCAGACTGCCCCAGGCTCACTGCAGGAACAGCTTCTGACCACTGGGAGACTGCTTCAGGACCTCTGATGGTGTGGGGAGAGGGCAGCAGCTTCTCCACTTGCCCTGCACCTCCTTTCTCGGGAGCTGGCCGCTGCTGATGGGATGCAGGCTGAGTCCTGACCCTTGTCCATTTGAATGCTCCCTGCTGGGTGCTGAAGAGCTGTGACTGAGGCCCAGCTCCTGTGGCTTCCCTGCCTGTGGCTATGGGTGGCCAGAACTGCTCTGCCAGGAGCTTTCCCTCCTGCTGTTTGCACAGAGCTGGGGACTCAGCCTCACTGCCTGCCCAGCCTGAGCTTGGCCTGGGGTGACCCAGAGCAGGGCAGCCCTGGGGGGGGAACCAACCTTGGCACACAGCTGAGAGGAGCTGCTGGGGTTTGGGTGATGCTTTGATGGGGGATGCTGAGCTCCAGCCTGGGGCAGTGGGAGGCTCTGGGCTGAGCTCCCCAGGCTGTGTGCAGTGAGGCAGACTCCCTGTGCAGCTGCTCCACGGTGTGGCCTTGGGGCTTGCTTGGTGCTGGTGGCCTTCTTCGAGCCTCCCTTCCCAGGTGTGTGGCAGAGCAGCTCCTCTGCAGCCTTCCCATGGCAGGGCCCAAGCTGCCTGGCACACTCCTGGCGCTGCCCGGCTGGAGGCTGGGCATCACGGTGGGCACAGCAGGGAGCTCCCCCCAGGCTGGGCCTGCAGGGCTTAGTGGGATGCAGGCTGCCAGAGCTGCTGCTCCAGTTCTGCCCTGCTGGAGACCCTGCCCTGGGCACGGGGACAAGCCCTGGTGGCTGCCCGGGCTGGCACAGACAGCAGCTCCAGCGCTGGGTGGGGCTATGCCAGCTCCAGCAGCCAGGTAGCAGGGGGCAAGGGAGGCCCCAGCTGGGCAGAGCTCCCTGGGCAGCCCCAGGCTGCGCTTGCCACAAGCCCTCTGAGAGCCTCCTGCGCTTGGTTCCGTGGCAGGGCATCCGCTTCGACCCCGAGAACCCCCAGACCCTGCGGCTAGAGTTTGCCAAAGCCAACACCAAGATGGCCAAGAGCAAGCTGATGGCCACCCCAAACCCCACCAACATCCACCCTGCCCTGGGGGCACACTTCATTGCACGGGACCCCTGTGAGTATGCCTGCAGGGCCTCGGGGGGGGGAGCTGGGGGGTGCTGAGCCCTGGCAGCGCTGCCGGGCAGGAGCCCTGCGTGCCCTGGCTGAAAGCTGCCTGCTGCCCCTGCTGGGGCTGCTGCCCAGCACTGGAAGTGGTGGGAGGGCAAAGCTGGGGCTGGCAGCTCAAGTGATGCCAGGACTCCTTCAAATCATCCCTAGCTGGCAGGCAGGGGGAACCCCTGGTTGGCCAAGCAGCCCTGCAGCCCCTCAGGGGGTGCTGAGGGCCCTGTGCTGTGCCCTGCTGCCCTGTGCCACCAGCCCTGTGCTGTGTGTGAACCACACTGCTCAGTGTGTCACCAGCAGAGGGGGAGCCTGGGCCTGGCCTCCCCAGGCAGGGCTGGGGGCACAGGGGGAGCAGCTGGTCCCAGAGATGCTGCAGGGCTGTGGCAGGGTGGCTGAGCAGCGGGCAGGGGGCTCAGGCTGGGGAAGGGTCTTGGGTGCAGGTCCTCTGAGGAGCTGTGGGGGCTCTGGGGGGAGGGTTTAGCCTTCAGAAAAGGAGGCTGAGGGAGGACCTCCCTGAAAGGGGTGAGGTGGGGGTTGGTCTCTTCTCAGGTGCAGCAGGGCAGGAGGGGAAGGCCTCAAGTTGTGCCAAGGGAGGTTCAGGTTGGATGTTAGGAGAAACTTCCTCCCAGGAAGGGATCTCAGGCCCTGGCACAGGCTGCCCAGGGTGGGTGACGGGGGTCCCCATCCCTGGGGGTGTTTAAAAGCCCCACTGGATGTGGTGCTGAGTTTCAGTGGCAGTGGTGGGACTGAGCTCTGGGTGAGTGTTGGGCTTGACCTCAGAGGTCTCCCCCAGCATCAGCAGCACAGGGAAAGCTTTCCTGGGGGTCTGGGGCACCCAGAGCCCCGTGCCTGCAGCAGGCTGCTGGGCCAGCCCCTGAGCTGCTGTCCCCTTTTGTCTCCTGCTGCCTAGATGACCTGACTGGAGCAGCTCTGATCCCAGCATCCCCAGAGGCATGGGCTCCCTACCCCCTGTACACCACGGAGCTGACCCCTGCCATCCCCCACGCTGCCTTCACCTACCCGGCAGCCGCCGCCGCTGCTGCCGCCCTGCACGCCCAGGTGAGCTGCTGCTGAGCTCCCTCCCTGCCTGCCTGCCTGCCAGCTGCTGCCCTGCCCTGCCAGCCACCTCCCCTGGGCTGCTCTCGCCCTGCCTGCTGCACCTCAGCTCCTGGGCAAAGCCTCCTCCCACATGGAGATCGTGGAGGGCTCCCAGCCCTGAGCAAACTCTGTGGGAGAGGTGTCCCTGGCCAAGGGCAGCCAGGGCTGGGTGATGGTTTCTGTGCCTGGGGAGAGGTGTCCTGGCCAAGGGCAGCAAGGGCTGGGTGATGGTTTCTGAGCCTGGGGAGAGGTCTCCTGGCCAAGGGCAGCCAGGGCTGGGTGATGGTTTCTGCCCCTGGGGAGAGGTCTCCTGGCCAAGGGCAGCCAGGGCTGGGTGATGGTTTCTGAGCCTGGGGAGAGGTCTCCTGGCCAAGGGCAGCCAGGGCTGGGGGATGGATTCTGAGTCTGGGGAGAGGTCTCCTGGCCAAGGGCAGCCAGGGCTGGGGGATGGATTCTGAGTCTGGGGAGAGGTCTCCTGGCCAAGGGCAGCCAGGGCTGGGTGGTGATCTCTGACCCTGGGGAGAGGTCTCCTGGCCAAGGGCAGCCTGGGCTGGGTGATGGTTTCTGAGCCTGGGGAGAGGTCTCCTGGCCAAGGGCAGCCAGGGCTGGGGGTTTCTCTGCCCCTGGGGAGAGGTCTCCTGGCCAAGGGCAGCCTGGGCTGGGGGTATCTCTGCCCCTGCTCCCCCATGGGCAGGTTGGGGAAGGTCAGGGCTGTGTTTCTGGCAGGTCCTTATGGCTGGAACCCACCTCGTGGCCTGCTGGGAGGAACCAGCTATGGAACCTCCTCCTTGAAGTCCCAGTGAAGGCAGGAGGCCTAGTTGGGTGCAGAAGCTGAGGGGCTCAGCTGGGCCCTCTTGGGCCAAGTGGCTCAGGAACTTCTGCAGCTGGAGGAAGGTCATCTTGCAGCAGATGAGTGGTCAGAAGCTTCCCCAGTGAGGAGCTGTGGTGGGAGCTGCCCTGGCTGCAAGTTGGGGAGGAGGCTACCTGTGTGTGAGAGCCTCTGGCAGTGCTGCTGCTGGTGCCCAGCTGCCTGCTGTTCAGCAGCAAGCTGGCAGAGAGCTGCAGGTGTGGGTCTGACCCTGGGGCTGAGCCCAGCACCCCTGCTCCAGCACGAGCTCCCTGGGCCGTGGGAGTGCAAAGGGAAGCCAAGGCAGAAGCAGCCTCCTGGTTCTAGGTAGCACTGGCACAGGGGAGCCTGGTGCCCTGCCCCTGCCCTGCTTGGTGTGGCAGCCCCCTGTGCTCCCCCTGTGCCCTGGGGCAGTGGCACTCAGGGTTGGGGCTTAACCTCTGCCCTGCCAAGCATGGGGTTTAACTTTGCTCTGCCCTGCTGACAGGGGGAGGAAGCAGCTGTGTGCCCTCCCCTTGCCCATCTGCCTGGTGCCAGCCCTCTGGCATCCTCTGGCTTCCTGAGTGCCTGGATTGCAGCTGCCCAGCTTCACCTCACAGCTTGTTGCCCCAGTGCAGCATGGAGCCAGTGCAGGCTCCTGGCCTGGCCAGGTTTGGCTGTCCTGTCCCCCCCTGCCTGCAGGCCTCTGCTGCTTTCATCCTTCTCTTGAGCTGGTGTTGGGCTGAGGCTCCTGCAGGGTGGGCAGCAGGAGTGTGGGCCCCAGGGGAGGACCAAGCACTGTCTGGCCCTTCTCTGGGGGTCTGTGCCTGCTGGTGTCCTCCAGAAGCTCCTGATGGTGCCCACAGCTGCAGGAGGGTGGTCTGCTCCTGGGCAGCCCAGGAGGGCAGCTCCCTGCCCTGCCCTTTGGGAGTGGGGTGGTGGAGCCAAGGGCTGCTTCCTGGCAGGGAGGGAGCAGGGGCAACCCCCCTGGCCTGGCTGAGGGAGGTGGAAGCACTGCTGCTGTTCCTGCAGGGGTGGCCATCAGTGACTGCATGGGAAGCTGCAGTGTGAGGGTTAGGCACCACAAGTGTGGTGCATGGTGGGGGAGCAAAGCTCTCCCACCAGGGAGGCCTCCAGCTCCATCTTTTCCCTCTGGGCTCTTAGTTCCTGCCGTCCTGCTGGCATTCAAAGAGGTCCTCTGGCCTGCAGAGTGACCTTGAGGCTGCAGGGAGCTCTCTGTGTGCCTGGCACTCTGCTGGGGAGGTCCACAAGGGGTGGCCTGCTGCTGAGCCCCCCCCGGGCCTGGGGCTGTGAGCTGGGGGAGCTGCTGCTGAGCCCCCCCGGGCCTGGGGCTGTGAGCTGGGGGAGCTGCTGCTGAGCCCCCCCCGGGCCTGTGGCTGTGAGCTGGGGGAGCTGCTGCTGAGCCCCCCCCGGGCCTGTGGCTGTGAGCTGGGGGAGCTGCTGCTGAGCCCCCCCCGGGCCTGGGGCTGTGAGCTGGGGGAGCTGCTGCTGAGCCCCCCCCGGGCCTGTGGCTGTGAGCTGGGGGAGCTGCTGCTGAGCCCCCCCCGGGCCTGTGGCTGTGAGCTGGGGGAGCTGCTGCTGAGCCCCCCCCGGGCCTGGGGCTGTGAGCTGGGGGAGCTGCTGCTGAGCCCCCCCCGGGCCTGGGGCTGTGAGCTGGGGGAGCTGCTGCTGAGCCCCCCCCGGGCCTGGGGCTGTGAGCTGGGGGAGCTGCTGCTGAGCCCCCCCCGGGCCTGGGGCTGTGAGCTGGGGGAGCTGCTGCTGAGCCCCCCCCGGGCCTGGGGCTGTGAGCTGGGGGAGCTGCTGCTGAGCCCCCCCCGGGCCTGGGGCTGTGAGCTGGGGGAGCTGCTGCTGAGCCCCCCCCGGGCCTGGGGCTGTGAGCTGGGGGAGCTGCTGCTGAGCCCCCCCCGGGCCTGGGGCTGTGAGCTGGGGGAGCTGCTGCTGAGCCCCCCCCGGGCCTGGGGCTGTGAGCTGGGGGAGCTGCTGCTGAGCCCCCCCCGGGCCTGGGGCTGTGAGCTGGGGGAGCTGCTGCTGAGCCCCCCCCGGGCCTGGGGCTGTGAGCTGGGGGAGCTGCTGCTGAGCCCCCCCCCGGGCTTGTCTCTCTGAGCTGGGGGAGCTGCTGCTGAGCCCCCCTGGGCCTGTCTCTCTGAGCTGGGGGAGCTGCTGCTGAGCCCCCCCCCGGGCCTGGGGCTGTGAGCTGGGGGAGCTGCTGCTGAGCCCCCCCCCGGGCCTGGGGCTGTGAGCTGGGGGAGCTGCTGCTGAGCCCCCCCCGGGCCTGGGGCTGTGAGCTGGGGGAGCTGCTGCTGAGCCCCCCTGGGCCTGTCTCTCTGAGCTGGGGGAGCTGCTGCTGAGCCCCCCCTGGGCCTGTCTCTCTGAGCTGGGGGAGCTGCTGCTGAGCCCCCCCTGGGCCTGTCTCTCTGAGCTGGGGGAGCTGCTGCTGAGCCCCCCCGGGCTTGTCTCTCTGAGCTGGGGGAGCTGCTGCTGAGCCCCCCCTGGGCCTGTCTCTCTGAGCTGGGGGAGCTGCTGCCTGTCCTGCAGCTGGCAGTGACCTCGCCAGGGACATCCTGGGGCACTCTGTGTTACCAATAAAGCTTTATGAGGTTAAACATTACTCAGGCTGGCAGCTCAGGGCTGCTCTGGCCCTGGGCTGGAGCCCTCTCCCCGGCAGGAGTGAGGCAGGGAGGTGACTTCTGCCCTCAGCCCGGGCTCAGAGCTGTGACCTTGGTGCTGCTGTGCTGAGCCCCCTGCTCCTGCTGCCAGGGGCCGGTTTGCCTGGCTGGTGAGGTGCTGGGCACACGGGTTGGTCTGCAGGGTGGCTGCAGCTGTGCCTCCTGAGGTGGGTGTTGGCTGGAAGGTGCTGCCGGGGCTGGGCAGAGCTGTAGCAGCTCCCTGGCAGGCAGGGCTGGGGCTGGAGGCTGCAGCTGAGCCGAGAGCTCGTCGCGGAAGGCTCCGACCCGGAGCGCTCGGCCCCTGGCAGCGAGTGGGAGAGGTGGCAGCCGCCCTCTGCAGCCGCCTGGCAAGCTGCCCCCAGGCCTGGCAGCAGCGGTGGAGGGGCAGGAGGTGCCCTGAGGCCGGCCTGGCCTCGAGGAGCCGTTGGTAAGCCGCTGGAGGATGGCAGCGGCGCCGGTGAGCTGCCCTGCCCTGGTGGTGCTGCCGGAGGTGTGCCCAGGGCCTGCCCCTGCCCTGCTGAAAGCCTCTCCCTGGGGGGGGGCTCCGGTGCCCTGAAGCCTGTGTCCCCCTCCCCCCCCGCCTGCCTTCCCTGCCTCTCTCAACCCCTCCTTTGATGTCCCTAGTGACCTGCAGCCGCGATGCCAGCGCAGGCTAGCCCTGGAGCTCAGAGCTGTGCCCGGAGGAGGGACCCCCCGGAGGAGGGACCCCCTAGTGCTGCCCCCCCTGCAGCTAGTGGCGTGGCTGTGGTGCAGCTGCCTCCCTAGGCCTGTAGAGCATGATGGCAGCCCCGCCTGGGAAGACTGGTAAGGTACCACCTCCCCCCCGGGCTGCACCTGGGGTTTGCAAGCTTCTGCCCAGCTCTGCAGCCCCGACCCTGCCCCCCCAGCAAGCCAGTGCATGGGCCTCACGCTACCCACCCCCAGGAGGGACCCCAGGCCTCTCTCTAACCCACGGCCCCAGCCTGGCAGCACACGACGTGGCACGCAGCATGGCACCGGCTGGCGGCTCCTCCTCCTCCTCCTCCTCCCGGCTGGGCTGCCGCCGGGGCAGGGCCAGCCCTGCTGCTGGGGCACCAGAGGCAAACCTGGGTCCTCCCCCCCCACCACAGAACCTCTTGAGGGCAGCCAGAACTCCACCTTGACCTCACTCCTGGCACGCTCCTGGTGGGGGAGGCGAGCGCCGGGGCAGCGGCCAGCACACCACTAAACCCTAGTGGGCACCGTAGGCATCAGCACTGCCGGGCACCCTGGCACCGAGCCTGCCCCCGCCCGGGGGCTAACCTCTCCTCTTTCCTCCCCAGCTGCTGGAAGCAGAGCAGGCTGCTGCCTGCGGCTTGGCCTCTCTCCTGCAGCCCGAGGTCGCCGTCAGGGCCGGGGAAGTGGCAGCAGGGGGGATGGGAGCCCAGCTGGGGGCTCGGGGAGGGGCCCTGGGGCTGTGCCAGCTGTGCCCAAAGGAGCAGCCCTGGCTCGGTTCTTCCTGCAGTGCTTCTGGGTAGAGTTTTGTGTTCCTCTCTGTGTGGTACTGATGGGGGGGGTGGGGGGCAAAGGCATCGAGGCTGGGGGCCCAGGCCTGCTCTTGCCCTTGGAAGGTGGAGGTGTAAGGCTGAGTGGAGTTGGTGCCCAGGGAGGGTGGGGAGGGCTTGGCACAGCACAGAGGCAGTGCTGCAGCCTGGCCTGCCCTGCCTGGAGCAGCTGCACAGCTCCAGCTGTTGCTGTGGGAGGGCCTTGGGCTGTATGGTGTCTCTGGTGTGAAGCCACTTGCCCTGGAGTACCTCAAAGCCAGGCTCTGAGTGGGCAGCAGGAGTTGCTGGGGGCTGCCAGTGCTCCTGGAGCTCCTCTGGGGCTGGATGCTTCCAGCTGGGGCAGCATCCCTGGGCACAGGAGTCTGGGGTGGGCAGAACTTGCCCTGGGAAGCAGTGGCAGGGTGCAGGATCATTTGCCAGGAGCAGGGATTGTGGTGCTGGGGGTGGTCACCCCGTGGAGCTTGCAGGAGGTGAGGCTGATGTGGGGTGTCCAGAGCCCAGAGGGCTCTGTTGGGAGATGCTGCCAAGGCAGGGAGCAGGTCATGAAAGGCCTCTTGGGGCTGGGCTGCCCCAGGTGCCCTCAGCAGCCTGGTCTGGAGGCTCTGAGGGGGTGGTGGAGGTTGGGCCTCCAAGCTGGGACCTGCCCCAGTGAGCATTGGGTGGAAGGAGCCTGGCTCAGGGCTGTGTTGTGGTGCAGGAGTCCAGCACTGAGCTGGGGCAGAGCCTGTGGATGGAGGTCACTGCTCCATAAACCACTTCCCCTCCTCTGCTGCCTGGGATGGCTCACAGGGCAAGCTGCATCATCTCCTGAGCCTGGGCTGCTCCTGGGGAGGAGCATGAGGCAGAGCCCAGTGGCTGTGCTCCAGTGCTGGCCCTCGGGAGCAGAGCAGGGGCTGGGCTGTGCTCTTCCTCCAGTGCTGCTTTCTGCTGGGCTGCTGCTGTCTGCCCACCCAGCTGCCACCAGCCTGGCTGAACCCTGCAGCACCCAGGGGCCTCTCTGCTGGAGCTGCTGGAGCAGGGCACTGACTGCTGGCCTCCTCCTGCCTCCTCTGCAAACTGTCCTGGATTCCATGGGAGACCCTCCCTGGGAGGAGGTGCTGGAGGCTGGGGGAGGGATGTGCTGTGCCTGCTGACCTGTCTGCCTGGGGCTGCTGTTGGAGGACTTCCCAGGAGGACTCTGCCTAGGCAGAGAGTTGAAGCAGTCCTCAAGATCTTCATGGCTGTGGTGTCCTGCTGGGCTCCAGGGCCTTAGTGCTGGTGCTGGCCAGGCAGCCCTGAGCAAGCCCTCCCCAGCCAGGTGTTCCCCTAAATGGGCAGGAGATGCTCTCAGCTCCTCCAGGCATCTTCTGAGCAGCCATTCCTGCTCCCTGGCTCCTGAGGAGTGACCTGGACCAGGCTGGCAGCAGAAGAGACTTCCTGATGTGGGGCTGCCTCAGCCCCAAGGGCAGCAGCACAGCTGCCTTCCATGCTGGGGGAGAAGGAGCAATGCTCCTCTGCTCTTCAAGAGGGGTTTGTCCCCATGTAGCAGAGGCTCCAGAGAGGGGCTGGGCACTGGCAGCTGCTCAGCCTGGGCCCAGGAAGGGCTCAGCAGGTGGCTGGCATAGCACAGAGCCCTAGAATGGGTTGGGTTGGAAGGGAGCTCAGAGCTCAGCCAGCTCCAGCCCCTGCCATGGGCAGGGACACCTCCCACCAGCACAGGCTGCTCAGGGCCTCATCCAGCCTGGCCCTCAGCACCTCCAGGCAGGAGGCAGCCACAGCCTCCCAGGGCAACCTGTGCCAGTCTCTCCCCAGCCTCATGGTGAAGAGCTGCTGCCCTGGGTGAGGTGCCTACTGCTGAGGCTGCAAGTGTGTGTGCAGGCAGGGCTGCTGGGTGGTGGCAGTGCCTTGTGGGCACCTGTCCTTGCCCTCCCTGAGTCATGTTCCCATCAGCTGTTTCCAGATAGAGCACAGGAGCCTGCCCAAGGCTTGCACCCAGTGGCCTGAAGCCCAGGGCAGGAGGTGACTCAAGTGCCACTCTGCTGGGCACTGGTGAGGCTGCACCTCCACTATGGGGCTCTCACTCCAAGAAGGATACTAAGGGGCTGGAGCAGGTCCAGAGAAAAGCAATGAATGTGGGGAGGAGGAACTGAGGGGCTACAGAGGGCAGGGGAGACACTGGCACAGATTGCCCAGGGAGGCTGTGGCTGCCTCCTCCCTGGAGGTGTTCCAGGGCAGGCTGGATGAGGCCCTGAGCAGCCTGTGCTGGTGAGAGGTGTCCCTGCCCGTGGCAGGGGGCTGGAGCTGGATGGTCTTGAAGATCCCTTCCAAGCCAATCCATGGCAGGACTCTATGAGGTCCCACTCAGGCCCCTGGCTGCTGAGCTGCTCAGGGCAGAGGCACAGAGGCCACAGCAGCAATGCCACCAGACCTGGGCAGGCTGAGCTAACATCTTGGTGCTGCTGGCCCAGGGCAGTCACCACTCAGCCCCAGCTCAAGCTGAGAGCTCTGCAGGTCCCCAGCAGCAGTGCCTGGATGCTTTGGAGCTCCCTGCACTCAAGCACTGCCTGTGCCAGGCCACACCTGGAGTGCTGGCTGCAGGTCTGGCTCCTCACTGCCAGCAGGACACTGAGAGGCTGGAGCAGGGCAGAGAAGGGCAGCAGAGCTGGGGAAGGGTCTGGAGAAGAGGGCTGGGGAGGAGCAGCTGAGGGAGCTGGGGGGGTTGGTGTGGAGCAGAGGAGGCTGAGGGAGACCTCATTGCTCTCTGCAGCTCCCTGAGAGGAGGCTGCAGGCAGCTGGGGTTGGGCTCTGCTCCCTAGGCTCAGGGGAGAGCAGGAGAGGAACTGGCCTGGAATTGTGCCAGGGGAGGCTTAGGTTGGAGAGGAGGAAGAATTCCTTTGGTGGCAGAGTGGTCAGGGACTGGCAGAGGCTGCCCAGGGAGGTGGTGGAGTCCCCATGGCTGGAGGTGCTGCAGAACCCTGTGGCCATGGCAGCTGGGGCCATGGTGTGGTGGCCATGGTGGGGCTGGGCTGAGGCTTGGCCTGGCTGAGCCTGGAGGCCTTCCCCAGCCCAAACAGTTCCCTAGTTCCAGGTGCTTCTGGCTTTCCCAGGTGAGCCTCTCCCAGCAGTGCAGCTGAGGACCTGCACCTCAGCAGCTGCTGCCTAGGGACCGCTCTAGGACTTGCTGGCTGAGGTCCTTCCAGCTCCCAGGGGCATTCCAAGGTGCTGTGTGCCAGCCTGCCCCAGAGCCTTTCCATGCATGGGGCTGGCTACACTCCAGCTGCAGGCACAGCTCTGAGCTCCAGAAGGTGCTGGTGATGACTGCAGAGCTGAGCAGGCCTGAAGGGACCTGAGGAGAAGAGGTCACCCAAGCCAAGGGTGGCCTGAGGGTGAATCTGTGGCTTCAGCCCTCCCTGGTCTTGAGCTGCAGCAAGGGAAGGGCTCTGCCCTTCTGGGTGCTGCCCCTGGCAGGCAGCCAGCAGAGGCACAAATAGAACAGAATAGAATCTCCTCTCCAGCTGTGCTCTGGGACAGATGTTGCATGCAGCAGTGTGGGGCTGGCCCTGCTGGCCTTGCCCCCGTGGGCAGGAGGTGTCTGCAGTGGTGTGGCCAAACTCCTTTCCAGCCCTGAGCTAAGGCAGCTCTGGCAGGGAAGGCCTCCCCTGCTCTGCTGTCCTGGGGCAGTGCTGGGTGTCTCCCTCCCCTCTCTCAGTTTCCTCCTTGACCCTGGGATAGGAGGGAAAGCCCTCAGCCATCTGCTCCCCAAAAGGAAGTGCTCTGGCTTGGCCTGCCAGGTTCAGCCCTCTTGGGACAGCTCTCTGCAGTCTCTTGTGCAGCCCCAGAGGGCTCAGGGAGCCTCCCTGCACAGGGAGTGTGGTTGGTGCCAGGGAGACACTCTGAAGGATGTGAAGAGAGCCCTGCCCTGGCAGGTGCCACTGTCCTGAAGGGCACAGTCCTCTGACCTAGCTTCTGCTTCCAGAAGCTTCCCTTCTCCTGAGGCTCCTGCCTCAGCCCAGCAAGCTCTGCAGGGCCTGGCAGCTCTCCTCCCCTCCCTCTGCCATCATGCTAGAGCCTGGGCTCACACCCAGGATCACCTGCAGCAGCTCCTGCCAGGCTGAGCCCCTCTGGCTCTGCTGCTGGGCACCTCTGGGAGGAAGGCAAGGAGAGGTCTGTCAGGAGTGGAGGCTGCCTGGTGCCAGAGCTCCAAGCAGCGCCTGGCTGAGAGAGCAGCAGTGCTGCTTCAGCTGGAGGTTCTGCAGGCTCTGGGGGGGTTGTGCATGTGGGGCAGAGGCTGCCTCAGGCCCCCTGAGCAGTGGATGAGAAGCCATCAGGCTGGGGCAGTGGGGCAGGGGGTGGCTGTGCTGCAGCTGCTGCTGGGCCAGGGCCGGCGGGGGCTGGAGGCAGCTCTTGGGGTGAAGTGCTGCGGGCCTCGCAGTTTCGGTTTCCTCCTGCTGCTGGGCAGGAGGAATTGCTCCCAGCTGCGGAGGGAGGAGTGCTGGAGGGGGAGATGCTGGCCAGGGAGGAGCTGTGACTCCGCTGAGCAAGCACCTCCCTCCCTCTCTCCCAGCGCCAGGGCTGGGAGGAGCAGGGAGCCCCTGGCCTTGCACTGCCAGCTGCTGTGGTGCCCTGTAAGGTGCCAGCAGTGGTGCTGGAGCGTTCCTGGCCTGTGGCAGTGCCCCAGGGCAGTGTGGTGGCCCCAGGCTGGTGAGCAGGGGTGCAGCTGAGCTAGGCCCATCTCATGTGGGACCTCTTGCTGAGGAAGGAGGGCTCTGGTGACGTCTGTGCCCTCAAGTGCCCCTGCTCAGAGCTGGACTGACTGGGCTGTGGTGTGAGAGGGAGCTGGGAGCTGGCTTGGTGGCAGCTGCTTGGCTTGGGAAGGTGTCTGGTTGTGGATGGGGGCAGACCTGCAGGGTGCCTGCCTGCAGGAGCCCCCACAAGAAAGAGGCCTGGAGCTCCCTGAGCTGCTGCCTGGGGCTGCTCAGCTGCTGGCATCCCAGCCCTGGGAGCCAGGGGAGGGGAGGGCAGGCAGCTGTGCTTGCTGGGGGCTGCCTGTGGTGTCAGGGCCTTGGCAGCCTCCTGCCTGCCTCTGCCTGCAGCCTTGCACCTCCCAGCATCAGATGGCTTCTTCCAGCCCCAGAGGGAGCAGGGCTGGAAGGGATCTGCTGAGTGTGTGCCTGTCTTGGAGAGCAGGCCACGGGCTGTCACAGAGTCTTGGAGTGTCCTGCTCTTCACCTTTGCCTCTTCTGAGCACCTTCTGCAGGTCTGATGCTGCTGGGCTGGGGACACAGATCTGCATCTCCTCAGCTGGCTGCCTTTGTTGGGCAAGGGCACAGCCCTGCCAGCACGGCCTGGTGAGGAGAGCAGCTCCTGCTGGGCTCCAGGGGCCTTCTGCCTTTCTTTCTACCCATTCTAGAGCCAAGTCCATCATGCTGCTGGTACCCAGGGCCCTGCAGGTGCCTGCTGCCCTGGGTGCCAGCCAGCAGGGAGGCTGGGGAGGTAGGAGGGAGCTGCTGTGTTTCAGCTCCCTGTGCAAAGAGCAGCAGGACCAAGCTGCTGCTGGAGCTGTGCTCAGTGGAATGGCACAGAGCTGGCTCCTGCAGCTGCCAGCCCAGCCTGCCCTACCCCTCTTGTGGACCAGGTAGAGCAGCTGCATGGCTGCTGCTGGTCTCCTGGATGTTGCCAGCAGCTCCCTGCCTCTGGGCAGTGTCTGCTGAGTTCCTCTTGGGTCTCCATCTAGCAGTCCTTGCCTGGGTAGTAGCTGTGGCAGCAGTGACCTGCCAGGGAAGCCTCCTGGTCTTGCTGGTTCTCAGCTCTATTGAGTCCTTCCCATGGTGTTGTCTGCCTGGAGCCTCTCCTGGTGGCTGGGCTGTGGTGTAGAGACCTTCACCAATCTCCTCTGGTGGGGGTGAGGCAGTTCTCACCCCAGGCTTCTCACACAGAGCTTCCCTGCTTTACAGCTGTGATCTTGATGCTGCCTCCTGTGGACTTGAGGGCAGAGCAGCTGCGTGCTCCCAGTGCCTCTGCCCTGCCTGGGGGGGGGAAGCTGTGACCTTGGAGAGTGTGTGGGAGTGGAGAGCCTGCTGGGGGCAGGGAACAGCCCCTCCTTGTGCTCTGCCACAGTGGCTGAACTTCAGAGAGCTTGGTGCTGAGCAGCTCACCCAGCCTGAACGGTGTTGTCCCGTGTGGCAGTGAGCCAGGGCCAGGCCTGGGACAGAGTCATCTGCTGGTTGTGCCAAGAAGCAGAAAGTAGTTGAGGTGTTGAGGAAGGCTCTGAGCTGGGTGCCAGCTTGCTGCTTAGGTGTGTAGGGTCCTGCTGGGGTCTCAGTGCCTGGTCCTTGCATGACCCACCAGGGTGAGGCGGTGCCAGCACGGTGCCAGCCTCGGGCTGGGATGCTGCTTGGGTGGCAGTTTGAGGTCACCCAGGAGCCTCTCCTCCTGTGCTTGGAGACTTCTTGAGTGGGGGGGACCTCGTCCCCAGGCTGAAGAGCAGGAGGTTTGGCTGTGGCTGACAGCTCTGGCGTGGCTTTCTCTTCCAGATGCGCTGGTACCCTCCCTCTGAAGCCACCCAGCAAGGATGGAAGTCTCGGCAGTTCTGTTAGTTTGTTAGTAAGTAACTGCTGGCTCCTGCAGCTGCCTCCCTGCTTCCTTGCCCCTGGGCTCCTCGGGCTCTCGGCAGGGGGGGGAGAAGGGAAGGTGCCTTGGGGCCATCCTCTTGAGGATGTGGTGGATGGGCACCAGGGCCGGATCCACCCCCTCGGTGGGAGCAGAAGGCTCCCGGAGCCCTGGGCTGGGGAGCAGGGCTGCAAGCGCCCCTGCCTGGGGGCCAGCTCCCTGTTCACCGCCGCTCCCCTCCCGCAGCCTCTCCCCTCCCGCAGCCTCTCCCCTGGGCTTGTGTTCCTCTTCCCCGCTCCCCGGAGGGCCGCGCCAGGGACGATCGCTCGGACTCCTCTCGCTGTGGTTTGTGGCCAGCTAGACGAAGCACCCTGCCCTGCGCGCCCCCCCCGCTCCCGGGGCTGCCAGCATCCAGCATCCCCCTCCCAGACTGTGAAGCCGCCAGGGCCTCCCTGCCGTGGGCTGTGCGCTGCCTCCAGCCCCCCCCCCCCCCCCCAGCCTCCTCCGGCCATCCCCAGCATCTCCTCCCCAGCGGAGCTTCGCCGCCTCGAAGCCGCTGCGGAGCGGCGGCGCCGGGCCCTGGGCTTTGCCCCCGGGGCTCGCCCTGCCGCCGGGGTTGGGGGTGGAAGGGGGGGGCGCGGGTTTGGGGGGGGGGTGGGGGTGCTGAAGGCAAATCGAGAGGCAAAAACCGGGATATTTTTCTTTCTTTCTTTCTTTCTTTGGGTTTGTTTTTTGCATGTTTTCTGGCATGAATTAAAACACTGAACTCGTGTCCGTGTGAGCGTAGCGTTTGTTTGTCCTAGCCTTTGTGTAGCCGTTAGCAACAGGTCTCGGCTCCCCCGGGCTCGACCCGGCCAGGCTGCTCCTCCTGCTTTGGTGAAGACTTTTGGCTTTCAGACATCTCTGTCCTTGTCTCACCCTTTCCACCCCCCACCTCCCTCACTTCTGCCCTGCCTCTCCCCCCCCGCTGCAACCGGAAGGAAAGAGAGAGAAAACGATCTGAGACTTCTTCCTTCTCTTCGGTTCGGTTTTCTCTGCCCTCCAGCTTTGCTGCCGTGGATTTCGTTTCTCCTCCCTCCCTCCGCCTCGGCTTTCGTTTCTCATCCCTCCTCCTCCTCTGCTTTGATCAGAGGGGGTAGGGATGGAGCTTGCTCTTCCCTCCTCTCTCTCGCTCGAAGCAGCTGTAAACCGGAATCTGTTTTTTTATGGGGGGGTGGGATCCTTCTTTTTGCCGTCGCTGTTAGTTTTGTTGGTTTCTTTCCCCTCCCTCCGGTGGGAGAGCATCCTCCCCACCCCCCTTACCCCCCGCTGCCACATCCTCAGCCGCATCCCTCTGGGAGGGCTGAACGGCGGCGGCAGGAAAACAAAGGAACAAATCCTGCAAGTGGAAAACAAAAAGCAAACCAGCCAAATAAATAACCGTGACGATGATGATGATGATGATGGTGACGATGATGATGACAGAAAAGGTTTAGGAGTATTTTTGTACCACGTGGAGTAAGGAAATATTTATGCATCCTCAAGGACTTCTGCTGTGGTGTTTGTGTGCAATTAATTATTGTTATTATTATTGTTGTTGTTGTTGTTATTGATGATGCTGAAAGAGAAGCTGTAACCTTGTAAGAGAAGTTCATGAGGTTCAGTTAAAGCTGGAGAAGAGAGAAGGGTTGTGTCCTCTTGTGCCCATGGCTCGGTTCAGGCACCAGGCAAAGGAGAACTCTTGTGTGCAATGTTGATTTCATTTTGGGGTCGTTTTGTTGCTTTGGGGTTTGGTTGTTTGTTGGTGTTTTTTTTTCCCTTCCCCTCCTCTCCCCCCCTCTCCCTCCTTTCAGCATCTTCTTGCTTGGTCTTTTGAAGTGCTTTGAGTATTTAACCCTAACCCCCCCCCCCAGCCGTGGCTGTCTGCTTGTAGCCAAAAGGGTGGAGGAGAAGTTGCTCTCTAATCATTGCTGATCCTATGAGAATGTGAAACTGGAGAATCTATGACATGCAACCAAAAAAAATAAGAGGAAAAAAAAAATACCCAGAGGCTCCTGTGACTTTTTTTTGGGGGGGGGAGGTGTGGGGTCTGCTGTGTCATCCCCTGGGCTTCAGCTTTGGGGGCCAGAAGGGACCTCAAGGATCATCCACTTCTAACCACCTCCTCCCCTGCCTCACACCACAGCAGGTTGCTCACAGCCACAGCCAGCCTGGCTGCAAACACCTCCAGGCAGGAGGCTTCCACCTCTGGATCCTCTCCCTCCACCTCTGGCAATGGGCACTGGCAGACCAGAAGGCCAAGGGCAGCTCAGCTGCCCTTGGCCTTCTGGGCTGCCAGTGCCCATTGCTGGCTCCCTGCCCCAAGCCTGATTCCTGCCCCCCTCAGCGGTCTCTCAGACCCCTATCCCTCCCTGACACCCTCCAAAGTCCCTCCCCAGCTTTCCTGCAGCCCCCTGCAGATCCTGCAAGGCCACCAGAAGCTCTCCTGGGAGCCTTCTCCTCTCCAGCCTGCACAACCCCAACTCTCTCAGGCTGTCTCCAGAGCAGAGCAGCTCCAGCCCTCTGCTCCTCCTCGGGGCCCTTCTCTGGACACCTTCCACCCCCTCCAGAGCCTTCCTGGCACAGAGGAGCCAGAGCTGGAGTAGAGGCCTTGTTCTCCACTGCTCCCTGCAAGTGCTGAGGAGCAGCACTGGGGCTTGGGGCTTCATTAACCTCAAAGCCCCATGGCTGTTGAGTCTGATCAGGTCCCCTCTCAGCCTTCACCTTTCCAGTGTCTATCACTGTCTGAGGGGTGGCTGGCTGCAGGATGGTGCCAGGCTCTGCTCAGTGATGCCCAGTGCCAGGATCAGGGGCAAGGGAGACAAACCCAGTCACAGGAAATTCCATCTCCATGTGAGGCACAACTGTCACTGGGAAGGGGGCTGGAGCCCTGGAGCAGGCTGCCCAGAGAGCTTGTGGAGTCTCCTGCTGGGGAGAGCTTCCAACCCCTTCCCTGGATGTGTTCCTGGGTGCCCTGCCCTGGGTGACCTCTGGAAGCCTCTCCCAACCCTTAGCATTCTGAGGCTCCCTACAGAAGGAGAGCAATCCCTTGCCTCCACGGGCACCTGCTGATGCTGAGATCTCTGAGCTGTTTTGGGGTGGTTTTTTCTCCCCCTGCTCCCAGTTCCTGCAGCGGCTGAGGGCCTCCCCTGCGTGCCAGCGCTGTCGCTCGCTGTCCGCGGTGCAGGGATGGAGCAGAGATGTCCATAGAAGGCAAACATCCTCTGCAGCTGCAGCGGCAGCGGCGCCCGGCAGCCGCCCGGCTCCTCCCCTGCCGCAGGACGCCCTGCGCGGCGCTGCCAGCACCTTCCTGCGGCCCCAGCGGGAGCTGCAAAAGCAGCTGGGGGAACGGCAGCCCCGGGGCCAGCTGTGGGGGGGGGGGGGGGTCCTGCACCGATGATAGGGCTGGCTCTGTGGTGGCATGGCTGGGGGCACCTTGCCTAAATCCCACTGGGATGGCCTTGGAGGGGCGGGGGAGAGCTTCTGGCTCTGCCAAAGGTGGCAGCCATGGGGTGCCCCTGCAGCTGCCCACCCTGGGGCTCAGTGGTTTCCTCCCAGCAGTGCGGAGGGAAAGGAAAGGAAGGGAAGGGGGAGGGGAGGGGAGGAAGAAAGAGAAGGAAGGAAAGGGAAGGGAAGGAAGAGAGAGAAGGAAGGAAAGGAAAGGGAAGGAAGAGAGAGAAGGAAGGAAAGGGAAGGGAAGGGAGAGAGAGAAGGAAGGGAAGGGAAGGAAGGGAAGGAAGAGAGAGAAGGAAGGAAAGGAAAGGGAAGGGAAGGGAAGGGAGAGAGAGAAGGAAGGGAAGGGAAGGAAGGGAAGGAAGGGAAGGAAGAGAGAAGGAAGGAAAGGAAAGGGAAGGAAGAGAGAGAAGGAAGGGAAGGGAAGGAAGAGAGGGAAGGAAAGGGAAGGAAGGAAGGGAAGGAAGGAAGGGAAGGAAGGAAGGGAGGGAAGGAAGGGAAGGAAGGGAAGGAAGAGAGAGAAGGAAGGAAAGGAAAGGGAAGGAAGAGAGAGAAGGAAGGAAAGGAAAGGGAAGGGAGAGAGAGAAGGAAGGGAAGGGAAGGAAGAGAGAAGGAAGGAAAGGGAAGGAAGAGAGGGAAGGAAGAGAGGAAAGGGAAGGAAGGAAGGGAAGGAAGGAAAGGAAGGAAGGAAGGAAAGGAAGGAAGGAAAGGAAGGATGGAAGGAAAGGAAGGATGGAAGGAAAGGAAGGATGGAAGGAAAGGAAGGAGGGAAGGAAAGGAAGGAGGGAAGGAAAGGAAGGAAGGAAAGGAAGGAAGGAAAGGAAGGAAGGAAAGGAAGGAAGGAAAGGAAGGAAGGAAAGGAAGAATGGAAAGAAAGGAAAAATGGAAGGAATGGAAGGAAAGGAAGGAAAGGAAGGAAGGAAGGAAAGGAAGGAAAGGAAGAAAAGACAAAAACAATGTAAAAAAAAAAAAAAAAAAAGAAAAGAAAAAAGCAAGACAAAAGCCAAAGGCTGAGCTAAAAATATCTCTGCTGGCCGCCGGGCCTGGGAACAGGCTGCGCCGCTCCGCGAGGTGACCTGCCCGGGGCCCGCCGGCTGCCCGAGCCCCAGCAGCGCTGCCAGCCCCTCCCTCACGGCATGCCCAGCCCACGGGCCAGGCACAGCTGGCTCCGGACCCAGTCCCGGCCCCTGCCTGATGCTGGCTCCTGCCCCAATCCCAGCTCCTGCCTGGATCTCGGCTGCTACCCAGATCTCGGCTCCTGCCCCAGTCCCAGCTCCTGCCTGATTCTGGCTTCTGCCCAGATCTCAGTTGCTGCCTGGATCTTGTCTCCTGCCCCAATCCCAGCTCCTGCCCCAACCCTGGCTCCTGCCCAGATCTCGGTTCCTGCCCCAGTCCTGGCTCCTGCCTGATTCTGGCTCCTGCCCCATCCTGGCTCCTGCCTGGATCTCGGCTCCTGCCCCACTCCCAGCTGCTGCCTGGATCTTGGCTCTGGCCCCATCCCCAGCTTCTGCCCATCCCCAGCTTCTGCCCATCCCCATCTCCTGCCCCATCCCAGCTCCTGTCCCATCCCCATCTCCTGCCCCATCCCCATCTCCTGCCCCATCCCCAACTCCTGCCCCATCCCAGCTCCTGCCCCATTCCTGTCTCCTGCCCACATCCCAGCTCCTGCCCCATCCCCAGCTCTGCCCCATCCCAGCTCCTGCCCGATTCCTGTCTGCTGCCCACATCCCAGCTCCCGCTGGGTCCTTGCTCCTCTCGGCTGTGCTCACCTGAGCGGAAGGGCCCTGGGGAGCGGCCGGGGCCGGGGCCGTGCGAGGCTCTAAATTATGGAGGAGATGTGTGGCTGACAGCAAAAAGCCTTCAGCAGAGCATGAAGGCAGCCAGGCCATCAATTATTGACGCCGCCCCTCCTCAGCTCCTGCGCCGGCAGCCGCCGCCTCCCCTCCCACCCAAAGTAGGTCACTGCAGCTCCCAGGGTCCCCGGCGGGCCCGGGCCGGCTGCAGCGCCCCCCGGTGCTGGGTGTGAGACCCCTGCCCGCTCCCGGCTCTGCCACGGCCCTGCCCTCCCGCTCCTGTCCTGTGCAAAGGGACACTGCTGGGCAGCCAGCGACTCATAGAGGCAGAGAATGGGGATGGGAAGGGACCCCAGAGCTCAGCCAGCTCCAGCCCCTGCCATGGGCAGGGACACCTCCCACCAGCACAGGCTGCTCAGGGCCTCATCCAGCCTGGCCCTCAGCACCTCCAGGCAGGAGGCAGCCACAGCCTCCCTGGGCAACCTCTGCCAGTCTCTCCCCAGCCTCACTGACAACAATTTCTTCCTCCTCTCCACTCTCAGCCTCCCCTCTCCCAGCTCAAAGCCATTGGCCCTCAGCCTGTCCCTCCCAGCCCTTCTCCAGAGTCCCTCCCCAGCTCTCCTGGAGCCCTTCAGCTCCTGGGAGGCTGCTCTGAGCTCTGCCTGCAGCCTTCTCTTCTCCAGGCTGCACAGCCCCAACTCTCCCAGCCTGGCCCCACAGGGGAGGCTCTGCAGCCTCTGCTCATCCTGGTGGCCTCCTCTGGAGCCTCTCCAGCAGCTCCAGGTCCTTCTTGTGCTGGGGGCCCCAGAGCTGGAGGCAGTGCTGCAGGTGGGCTCTGAGCAGAGCAGAGCAGAGGGGCAGAATCCCCTCCCTGTGCTGCTGCTCTCCCTGCTCTGGCTGCAGCTCAGCACTCAGCTGGCTCTGGGCTGCCAGGGCCCAGTGCTGGCTCCTGGGGACTCTGTCACCACCTGATCCCCCCCAAAGGCCTTCTCCTGCAGGCTGCTCTCAGCCACTCCTCACCCAGCCTGGAGCTGTGCTTGGGGCTGCCCTGGCCCAGGTGTAGGCTGTCTGGGGACACAGAATGTCCCTGAGAGGTGAGGGGTGAAGCCAGGCACTGCAGCAAGGAATCCTGTGGGGACAGCAAACTTTAGCTGCTCTGCTGCCAAAAGGCCTCTCTGGGTGGCCATGCTGGGCAAGCTGCCCAGAGCCGGTTTGGGCCCCGATGTGAAGCGATCAGAGGCAGGGAAAACACAGAAGCAGAGCTCAGTCCCTGCTTAAAGCCAGAGATGCAGGGGAGGAGCACATCCTGCAGCACCTGCTGCTCAGGAGGGCCCGACGGCTCCAGCCCTGAGCTCAGGGCTGCCTCACGGTTCTGTCGCTCTCTTGATGGCCCTGCACAGCTTTGCTGCCGGCTGGGGGGGGGGCCCGGGTGCAGCTCAGTCGTGCGAGTGGCATGATCTGGTGCCTTGGGTTCGTCTCTGTATCAGCGGCAGCGGGGAGCGATCCAAGCAGCTGCCCCGGCGGCTCCCGCGCACCGCAGCCGCTGCCATCTGCTGGTCCGCGCCGGCACTGCAGGCAGAGCAGCCTCTGCCGCCGCCTCTTTCCCTCCCACCTCATCCCTTCCCTCTCAGGATGAAAGCTTTCCTGAAGACCGTTTGGAAGGCTACTGATGTCCACCCAGGAGGCTGTCTGCCGGACAGGCAGCAAGGGCCACAGCCACGGGGAGATGCCTAAGCTCCAGGTCCCTGCCTCAGCTCCAGGTCCCTACCTCAGCTCCAGGTCCCTGCCTCAGCTCCAGGTCCCTGCCTCAGCTCCAGCTCCCTACCTCAGCTCCGGGTCCCTGCCTCAGCTCCATGTCCCTGCCTCAGCTCCAGGTCTTTGCCTCATCTCCAGGTCCCTACCTCAGCTCCGGGTCCGTGCCTCAGCTCCAGGTCCCTGCCTCAGCTCCAGGTCTTTGCCTCATCTCCAGGTCCCTGCCTCAGTTCCAGGTCTTTGCCTCATCTCCAGGTCCCTGCCTCATCTCCAGGTCCCTGCCTCTGCTCCAGGTCCCTGCCTCAGTTCCAGGTCCCTGCCTCAGCTCCAGGGCCCTGCTTCAGCTCCAGGTCCTTCCTCTGCTAAGACCACAGCTGGAGCTCTGGGGCCAATTCTGGAGCCTCTGTGCCAGGAAGGCTCTGGAGGGGCTGGAAGGTGTCCAGAGAAGGGCCCCAAGGAGGAGCAGAGGGCTGGAGCTGCTCTGCTCTGGAGACAGCCTGAGAGAGTTGGGGTTGTGCAGGCTGGAGGGGAGAAGGCTCCCAGGAGAGCTTCTGGTGGCCTTCCAGGATCTGCAGGGGGCTGCAGAAAAGCTGGGGAGGGACATTGGAGGGTGTCAGGAAGGTATAGGGGTCTGGGAGACCTCTGAGGGGGGCAGGAATCAGGCTTGGGTCAGGGAGCCAGCAATGGGCACTGGCAGCTGAGCTGCCCTTGGCCTTTGGGCTGCCAGTGCCCATTGCCAGAGGTGGAGGGAGAGGATCCTGCCCCTCTGCTCTGGGGTGTCAGGGAGGGGTAGGACTGAGCGGGATGGAGCAGCACTAGAAGTGGGGAGATTCAGCTTGGATGTGAGGAAGAAGTTGTTGCCCAGGAGGGTGGTGAGAGCCTGGCACAGGCTGCCCAGGGAGGTGGTGGAAGCCTCCTGCCTGGAGGTGTTTGCAGCCAGGCTGGATGTGGCTGTGAGCAACCTGCTCTGCCGTGGCACCAGCTCTGCAGAGCCCCCAGCCCGGCCACAGCATGCGGCAAGAAGAGGAAAGGTCCTCCCGGCCTTAAGGCACAGTACAGGGCAAAGCCAGGAGGTGGCAATCGCGACCTGAGCACACGGAGCCGAGGCGCTCCCGAGGAGGAACCGAGCGGCAGGCTGCAGCCCGGGGCAGTGTAGGAAGCAGGGTTAGATTTTGTCCTGCGCCTTCCTCTCCCCCTCGGGATGGGGAGAGTGAAGGTCTTCAGAGAAGGTCTTTAGAGAAAGGGACCTGGACAGGCTGGAGAGGTGGGCACAAGCCAACCTCATGAGATCCAACAAGATCAAGTGCAGGGTCCTGCAGCTGGGTCGAGGCAATCCCAGGCACAAATCCCAGGCTGGGCAGGGACTGGCTGGAAAGCAGCCCTGAGGAGAGAGACTTGGGGGTGCTGGGGGAGGAGAAGCTCACCAGGAGCTCTCAGTGTGCACTTGCAGCCCAGAAAGCCAACCAGAGCCTGGGCTGCATCAGAAGTGTGGCCAGCAGGGCAAGGGAGGTGATCCTCCCCCTCTGCTCAGCTCTGGGGAGACCCCACCTGGAGCACTGCCTCCAGTTCTGGAGCCCCTATGGCAAGAGGGATGTGGAGGTGCTGGAAGGTGTCCAGAGAAGGGCCAGGAGGATGAGCAGAGGGCTGGAGCTGCTCTGCTGTGAGGACAGACTGAAGGAGTTGGGGCTGATCAGTCTGGAGAAGAGAAGGCTCCCAGGTGACCTCATTGTGGCCTTCCAGGATCTGAAGGGGGCTACAGGAAGGCTGGGGAGGGACTGCTCAGGATCTCAGGGAGGGATAGGACTAGGGGGAATGGAATGAAGCTGGAGGTGGGGAGATTCAGGCTGGAGGTGAGGAGGAAGTTCTTCCCCAGGAGAGTGGTGAAGCCCTGGAATGGGTTGTCCAGTCCCTGGTTGAGGTGGTTGAGGCCCTGTCCCTGGAGGTGTTTAAGCCCAGGCTGGCTGAGGCTGTGGCCAGGCTGATCTAGTGTGGGGTGTCCCTGCCCATGGCAGGGGGGGGTGGAACTAGATGATCCTTGTGGTCCCTTCCAACCCTGACTGATACTGTGATCTCGGCCTTGAGAGAACAAAGGAAAACCTTTGGACTTTTCTGGTTGGCTACAGCTGGAAATCCCAGGGAGCTTCCTGGGCAGAGCTGCTCACAGCCCACCCTGCTCTGGTGTGGGACCAGCACTGACTCAGGCCAGCTGTGGCTTAGTCCAGTGGAGCCTGGGAACCCCCTGAAGCCCCCTTGGAATCACAGAGTGCATCAGGTTGGGAGGGAGCCTGGCAGGTCACCTTGTCCAACCCCCATGCAGGGAGCAGGGACACCTCCAACTGGATCAGGTTGCTCAGGACTGCATCAAGTTTGACCTTGAATGTCTCCAGGGATGGGGTTTCCACCACCCCTCTGGGGTCAGCCCTGGGCCCAGGGCTCTTTAGCATCTCTGTCACAGCCATGGGCAGTGGCACTGAGGCACCCTCAGCAGGTTTGCTGCTGGCACAGAGCTGTGTGGTGCCATGGACTCACCTGAGGGAGAGGATCCATCCAGAAGGCTCTTGGCAGGCTGGAGAAGTGGCCCAGTGCCAGCTGCAGGAGGCTCAACAAGGCACAGGGCAAGGTCCTGCAGCTGGCTCGGGCCAAGGCCAGGCACAGCTCCAGGCTGGGTGCAGAGTGAGCTGAGAGCAGCCCTGAAGAGCGAGCCCTGGGGGTGCTGGGTGCTGAGCAGCTCCCCAGGAGCCAGCAGTGCCCTGATGCAGCCCAGCAGGCAGCTGTGTGCTGGGCTGCAGCCAGAGGAGTGTGGGCAGCAGGGCAGCAGAGGGGATCCTGCCCCTTGGCTCTGCTCTGCTCAGACCTCCCCTCCAGTCCTGCCTCCAGCTCTGCTGTCCCCAGCAGGAGAAGGACACAGAGCTGTGGGGAGAGTCCAGAGGAGGCCACAGAGATGCTGCCAGGGCTGGAGCAGCTCTGCTGTGAGGCCAGGCTGAGGGAGCTGGGGGTGATCAGCCTGGAGAGGAGAAGGCTCCAGGGGCACCTCAGAGCTGCCTGCCAGGGCCTGAAGGGAGCCTGCAGGAAGGCTGCAGAGAGACTTCTCCTGAGGGTGTCTGGAGCCAGGCCAAGGGGGAAGGGTTTGGAGCTGAGGCAGAGCAGGGTCAGAGTGGAGCTGAGGAAGAAGTTCTTCAGTGTGAGGGTGGTGAGGCTCTGGCACAGGCTGCCCAGGGAGGCTGTGGATCCCTGCTCTGTGGAGATGTTCAAGACCAGGCTGAATGAGGCCTTGGCTAACCTGGGCTGGTGGGAGGTGTCCCTGGGCATGGCAGGGGCTTGGAGCTGGATGATCTGTGAGGTCCCTTCCAAGGGAAGAGAGCAGAAGTGAGGCCTTGAGCAGCCAAGTCTAGTTGAGAGATGTCCCTGGGCATGGCAGGGGGTTGGAGTGGATGATCTCTGAGGTCCCTGCCAACCTGAGCCATTCTGTGATTCCTCTGGGCCAGAACTTGCCTCCTCCTCACCCCTGGCTCATCCCTGGTGTCAGTGTCACTGCTGAGGCAAGGGAAGGCTGCTCTCCTCTGAGCATTGATTCTCAGCCCTGGCTGGGTGGTGACCTTGCTCAGCAAGCAAGAATGTCAACAGGCTTTGATTCCCTCCCCAAACAAAGCTGGAGGGGCAGGGCCAGGACCAGGCTTCCTTGCTGCCCTTGATGGGTTTCGTTTCCCTCTGCTTCCTCATCTCTGGAGGGTTGATGGTTCCCTCCACCCTGCTGTTTGAGACGCCTGGAGGGGCGTGGGGGGCGGACTGTGGCACTCCTGGCAGCGGAAGATGGTGCAGCTGTGGGTCAGACATGGCTGCAACACAAAGCCCTGGGCCACTGCTGCTAAAAATCCCCCAGGGCCTGCAGGGAGCATGGTGGGGAAGGAGCCAGGCACAGGGAGCAGCAACCTCCTACCAACCACAGCCCAGCTTCACACTGAGCCCTGCTGAGAAGCAGCTGAACCTTCCTCACAGCTGCATTCCTGTCTGGAGAGTCAGGAGATCAATCATTGAACCAGGCAGAAGGATGGAACCACAGAGTCAGGGAGCCACAGAACCACAGAGCCAGGGAGCCACAGAACCACAGAGCCAGGGAGTCATAGAACCACAGAGCCAGGGAGCCACAGAACCATAGAGCCAGGGAGTCACAGAATCACAGAGCCAGGGAGTCACAGAACCACAGAGCCAGGGAGTCATAGAACCACAGAGCCAGGGAGCCACAGAACCATAGAGCCAGGGAGTCACAGAATCACAGAGCCAGGGAGTCACAGAATCACAGAGCCAGGGAGTCATAGAACCACAGAGGCAGGGAGTCATAGAGCCACAGAACCAGGGAGTCACAGAACCACAGAGCCAGGGAGTCATAGAGCCACAGAGCCAGGGAGTCACAGAACCATAGAGCCAGGGAGTCATAGAGCCACAGAGCCAGGGAGTGACAGAACCACAGAGCCAGGGAGTCATAGAGCCATAGAGCCAGGGAGCCACAGAACCATAGAGCCAGGGAGCCACAGAACCACAGAGCCAGGGAGTCACAGAACCACAGAGCCAGGGAGTCACAGAACCACAGAGCCAGGGAGTCATAGAGCCATAGAGCCAGGGAGCCACAGAACCACAGAGCCAGGGAGTCATAGAACCACAGAGCCAGGGAGTCACAGAACCACAGAGCCAGGGAGTCATAGAACCAAAAAACGTGAATTCATGAAATCATGTATTCATGGAATCAGAGAATGGGTTGGGTTGGAAGGGAGCTCGGAGCTCAGCCAGCTCCAGCCCCTGCCATGGGCAGGGACACCTCCCACCAGCACAGGCTGCTCAGGGCCTCATCCAGCCTGGCCCTCAGCACCTCCAGGCAGGAGGCAGCCACAGCCTCCCTGGGCAACCTCTGCCAGTCTCTCCCCACCCTCACTGACAACAATTTCTTCCTCCTCTCCACTCTCAGTCTCCCCTCTCCCAGCTCAAAGCCATTGGCCCTCAGCCTGTCCCTCCCAGCCCTTCTCCAGAGTCCCTCCCCAGCTCTCCTGGAGCCCTTCAGCTCCTGGGAGGCTGCTCTGAGCTCTGCCTGGAGCCTTCTCTCCTCCAGGCTGCACAGCCCCAACTCTCCCAGCCTGGCCCCACAGGGGAGGCTCTGCAGCCTCTGCTCATCCTGGTGGCCTCCTCTGGAGCCTCTCCAGCAGCTCCAGGTCCTTCCTGTGCTGGGGGCCCCAGAGCTGGAGGCAGTGCTGCAGGTGGGCTCTGAGCAGAGCAGAGCAGAGGGGCAGAATCCCCTCCCTGTGCTGCTGCTCTCCCTGCTCTGGCTGCAGCTCAGCACTCAGCTGGCTCTGGGCTGCCAGGGCCCAGTGCTGGCTCCTGGGGACTCTGTCACCACCTGACCCCCCCAAGGCCTCCTCCTGCAGGCTGCTCTCAGCCACTCCTCACCCAGCCTGGAGCTGTGCTTGGGATCTCTTCTCTTTGCTTTCCTGAATTGCTTTCCTTTTCCTCAGTGTTCTCAGAATTGTTGGGAGGTCTGGGCAGATGTCTTAGAATTTTCTGCTTCAGTTTGGGAGCAAACATCTGATCCTGTTGGTCAGAACTAGAGTTGCCACTCTGGGATGTGCATGAAGCTTCAGAGGGATCCTGCTGGGGGTTAACAACACCTCCCAGGCAGACAAAATCCTTTAGAGGGTAAACAAATGGAGAGGGTTAGAAGTGGCTGCTGCAGGGTAGGTCCTGCTTGAGCAGGAAGAGAAAAGGTGCAGAAAGGGACAGCCAAGGGCTGCGGAGCTGCTGAGCACTCTGGAACAGCTCTGTGAGCAGCAGGGGCAGAGAGCCTTTGGGCTGCTTGGTCTGGATAAGAGCAGCCTGAGGGGGATCTGATCAATACTGATCAATACTTCAGGGGTGAGTGTCAGCAGGATGGGACCAGGCTTTGTTCAGTGGTGCCCAGGGACAGGACAAGGGGCAGTGGGCACAGAGTGGAACAGCAGAAGTTCATCTGAACAGGAGGAGGAACTTCAGTAAGTGCAGGGTGCTGAGCCCTGGGGCAGGCTGCCCAGAGAGGAGGTGGAGTCTCCATCTCTAGAGACTTCCCAGCCCCACCTGGATGTGCTCTGTGACCTTCTCGAGGTGACCCTGCCTTGGACCTGGTGATCTCCAGAGTCCCTTCCAACCCCTACCATTTTGTGCTTCTGTGAGCTGTGCGTGGAGAAGTCACAAAGGTGGAGAAACTGGGCCCTGGGTCACATCTAGGACCAGGCAGAGTCTTGCACTGGCATTAGGGACTAGGAAGAAATTGTTGTCAGTGAGGGTGGGGAGAGACTGGCACAGGTTGCCCAGGGAGGCTGTGGCTGCCTCCTGCCTGGAGGTGCTGAGGGCCAGGCTGGATGAGGCCCTGAGCAGCCTGTGCTGGTGGGAGGTGTCCCTGCCCATGGCAGGGGCTGGAGCTGGCTGAGCTTTGGGGTCCCTTCCAACCCAACCCACTCTGTGGTTTGGCTTTGTGAGTGCAGGACCCTAGAGCTTGCCCCTGCTCCTTGTCACCACTAACTCCACCTCTAAATCCTTCCACAAATCCAGGTAGCTATGAATTTGCTGCCTACAGCATCGATTTGGCTGCTCCACACAGGGCCCTCAGCCACCCCTGAGGCATTCTGCACCAGGGGGGACTGCTGGAGGCTCCCTGCAAGGAGCCTGGGGTCCGAGCTGGGGTCTGATCTGGGGTCCGAGCTGGGGTCCTCACCGCTGCTCCACGGGGAGCCAGTGGGTGTGCAGCCTGCCCTGGGGCTCCTTCTCCTGGGGAGAGGTGAGTCCCCCCCGAGGCCATGACACCCAAGATCACATCTCACAGTCTCACAGTATCACCAAGGTTGGAAGAGACCTCAAGGATCACCAAGTCCAACCTGTCACCACAGACCTCATGGCTAGACCATGGCACCAAGTGCCACATCCAATCTCCTCTTGAACACCTCCAGGCATGGGGACTCCACCACCTCCCTGGGCAGCACATTCCAATGGCTAACAACTCTCTCTGGGAAGAACTTTCTCCTCACCTCCAGAATAAACTTCCCCTGGCACAGCTTGAGACTGTGTCCTCTTGTTCTGGTGCTGCTTGCCTGGGAGAAGAGACCAACCCCCACCTGGCTACAGCCTCCCTTCAGGTAGTTGTAGAGGGCAATGAGGTCTCCCCTGAGCCTCCTCTTCTCCAGGCTAAGCAACCCCAGCTCCCTCAGCCTCTCCTCACAGGGCTGTGCTCAAGGCCTCTCCCCAGCCTTGTTGCCCTTCTCTGGACACCTTCAAGTCTCTCAATGTCCTTCCTAAGCTGAGGGGCCCAGAGCTGGACACAGGACTCAAGCTGTGGCCTAACCAGTGCTGAGCACAGGGCACAATGACTTCCCTGCTCCTGCTGGCCACACTCTTCCTGATGCAGGCCAGGATGCCCTTGGCCTTCTTGGCCCCCTGGGCACACTGCTGGCTCCTGTTCAGGCAGCTGTCAATCAGCACCCCCAGCTCCCTCTCTGTTTGGCAGCTCTCAGCCACTCTGACCCCAGCCTGTAGCTCTGCCTGGGGTTGCTGTGGCCAAAGTGCAGCCCCTGGCACTTGGACTTGTTGAATGCCATCCTGTTGGCCTCTGCCCATCTGTCCAGCCTGGCAAGGTCCCTCTGCAGAGCCCTTCAGCCCTCTAACTGACCAACATCTGCTCCCAGCTTGGTGTCAGCTGCACATTTGCTGATGACTGACTCAATCCCTCATCCAGATCATCAATGAAGATGTTAAAGAGCACAGGGCCCAGCACTGATCCCTGGGGCACACCACTGGTGCCTGGCTGCTAGCTGGCTGTGGCACCATTCACCACCACTCTCTGGGCTCAGCCTCCAGCCAGTTCCTCACCCAGCTCAGAGTGCTGCTGTCCAAGCCAGGGGCTGACAGCTTGGCCAGGAGCTTGCTGTGGGGGATGGTGGCAAAGGCCTTGCTGCAGTCCAGGCAGACCACATCCACAGCCTGCCCCACATCCCCCAGGCAGTCAGCTGGGCATAGAAGGAGATCAGGTTGGAGAGGCAGGACCTGCCCCTCCTAAATCCATGCTGGCTGGACCTGAGCCCTTGGCCATCCTTCAGGTGTGCAGGTATTCCTCCCAGGATAATCTGCTCCATCACTTTCCCTGGCACTGAGGTCAGGCTGCCAGGCCTGGAGTTTCCAGGTTCCTCCATCTGCCCCTTCTTGTGGATGGGGACCACAGTGGCCAGTTTGCAGTCACCTGGGACCTCTCTGGTGAGCCAGGACTGGAGGAAAATGAGAGAGCTCTCCCAGGTAATTGGTGACAGAAGAAGAAGGAGCAGCCCCAAGCTGCAGCAGGGCAGGGTTAGGCTGGACAGTAGGACATATTTTGCCCAGCCAGAGTGGTCAGGGGTTGGGATGTGCTGCCCAGGGAGGTGGTGGAGGAGTCACCAACCCTGGCTGTGTTTGAAGGTGGTTTGGATGTGGTGCCTGGGGGTAGATGGTTTAGGGGTGAGCCTTGGAGAGCAGGGTTCTGGGTTGGACTTGGTGACCCTGAGGCTCTTTCCCAGCCTGAGTGTTTCTGTGATTCTGTGCTGAAGACCAAAGCACATTTAGGGCTTAGCTGCACAGCTCTTTGTTTTTCACTGCAGCTTAAGGGCATCCAATTTCTCCACTGACCACAGAGGCCTTTCAGGTCCTCAGCAGGGCTGCTGTGGAGGTCAGGTCTTTAACCATAAGGTGTGGCCCTACCAAAGAGGAGTTTCCCTTTGCATCAGCTCATCAGCAGCCCTTGTTTGCCTTTGTGCTCAGCAGGCAGGAGGGTTGCTGCCTGCCTGGGGGGGACGGTAGCAGTTTTGTTGACCTGCTCCTTACTCACTTCGCTAAGAGCAGTGAGCTTGGTGTGTGGCTTCCTTGTTGGCAAGGTATGAAGCACCTCTCTGGCAACCCTGTGAGGAGAGGCTGAGGGAGCTGGGGCTGCTTAGCCTGGAGAAGAGGAGGCTCAGGGGAGACCTCATTGCTCTCTACAACTACCTGAAGGGAGGCTGTAGCCAGGAAGGGGTTGGTCTCTTCTCCCAGACAGCCAGCACCAGAACAAGAGGACACAGTCTCAAGCTGTGCCAGGGGAAGTTTATTCTGGAGGGGAGGAGAAAGTTCTTCCCAGACAGAGTAATTGGCCATTGGGATGTGCTGCCCAGGGAGGTGGTGGAGTCACCATCCCTGGAGGTGTTCCAGAGGGGATTGGATGTGGCACTTGGTGCCATGGTCTAGTCATGAGGTCTGTGGTGCCAGGTTGGACTTGGTGATCTTTGAGGTCTCTTCCAACCTTGGTGATACTGTGAGACTGTGAGCAAAGACCAGCAGCAGCCTCTCCACAACCTCCTTTCAGGTAGCTGTAGAGAGCCAGGAGGTCTCCCCTCAGCCTCCCCTGTTTCACACCAACCATCCCCAGCTCCTTCAGTTGCTCTCCATCAGATTTCTTCTCCAGACCCTTCCCAGCTTCCTTGCCCTTCTCTGCCCTGGCTCCAGCACCTCCACAGCTCTCTTGGATTGAGGTGCCCAAAATGGACCCAGCACTCAAGGTGTTGCCCCCCCAGAGCTGAGTGCCAGGGGGCAATCCCCTCCCTGCTCCTCTGGACACAGCATTGCTGATTCCAGCCAGGAGGCCTTTGGCTTTCTTGGCCACCTGGGCACACTGCTGGTTCCTGTTCAGCTGCTTCTCCATCAGCAACCCCAGGTCCCTTTCTGCCAGCAGCTTTCCAGCCACACTGCCCCAGGCCTGGAGCCTTGCTTGGGGTTGTTGTGCCCCAAGTGCAGGACCTGGCACTTGGCCTGGCTGAAGCTCATCCTGCTGATGTTGGCCATGGATCCAATCTGCCCAAGTCCCTCTGCAGAGCCTCCCTGCCCTGGTGCAGATCACCACTGACACCCAGCTTGGTGCCATCTGCCAGCCTACTGCTGACACCCTCTGTGTCTCCATCCAGGTGCTAAACAGGAGTGGTGCCAACAGTGAGCCCTGAGGAACACCACTTGTGCCTGGCTGCCAGCTGGATGTAACTCCATTGAGCACCCCTCTGTGGGCCCTTCAGCCCAGGCAGTGCTGGATCCAGCAGAGCCTTGCTCAGCCAAGCCAGCAGCAGGCAGCTGTGCATGAGAAGCCTGTGGGAAGTGGTGTCAGAGGCCTGCCAGAGCCTCCTGTGGCTGGCAGTCAAAACACCACCACCACCACCAAAGAGCTTGCCAGGTGGTGTTGGAGGAGCACAAAGAGAGCTGGAGCATGGCAAGAGCTTCACTGACCTCACTGAACTGGGCCTGAGCAAAGCCTTTGACACTGTCCTGCAGCACATCCTGGGCTCCAGGCTGGGGCAGGATGGTTCCATGGGTGGACCATTCACTGGATGCAGAACTGCCTTGAGGGCTGCACCCAAAGGGTGGCTGGCAATGGTCCATGGCCAAGTGGAGGCCCGGAACAAGTGGAGTCCCTCAGGGGTCAGCACTGGGACCAGTCCTGTTTAACATCTTTGTTGGTGCCATGGAGAGTGGCACTGAGGCTCCCTCAGCACCAAGCTCTGTGGTGCTGCTGAGTGCTGGAGGGAAGGATCCATCCAGTGGGACCTGGACAGGCTGCAGAGCTGGGCCCAGGACAACCTCCTGAGGCTCAACAAGGCCAAAGGCAAGGTCCTGCAGCTGGGGCAGGGCAATCCCAGGCACTGCTAGAGGCTGGGCAGGGACTGGCTGGAGAGCAGCCCTGGAGCAAAGGCCTTGGGGGTGCTGGGGGAGGAGAAGCTCCACAGGAGCCTGCAGGGAGCACTTGCAGCCCAGAGAGCCAAGCAGAGCCTGGGCTGCAGCCAGAGAAGTGTGGCCAGCAAGGCCAGGGAGGGGATTCTGCCCCTCTGCTCCACTCTGCTGAGACCACAGCTGCAGCTCTGGGGCCACTTCTGGAGCCTCTGTGCACAGGTTGCCCAGGGAGGCTGTGGCTGCCTCCTGCCTGGAGGTGTTGAAGGGGAGGCTGGAGGAGGCCTCAAGCAGCCTGGGCTAGATGGGTTGGAACTAGATGATCTTTAGCATCCCCTTCTAGCCAAGCTATGCTGTGACTCAGTGAATTCCAGGCTGGTTTGCTTTATGGAGCTCAAGCATCTCTCTCCTACAGCTCATTTCACCTCCCTTCAGCCCCAGTTCCTCATAGGCTGGAGCAAAGGAGCAGCTCTGCAGAAGGGAAGGATTCCAGAGCTTGCTTAGCAGCACCCAGGGCAGCAGGAGCTCCCCAGGCTGTCTCAGCAGGCATCAAAACATGGCCAGGGCAGGAACTACTCAGGGCGCTGAATAAATCATGTGGCCTCCTCTAATGCACCTTGTGCAGCATGCCCAGCTCAGGGGAGAGGACAACAGAAATGGGACAGCAGCAGAGGACAACAGAGAGCAGATCCTGGACTGCAAAGGAACCTTCTCTCCTTTGGAGAGAGCTTGGATGATCCCAGCCTAAAGGAGGCAGCTGAGTGCTGAGCTGCAGCCAGAGCAGGGAGAGCAGCAGCACAGGGAGGGGATTCTGCCCCTCTGCTCTGCTCAGAGCCCACCTGCAGCACTGCCTCCAGCTCTGGGGCCCCCAGCACAGGAAGGACCTGGAGCTGCTGGATAGGCTCCAGAGGAGGCCACCAGGATGAGCAGAGGCTGCAGAACCTCCCCTGAGGGGCCAGGCTGAGGAAACTGGGGTGTTCAGCCTGGGGAAGACTGAGGGGGACCTCAGAGCTGCCTGCCAGGGCCTGAAGGGAGCCTGCAGGAATGCTGCAGAGAGACTTCTCCTGAGGGTGTCTGGAGCCAGGCCAAAGGGGAATGGTTTGAAGCTGAGGCAGAGCAGGGTCAGACTGGAGCTGAGGAAGAAGTTATGTGAATATCCCTGCTCCTTCCATGGAGGCAGTGGACAGACAGGAATTGCACTGCTGTGTTAAACACTGAGTGAAGCAATTCTGCCTGAGCTCCCCTCTCAGGCAGGCTCCTTCCCCTGCCCTGGGGCAGCTCACAGCCACCCACTGGCTGCTAATTCTCAGCCAGATAGAAACAGGGAGTGATCCTGACAGGGGGAAACCAAAGGCACCAGCCCTGCTCTGCCTGCCAGTGGCAAGGCTCATCCCAGGAGGAAAAGGCAACCCATAGATCCTGCCATTAATGCCAGCAGCAGGAAGCAATCATACTCGACATGCTGCCTACTTTTAGCTGGGTCATAGCCTCTGCCTTTGCAAGGAAGTCAAGCTTGGGAGTGTTTCAGTTTCATTAGGGACACTGATTAATCTGCTTGAGATCTTTCTCAGCTCTCTTAGGGTGGAAAACCTCTTGTTCCTGAAACCCAGAATTACCAAAACCTCTATTTCCAACCCCACCAAAAGCCATTCTCACACCTGGAGCTATGCTGCACCCAGTGATGCTGCACCCAGCTGGGTCCAGGCAAGCCCAGCCCCAGCCTCACCACAGCTCAGTACTGGGGCAGGGTCAATTCCCAGCAGGAGCAGGGCAGGGATTGTGGCCTGTGCTGGGCACTGCTGAGGCTGCACCTTGAGTGCTGGCTGCAGGTCTGGCTCCTCACTGCCAGCAGGACACTGAGAGGCTGGAGCAGGGCCAGAGAAGGGCAGCAGAGCTGGGGAAGGGGCTGGAGAAGAGGGCTGGGGAGGAGCAGCTGAGGGAGCTGGGGGGGTTGGTGTGGAGCAGAGGAGGCTGAGGGAGACCTCATTGCTTTCTGCAGCTCCCTGAGAGGAGGCTGCAGGCAGCTGGGCTTGGGCTCTGCTCCCTAGGCTCAGGGGAGAGCAGGAGAGGAACTGGCCTGGAATTGTGCCAGGGGAGGCTTAGAATAAACCATTTATTTAGAATAAACCAAACCAGGTTGGAAGAGACCTTCAAGATCATCGTGTCCAACCCATCAACCAATCCAACACCACGTAAACAACTAACCCATGGCACCAAGCACCCCATCAAGTCTCCTCCTGAACACCTCCAGGGATGGTGACTCCACCACCTCCCTGGGCAGCCCATTCCAATGGGCAATCACTCTCTGTATAGAACTTCTTCCTAATATCCAACCTAAACCTCCCCTGGCGCAGCCTGAGACTGTGTCCTCTTGTTCTGGTGCTGGCTGCCTGGGAGAAGAGACCAACCTCTGGCTGTCTACAACCTCCCTTCAGGTAGTTCTAGAGAGCAAGAAGGTCTCCCCTGAGTCTCCTCCAGGCTAAGCAACCCCAGCTCCCTCAGCCTCTCCTCACAGGGCTGTGTTCCAAACCCTTCACCAACTTCGTTGCCCTTCTCTGGACTCGTTGCAGCAAGTCAACCTCCTTCCTAAACTGAGGGGCCCAGAACTGGACACAGGACTCGAGGTGTGGCCTAACCAGTGCAGTGTACAGGGGCAGAATGACCTCCCTGCTCCTGCTGGCCACACTGTTCCTGATGCAGGCCAGGTTGGAGAGGAGGAAGAATTCCTTTGGTGGCAGAGTGGTCAGGGGCTGGCAGAGGCTGCCCAGGGAGGTGGTGGAGTCCCCATGGCTGGAGGTGCTGCAGAGCCCTGTGGCCATGGCAGCTGGGGCCATGGTGTGGTGGCCATGGTGGGGCTGGGCTGAGGCTTGGCCTGGCTGAGCCTGGAGGCCTTCCCCAGCCCGAGCAGGTCTCTGGGTCTGTCTTCTGTTGAACTTCAGCCAAGCTGCTGTGCAGTGCTGCCTCCAGCTGCACACCAGCAGTGCTCTGAGCCATGGTGCACAGCAGCACCATGCACTTGGGGGGGGGTGGTGCAGGGCAGCAGCCACTGAGCCCCCAGCTGCAGCTGCTCCCCAGGGCACTGCGAGTGCCAGCGGGAGGCTGCTGTGCCCTGCCAGCTGTGCCAGCCCCTGGCTCTGGGGCTCGCTGGGGCCTGGCTGGGGGCTGGCTCTGGGGCTGGCTGGGGCCTGGCGCTAGGGCTGGCGCTGGGGGCTGGCTCTGGGGCTGGCTGGGGGCTGGCGCTAGGGCTGGCTTTGGGCCTGGCGCTGGGGGCCGGCTCTGGGGGCTGGGCGCTGGGGGCTGGCTGGGGGCTGGCTGGGGGCTGGGCGCTGGGGGCTGGCTGGGGGCTGGCTGGGGGCTGGCTCTGGGGCTGGCGCTGGGAGCAGGTGCTAGGGCTGGCGCTGGGGGCTGGCTGGGGGCAGGCGCTAGGGCTGGCTGGGGGCTGGCTGGGGGCTGGGTGGGGGCTGGGCGCTGGGGGCTGGCTCTGGGGCTGGCTGGGGGCTGGCGCTGGGGGCTGGCTCTGGGCCTGGCGCTGGGGGCTGGGCGCTGGGCGCTGGGGGCTGGCGCTGGGGGCTGGGCGCTGGGCGCTGGGGGCTGGCGCTGGGGGCTGGCGCTAGGGCTGGCTCTGGGCCTGGCGCTGGGGGCCGGCGCTGGGGGCTGGGCGCTGGGGGCTGGGCGCAGGCCTGAGGCGCGGGGGCGGCGCCGGGTCCGGCGCGGGGGCGGCCGGGGGCAGGGGGAGGCTCCGCCGCCGCCGCCGGCCCTTGGACCCGGGCGCCGAGCCCAGCCGAGCCAGGGCGAGCTATGGCGGCGCCGGGGCAGAACCTGGCCGTGGTGGTGCACCGAGCCGGGGACCTGCGGCTGGTACGGGCCGGGGGGAGCGGGCCGGCACGGCACGGCACGGCACGGCACGGCACCGCCGCGGCTCGGCTCCGGGCGGAGGGGGCCGGGGGAAGGGCTGCGCTCGGCGGCCGGGCCGCGGGCAGGGGGGAGCCGGCGGCTCGCTGGGCACGGCTGGGGCTGCCCCGGGAGCTGCGCCGCAGGGCTGCCCCGCTGCTCCCCGCGGAGCCTGCCCCCGGGCGCCTGGCCGCGGGGGCGAGCGAAAGCTGGGGCCGCTCCGTGGCCGGGGGCCGCTCCGTGGCCAGGGGCTGCTCCGTGGCCGAGGGCTGCTCCGTGGCCGGGGGCCGCTCCGTGGCCGGGGGCCGCTCCAGCACCTCTCTGGGCCCTGCCGGGGGAAGGAAGGGTCAGGGAGCGGAGGGGCCGGTGCCGAGAGCCAGACGTTGCCAGAAGGAACTGGAGCAGGGCAGATTGAGCCTGGGCGCCAGGCAAGAGGAAGTTCACCAGGAGGGTAGGGAAAGGCTGGCACAGGTTTCCCGGGGAGGTGGTGGAGGCTCCATCCCCGCAGACATTCAGGGTCAAACTTCACGGGCGGCCTGCCCTAGTTAAAGACCACACCGAACGCTGGGGCAGGAAGGGACCTCGGATGATCGTCAGGTGCAGCCTCCCTGCCAGGGCAGGATGTCCCTGCTCACCGCCGGGGCGGTGGACAAGGTGCAGGCACAGGCTGCCCAGGGAGGTGGTGGAGTCCCTGTCCCTGGAGGGGTTCAGGGGAGGCTTGGATGTGGCTCTTGGAGCCGTGGTTTAGGTGTCAGGAGGTGTTAGGTCATGGGACCTGATGGTCTCTCAGGTCTTTCCCAAGCTTCTGTGACTCCATGGGTGGTGATGGGTTGCTGCTTTGGGCTATGGAGAGGCCAAGTGGGAAGCAGGAGGGAGGGAGGGAGCAGCCTCCCTGGTCACAACTGTGCTGGTGATGGAGAGCAAGACCTTTGTTCTCTGTCGGTGCTTCAGGCTGATAATGTCCCTGGGAGTGCTGGGGCGTTTCTGGGCGTGCACCGTGGCAGTGCTGCTGGAGGGTTGGCAGCTAGGGAACGTTTAACCAGAGGCAAACACTGGCAGGCAGCTCTCTGAACAGTCCTTGGGAGCAGAGGGACTTTGGATAGCTGCAGCAGCTCCTCTGGGGGCTGCTCAGCAGGGAGGCAGCTGCTGTTGCACCGTTCCTGCACAGCTCATGCAGCAGGTGCCAGGGGCTGGACAGGGTTTGGGGGATTGCTGGGGGGGCTCCCAACCACATTTGATGCACCTCTAGCTTCACTGGAAGCCTGTGCAGCCTGGCTTAGACTCACAGCACTGTCAGAGGCTGAGGGAGACCTCATTGCTCTCTGCAGCTCCCTGAGAGGAGGCTGCAGGCAGCTGGGCTTGGGCTCTGCTCCCTAGGCTCAGGGGAGAGCAGGAGAGGAACTGGCCTGGAACTGTGCCAGGGGAGGCTTAGAATAAACCATTTATTTAGAATAAACCAAACCAGGTTGGAAGAGACCTTCAAGATCGTGTCCAACCCATCAACCAATCCAACACCACCTAAACAGCTAACCCATGGCACCAAGCACCCCATCAAGTCTCCTCCTGAACACCTCCAGGGATGGGGACTCCACCACCTCCTCAGGCAGCCCATTCCAATGGGCAATCACTCTCTGTATAGAATTTCTTCCTAACATCCAACCTAAACCTCCCCTGGTGCAGCCTGAGACTGTGTCCTCTTGTTCTGGTGCTGGCTGCCTGGGAGAAGAGACCAACCTCTGCCTGTCTACAACCTCCCTTCAGGTAGTTGTAGACAGCAATAAGGTCACCCCTGAGTCTCCTCTCCAGGCTAAGCAACCCCAGCTCCCTCAGCCTCTCCTCACAGGGCTGTGTTCCAAACCCCTCACCAACTTCATTGCCCTTCTCTGGACACCTTCCAGCAAGTCAACCTCCTTCCTAAACTGCAGGGCCCAGAACTGGACACAGGACTCGAGGTGTGGCCTAACCAGTGCTGAGCACAAGACAGAATGACCTTGCTGCTCCTGCTGGCCACACTGTTCCTGATGCAGGCCAGGTTGGAGGGGAGGAAGAATTCCTTTGGTGGCAGAGTGGTCAGGGACTGGCAGAGGCTGCCCAGGGAGGTGGTGGAGTCCCCATGGCTGGAGGTGCTGCAGAGCCCTGTGGCCATGGCAGCTGGGGCCATGGTGTGGTGGCCATGGTGGGGCTGGGCTGAGGCTTGGCCTGGCTGAGCCTGGAGGCCTTCTCCAGCCCAGCAGTTGTGTGGCTCTGTGGCTGAGCTGTTCCCATGGGTGGGCACAGGCAGCTGATTGCTTCTTTCTCTTTTTGCCCCCAGGAGAACCGTCCCATCCCTGAGCCGGGGCCCGACGGTAGGTCTGGGGATGGCTGCTGCTCTCCACTTCCCTTGGTGATCTCTTTCTTTCCTCATTCTCTTTTGTCTCTCCTTGATGTTGCTGAGAAGGCATAAAATAACCCAGAGAAGCTGAAGAGGCTGGGGGAGGTCACACTGCAGGGTCCTTGGGTGGGCAGAGCAGACACAGGCACAGCACTCAGCTGCCTTCTTTGGCTGCTTCTTTCATCCCTTGCAGTACCCATTCCTGCACTGCACAGCAGACAGCTCTTGGGACACCTCAGATGGTCTCAGGATCTTGGAATCAGAGAATTGTTTAGGTTGGGGAAGCCCTCCAGGATCATCCAGTCCAACTATCAAGAGACCACCATGGCCACCACTCCTCCCTGCATCACCTTGGCCCTTTGGAGGCTTCCTCTGACCAAGCACCTGCCTCCTGCTTCTCACCTCCTTCATCCCATTCCTACTCAGGCTCCAAGACCCTGTGGGTCCCCTGGAAAGCATTCCCATTTTCCATGAGTTCTCACTCTCTTGGGGCAGTGAATTCTATCTGCAGTCACCCTCCAAGGTCCCTAACCTCAGGGCCACCCAAGGTCCTCAGCACAGACTTTAGCTGCAGAGGCACCACCATCACAGACTCGTTTGGGTGGGAAAAGCCATCCCAGACCAGCCAGGCCAAGCCTCAGCCCAGCCCCACCATGGCCACCACACCATGGCCCCAGCTGCCATGGCCACAGGGCTCTGCAGCCCCTCCAGCCATGGGCACTCCACCACCTCCCTGGGCAGCCTCTGCCAACCCCCGACCACTCTGCCACCAAAGGAATTCTTCCTCCTCTCCAACCTCAGCCTCCCCTGGCACAATTCCAGGCAGTTCCTCTCCTGCTCTCCCCTGAGCCTAGGGAGCAGAGCCCAAGCCCAGCTGCCTGCAGCCTCCTCTCAGGGAGCTGCAGAGAGCAATGAGGTCTCCCTCAGCCTGGAGCTGTTCCAGGAGCATTGGGGCCATGATGGTGTTGGGTCAGGGGTTGGACTGGATGATCTTAAAGGCTTTCCCAGGCCATGCTGTGATTCTGTGATGTTGGAAGCTCTCCTGGTTTGTGGAGCCCCTGGGGTTGTGTCCCTCAGCAGCTGTCTCCTGGCCCTGCCACCCACCTTGCATGGCTTGGTGCAGCTGCTCAGTGCTAGCCCCTGCAGATGTCCCAGCAGTGGCCTGGCCTGGTGTGGCCTCTGGAGCTGCTCCCTGGCTTCAGCACTGGCTGTAGACAGGAAATCTGCAGAGGCTGTGAGGAGAAGGTAAACAATGCAGGGACTGGACAGGGAGGGATCACAGCAGGTAGGTTAACATCATCCCACTGGGGTGTTGAAAACCTGCCAGCGGGCAGCACAGCTTCTTTGTGCCCTTGGCTGCTCTCTCCTGCTGCTCTGGTTTGGGCTGCTGCTGCTGTTCCCCCTCTGACCTTGGTGGCTTCATAGTATCATTCAGGGTTGGAAGGGACCCCAAGGATCAGCTAGTTCCAACCCCCCTGCCATGGGCAGGGACACCCCACACTAGATCAGCCTGGCCAGAGCCTCAGCCAGCCTGGGCTTAAACACCTCCAGGGCTGGGGCCTCAACCACCTCCCTGGACAACCCATTCCAGGGCTTCACCACTCTCCTGGGGAAGAACTTCCTCCTCACCTCCAGCCTGAATCTCCCCACCTCCAGCTTCATTCCATTCCCCCTAGTCCTATCACTACCTGAGAGCCTGAGCAGTCCCTCCCCAGCCTCCTTGTAGGCCCCCTTCAGATCCTGGAAGGCCACAATTTGGTCACTTCTCTGGGTTGGTTTCTCTGAGGGGCCAGGGGGTGTGGAGAGGGAGCCTGGGTGTTCGTTTGGGGGGGCCCTTTTGTCCCCTTTTGGGGATAGAAGAGCTGAGAGAAGGTTGGGGGGGGGGACCTGTGCTGTTGTTAAGCTGTAGCTATCTCTCTGTAAGTGCACTTTGTAGCCCTCCATTGCTGGTCTTGCTTCTCCCCTCAGGCTCTCTTGCAGACACAAATCCACTCCCGAATGCTGAGGGTGGGAAACGTGCTCTGGGGGGCGGGGGGGCAGAGGGCCAAAAACTCTTCCTGGGGGAGCAGGGAGGGGAATCCAACCCACCCCCTCAGGCCTGGGCCAGCTGGAGAGGGCAGGTGTGGTGGCCAGGGGGGTGAGCCTTGGCCTTGGCTGATGCTTGCCCCCCCTGGCAGAGGTGCTGCTGCGGATGCACTCTGTGGGGATCTGCGGCTCCGACGTCCACTACTGGCAGCACGGCCGCATCGGGGACTTCGTGGTGAGGAGCCCCATGGTGCTGGGCCATGAAGCTGCTGGCACTGTCATCAAAGTTGGCTCAGGGGTGACTCACCTGAAAGCAGGTAAGTGGGAGCAGGGCTGGCCTGGTGGCTGGCTCCTGAGAATAGAATAGAATAGAATAGACCAGACCAGACCAGACGAGGTTGGAAGAGAACTTTGAGATCATTGAGTCCAACCTATCATCCAACACCACCTAATCAACTAACCCATGGCACCAAGCACCCCATCAAGTCTCCTCCTGAACACCTCCAGGGATGGTGACTCCACCACCTCCCCAGGCAGCCCATTCCAATGGGCAATCACTCTCTCTGTATAGAACTTCTTCCTAACATCCAACCTGAACTTCCCCTGGTGCAGCCTGAGACTGTGTCCTCTTGTTCTGGTGCTGGCTGCCTGGGAGAAGAGACCAACCTCTGGCTGTCTACAACCTCCCTTCAGGTAGTTCTAGAGAGCAAGAAGGTCTCCCCTGAGCCTCCTCCTCTCCAGGCTAAGCAACCCCAGCTCCCTCAGCCTCTCCTCACAGGGCTGTGCTCCAGACCCCTCCCCAGCTTCGTTGCCCTTCTCTGGACTCGTTCCAGCAAGTCAACCTCCTTCCTAACCTGAGGGGCCCAGAACTGGACACAGGACTCGAGGTGTGGCCTAACCAGTGCAGTGTACAGGGGCAGAATGACCTCCCTGCTCCTGCTGGCCACACTGTTCCTGATGCAGGCCAGGATGCCGTTGGCCCTCTTGGCTGCCTGGGCACACTGCTGGCTCATGTTTAGGCAGCTGTCAGTCAGTACCCCAGGCCCCTCTCTGCCTGGCTGCTCTCAGCCACTCTGCCCCCAGCCTGTAGCACTGCCTGGGGTTGCTGTGGCCAATGTGCAGCCCCTGACACTTGGATGTGTTCAATCTCCTGCTCTTGGACTCTGCCCATCTGTCGAGGTCCCTCTGCAGAGCCTCTCTACCCTCCAGCAGATCAACTCCTGCCCCCAGCTTGGTGTCAGCTGCACATTTGCTGATGACTGACTCAATCCCTCATCCAGATCATCAATGAAGATGTTAAAGAGCACATGGCCCAGCACTGATCCCTGGGGCACACCACTGGTGCCTGGCTGCCAGCTGGCTGTGGCACCATTCACCCTGCTGGGGAGAGGCTGTGGCTGGGTGTCCGATGTTGGGAGCCGAGCTCTGCTCGCTGTCTCCTCCTCCTCCTCCAGAGAGGTTCTTCATCACCCAGCTGGCTGCCCTGGGGGGGTTCCTTAGGTGTTCCCTGGCAGGTCTTCAGTTGGGTTCCCTTAGTATCATAGTATCATAGAATCAGTCAGGGTTGGAAGGGAGCACAAGGATCATCCAGTTCCAACCCCCCTGCCATGGGCAGGGACACCCCACACTAGATCAGCCTGGCCACAGCCTCAGCCAGCCTGGCCTTAAACACCTCCAGGGACAGGGCCTCAACCACCTCCCTGGACAACCCATTCCAGGGCTTCACCACTCTCCTGGGGAAGAACTTCCTCCCCACCTCCAGCTTCATTCCATTCCCCCTAGTCCTATCACTACCTGAGATCCTGAGCAGTCCCTCCCCAGCCTTCCTGTAGCCCTCTTCAGATCCTGGAAGGCCACAATGAGGTCACCTGGGAGCCTTCTCTTCTCCAGACTGAACAGCCCCAACTCTCTCAGTCTGTCCTCACAGGAGAAGTGCTCAAGCCCTCTGCTCATCCTCCTGGCCCTTCTCTGGACACCTTCCAGCACCTCCACATCCCTCTTGGAATAGGAGCTCCAGAACTGGAGGCAGTACTCCAGGTGGGGTCTCCCCAGAGCTGAGCAGAGGGGGAGAATCACCTCCCTTGCCCTGCTGGCCACACTTCTGATGCAGCCCAGGATCTGATTGGCTTTCTGGGCTGCAAGTGCACACTGAGAGCTCCTGGTGAGCTTCTCCTCCCCCAGCACCCCCAAGTCTCTCTCCTCAGGGCTGCTTTCCAGCCAGTCCCTGCCCAGCCTGGGATTTGTGCCTGGGATTGCCTCAACCCAGCTGCAGGACCCTGCCTTTGGTCTTGTTGAACCTCCTGAGGTTGGCTTGTGCCCACCTCTCCAGCCTGTCCAGGTCCCTCTGGATGGCCTCCCTTCCCTCCAGCTGTCTGCTGCACCACACAGCTTGGTGTCATCAGCAAACCTGCTGAGGGTGCACTCAATGCCACTGTCCATGGCACCCACAGAGATGTTGAATAAGCCTGGTCCCAGGACTGATCCCTGAGGGACTCTGCTTGTCTGTGGCCTCCTTAATTGCAGCTGACAGTGTGTGCTGGTACAGAGGGGCCTGTGGAGAAGCCAGAGGAAGCTTCAGAAACATTGCACAGTGCTCTCACCAGCAGCAGTAGTGAGAGCCATGTGAGGTGGTGGCCAGCAGCTCTCCTGCAGTGCAGAGAGCTCACTGCAGCAGCTGTGCCAGGCCTCATGGTGTGACCTCAGCAGGATTGCTGTGTGGTGCCATGGGCTCACCTGAGGGAGAGGATCCATCCAGAAGGCTCTTGGCAGGCTGGAGAAGTGGCCCAGTGCCAGCTGCAGGAGGCTCAACAAGGCACAGGGCAAGGTCCTGCAGCTGGGTCAGGCCAAGGCCAGGCACAGCTCCAGGCTGGGTGCAGAGTGAGCTGAGAGCAGCCCTGGAGAAAGAGCCCTGGGGGTGCTGGGTGCTGAGCAGCTCCCCAGGAGCCAGCAGTGCCCTGATGCAGCCCAGCAGGCAGCTGTGTGCTGGGCTGCAGCCAGAGGAGTGTGGGCAGCAGGGCAGCAGAGGGGATCCTGCCCCTTGGCTCTGCTCTGCTCAGACCTCCCCTCCAATCCTGCCTCCAGCTCTGCTGTCCCCAGCAGGAGAAGGACACAGAGCTGTGGGGAGAGTCCAGAGGAGGCCACAGAGATGCTGCCAGGGCTGGAGCAGCTCTGCTGTGAGGCCAGGCTGAGGGAGCTGGGGGTGATCAGCCTGGAGAGGAGAAGGCTCCAGGGGCACCTCAGAGCTGCCTGCCAGGGCCTGAAGGGAGCCTGCAGGAAGGCTGCAGAGAGACTTCTCCTGAGGGTGTCTGGAGCCAGGCCAGGGGGGAAGGGTTTGGAGCTGAGGCAGAGCAGGGTCAGACTGGAGGGGAGGAAGAAGCTCTTCATTGTGAGGGTGGTGAGGCTCTGGCACAGGCTGCCCAGGGAGGCTGTGGATTCAAGGCCAAGTTGGATGAGGCCTTGAGCAACCTGGGCTGGTTGTAGGAGATGGTGGGAAGCTAAGCCATGCTGTGATTCTATGACCTCCTCTGTTCTCTGTGCTCAGGCATGTCCCAGGACATGGGCTGGGCACTGAATTTTGCAGAGCTGGATGATAGTAGCAACTTAAATGAGGGTGGAGATGAGACAAGAGCTGTTAAGAGTTCCAGGGAAGCCTTGACAGGCCTGGGCAGGAAGTCACAGGTGAAAGTCAATGCAGAGGAGGTTTCTGTGACAGAAGAAACCAAGCCAGCTCCAGATCTGAAGTGATGAGTGCTGAGGAGTGAGGCCTTTGGGGAGGTTGGATCAGTCCTGGTGTGAAAGCCCAGAGAGTGGTAGTGAATGGTGCCACAGCCAGCTGGCAGCCAGGCACCAGTGCTGTGCCCCAGGGATCAGTGCTGGGCCCTGTGCTCTTTAACATCTTCATTGATGATCTGGATGAGGGATTGAGTCAGTCATCAGCAAATGTGCAGCTGACACCAAGCTGGGAGCAGATGTTGGTCAGTTAGAGGGCTGAAGGGCTCTGCAGAGGGACCTTGCCAGGCTGGACAGATGGGCAGAGGCCAACAGGATGGCATTCAACAAGTCCAAGTGCCAGGCGCTGCACTTTGGCCACAGCAACCCCAGGCAGAGCTACAGGCTGGGGGCAGAGTGGCTGAGAGCTGCCAAACAGAGAGGGACCTGGGGGTGCTGATTGACAGCTGCCTGAACATGAGCCAGCAGTGTGCCCAGGGGGCCAAGAAGGCCAAGGGCATCCTGGCCTGCATCAGGAACAGTGTGGCCAGCAGGAGCAGGGAAGTCATTGTGCCCTGTGCTCAGCACTGGTTAGGCCACAGCTTGAGTCCTGTGTCCAGTTCTGGGCCCCTCAGCTTAGGAAGGAGGTTGACTTGCTGGAACAAGGGCAACAAAGTTGCTGAGGGGTTTGGAACACAGCCCTGTGAGGAGAGGCTGAGGGAGCTGGGGCTGCTTAGCCTGGAGAAGAGGAGGCTCAGGGGAGACCTCATTGCTCTCTACAACTCCCTGCAGGGAGGTTGTAGCCAGGAAGGGGTTGGTCTCTTCTCCCAGGCACCCAGCACCAGAACAAGAGGACACAGTCTCAAGCTGTGCCAGGGGAGGTTTAGGCTGGAGGTGAGGAGAAAGTTCTTCACTGAGAGAGTTGTTAGCCATTGGGATGTGCTGCCCAGGGAGGTGGTGGAGTCCCCATCCCTGGAGGTGTTCAAGAGGGGATTGGATGTGGCACTTGGTGCCATGGTCTGGCCATGAGGTCTGTGGTGCCAGGTTGGACTTGGTGATCTTTGAGGTCTCTTCCAACCTTGGTGATTCTGTGAGACTGTGAGACTGAGAGCCTGGCAGCAGGGGCACCCCCAGGCAGGGCACACAGGAATGCCTCTGAGAGGGGCTTGGAGGCTCTGCAGGGAAGGAGGCTCCAAAAGCCACTCTGGCCACTCTGCCCCCAGCCTGTAGCTCTGCCTGGGGTTGCTGTGGCCAAAGTGCAGCCCCTGGCACTTGGACTTGTTGAATGCCATCCTGTTGGCCTCTGCCCATCTGTCCAGCCGGTCGAGGTCCCCCTGCCTCTCTGGAAGCCCTTCCTGCTCCCTGGCCCCTGTGCTCCCGCTCCTAGCCCCGTGCCCAGCCTCCCCCTGCCTAACAGAGCCTGCTTGCCCCTGCCAGGTGACCGTGTGGCCATCGAGCCGGGGGTGCCGAGGGCGGTGGATGAGTTCTGCAAGAGCGGCCGCTACAACCTCTCCCCTACCATCTTCTTCTGCGCCACGCCGCCCGACGACGGCAACCTCTGCCACTACTACAAGCACAGTGCTGCCTACTGCTACAAGTCAGTGCTGCTCCCTCTTGCCCCAGGCACAAGAGGGCCAGAGGGCTGACCTCTCCAGCTCGTCCCCCCCCACCAAAGCTGAAATTGCAGCCCCCACCCCCCCCCCGCCAACATGAACCTTCCCTGAACCTCACACCACAGCAGGTTGCTCACAGCCACCTCCAGCCTGGCTGCAAACACCTCCAGGCAGGAGGCTTCCACCACCTCCCTGGGCAGCCTGTGCCAGGCTCTCACCACCCTCCTGGGCAACAACTTCTTCCTCACAGCCAAGCTGAATCTCCTCACTTCTAGTGCTGCTCCATCCCCCCCTGACACCCCAGAGCAGAGGGGCAGGATCCTCTCCCTCCACCTCTGGCAATGGGCACTGGCAGCCCAGAAGGCCAAGGGCAGCTCAGCTGCCCTTGGCCTTCTGGGCTGCCAGTGTCCATTGCTGGCTCCCTGCCCCAAGCCTGATTCCTGCCCCCCTCAGACCCCTATCCCTCCCTGATACCCTCAAAAGTCCCTCCCCAGCTTTCCTGCAGCCCCCTGCAGCTCCTGCAAGGCCACCAGAAGCTCTCCTGGGAGCCTTCTCCCCTCCAGCCTGCACAACCCCAACTCTCTCAGGCTGTCCTCCTAGGAGGAATTGTTTTGGCACAGCCAACCTTCTGGCAGGTCTCTCTCCAAGGAGATTGTTCAGAAGGATCTCTGTTTCCTTTTCTTTTTAACACCCAGTAGTGATTCATTCACATTTCACTACTTTGCTGCTCAAGACCTGTGAGAAGTTCTCCAGGCAGAGCCCAAAGCTGCCATCCCCCTGCTGAGCATTGCAGGCAGGGCTCCCCTGAGCAGGGCTCCTTGCTTCCTGCTCCCTGGCTCAGTGGGCAGCTTGGCAGGCAGGTGCTGCTCAGCCTCTTTGGCTGCCTTTAGGAAGGACCTGGAGCTGATGGAGAGGCTCCATGACAATGCTCAGGGGCTTGGAGCAGCTCTGCTCTGAGCCCAGGCTGAAGGAGCTGGGGGTGTTCAGCCTGGAGAAGAGAGGGCTCCAGGCAGACCTCAGAGCAGCCTCCCAGTGCCTGAAGAGAGCTACAGGAAGGCTGCAGAGAGACTGCTCCCAAAGGCCTGCAGGGACAGCCCCAGGGGCAATGGCTTCAAACCAGAGCAGAGCAGATTGAGATTGGAGGTGAGGAACAAGTTGTGCCCCAGGAGGCTGCTGGAACACTGCAACAGGCTGCCCAGGGAGGTGGCTGAGGCTCCAGCCCTGGAGATGTTCAAGGGGAGGCTGGATGAGGCCCTGGGCAGCCTGATCTCTCTGGGGCTGGCCCTGCTGGCTGCAGCGGGGTGGGCTGGATGGGCTGCTCTTGGTTTCCTCTCTGCTGTGTGTCCTCCCCTGCTCAGCATGGTGCCTGAAGGCCTCCTGTGCTGCTGCTGTTGAGGAAGCAGCCCAGGGGCTGCCTGCAGCTTGGTCTGCCCTTTGGAGCCAAGTCACCTTGCTTGGAGCAGGACAGGAGGAGAGCAGGAGCCCTGCTCTGCTGCGGGGGTTGGGTGGCCTTGAGGGGGCCCTCTAGGCCCCCAGCATGATCCAGCTGTTCTCAGCCCCAGCTCAGCCACCTCACATGTGCTCTTCATTCATGGAGCCATGACATGGTTTGGGTTGGGGAAGGCCTCCAGGCTCAGCCAGGCCAAGCCTCAGCCCAGCCCCACCATGGCCACCACACCATGGCCCCAGCTGCCATGGCCACAGGGTTCTGCAGCCCCTCCAGCCATGGGGACTCCACCACCTCCCTGGGCAGCCTCTGCCAGTCCCTGACCACTCAGGGCAGTGCTGTGTTTGTCCCAGAGCTGTCTGATCCCCACTCTGCTCCCTGCCTGCTGGGAGGGTGGTGCTGGGAGCCCTGCATGAAACACTTGGTGCCTCAGGGAGGGATTCAGGGGAGCCCTGGGTCTGGCTGCCTTTGCTCTGTGGGGCATCAGCACTGGCAGCAGGATGTGCTCTCTGAGTGCTCTCACCTAGATGAGGGCTCTGGGAGCTCCCTGATGGCTCCCAGGCCAAGGGCAGCCTTTGGGGTGGTGCCTGCACAGCTGGGGGGCTTCTTCCAGAGGGAATGAGGGGCAGAGGAGTTTGCAGGTGGACTCACCAAGGGAAGCTGGCAGGTCCCTAAACCTCCCTGGCTTTAGGTTCACCTGGTGCTGCTGCAGAGCAGGGTTCCAGGAGGTGCTCAGAGCAAGGGGGAGGTTGTGCTTTGCCACTCTGCTTAGCCCTGTGGTTGGTGTTTGAGTGTCTTGAGCTCATCCCCCCTCCCCCTCCAGAAAGCTCTGTGCTGACAAGCTGCTTGTGTCTGTTTCTTGCAGGCTCCCAGACAATGTCACCTTTGAGGAAGGAGCCCTGATTGAGCCCCTCTCAGTGGGGATCCATGCCTGCAGGAGGGCAGGAGTCACCCTGGGCAGCAAAGTCTTCATCTCTGGCTCTGGTACAGTGACCATGCCCAGCCCTGGGCTTCTCTCTGCCACGGCCTGGAGCAGGGGGAGTGTGGGGGGTGGGGCAAGGCTGCCAGCCCTGCTGCTGGGCTCTGCTGTAAGCCTGGGGCTGGGCTGATGGCAAACCTGGCCCCCAGCACTCCCAGCTCCTTCTCCTTGGAGCTGCTTCCCAGCAGGTCTCCCCCCCTGCCCCGTTCTGCTTCCTGCTGTTGTTCCTCCCCAGGGGCAGGACCCTGCACTAACCCTTGTTGAGCTTCTTGAGGTCCCTCTGCCCAGCTCTCAGCCTGTCCAGCTCTGGCTGCATGGCAGCACAGCCTGACAGGTGCCAGGCACTTTGGTGTCATCAGCAAACTGGCTGAGAGTCCACTCTGTCCCTTCATCTAAGTCACTGATGAAGATGGAGAGCAAGACTGGACCCAGCACTGACCCCTGGGGAGCAGCACTGGCCACAGGCCTCCAACCAGACCCTGCCCCACTGCTCACAAGCCTTTGAGCTCTGCCCTGCAGGCAGTTCTCCCCCACCTCACTGTCCACTCCTCTGACCCACACTTCCTGAGCTTAGCTGTGAGGCTGTTATGAGATGCAGTGTCAGAAGCTCTGCTGAAGCCAAGGTGGACACCAGCCACTGCTCTCCCCTTGTCCACCCAGCTGGTCACCCCCTCAGGGAAGGCTATCAGAGTGCTCTAGCATGAGTTCCCCTTGGTGAACCTGTGCTGACTGCTCCTGATACTCTTCTTCTCCTCCCCATGCTGAGAGCTGATCTCCAGAAGGAGCTGCTCCATGCTCTTTGGGGGGGTGGAGGTGAGGCTGTGTTTTCCTGGGCCCTCCTCCTTGTCCTGTTTGCTGCCTGGACACAGAGGGGAGCTTGGGGCAGCCCTTGCCCTGCACTGCTGCCCTTTGGGCAGCCCAGATGCAAAGGGCAGTGCCAGGGTGTGCTGAGCCTGCCAGCTGCAGGGAGCAGAGCAGGGGGCTCCGAGCCCCTCAGAGCAGCAGCTGCACTCAGAGAATCACAGAAGGGTTTGGGTTGGAGGGCACCTTAGAGGCCACCTGGTTCCCCCCCTGGGCAGTCAGCAGGGAGACCTGCAGCTGGCTCAGGATTCACAAAGCTCTGTCCAGCCCTGGAAGCCTCCATGGAGAGAGCATCCCCAGCCTCTCTGGGCAGGCCTGGGGCTGTGTCTCAGCCCCCTCACAGTGGAGGAGATCCTGCTGACATCTGAACATTCCCTCTGCTGGCCTGCAGCTGTTAACCTCCTCTCCCACTGCATGCCCTTGAAAAAAGTCCTTCTCCAGCTTCCTGTAGGCCCTCTTTAGGTACTGGGAGGCCTCAGTAAGGGCTTCCCAGAGCCTTCTCTTCAGGTCAAACCATCACCTCTCAGCCTGTCACAGCAGGCCCTGCTGAAATGGCCCTCCCCAGCTTTTCTGCTGGCCTCTTTAAGCCCTGGAAGGCCACCAGAAGGCCTCCCTGGAGCTGAACCAGCCCAACTCTCCCAGCCTGGCCTCACAGCAGAGAGCTTCCAGCCCTGCCAGCCCTGCTGTGGCCTCCTCTGGCCCTGCTCCAGCAGGTCCCTGGCTGTGCCGAGGGCTCCAGAGCTGCCCCAGCACTGCAGGGAGGTCTCAGCAGAGGGTCAGGGTCCCCTCCCTTGCCCATGCCCCAGACTGACTCTGTCACTCCACAGCTCCAGCTCTGCTCCTGCACCACCCTAGGCCAGCTCCAGCAGGGCTGCTGAAGCTGCTGGTGCTGCCCCAGCAGCTGCTGCCCCCCCAACGGGGTCCTGCTGGTGCTGGGAGCTGCAGGCACCTCAGAGCCCCCTTTGGGCTAGAGGGGAGTGAGCTGCAGGCAGGGTCAGAGCCTGGGGCTGGGGCTGCCTGCCCCTCACAGCTGTCCTCTCTCTGCTCTCTGTCCCCAGGACCCATTGGGCTTGTCAATGTGCTGGTGGCCAAGATGATGGGAGCAGCCTCTGTGGTGGTCACAGGTGAGTGCCTCTGGCCAGGGGGAGGAGTCCCTCCCCTCAGGCAGCTCCTGCCTTCACCAGGCCCGGGCAGGAGAGCTGCAGAGTGGCTCAGCCACCACCTCACCAGCTCCTGCAGTGCCAGGGGGCAGCCCAGGGTGGCCAGGGGCCTGCTGCACTTGTCCAGGCAGGGAGGAGCAGCAGGCAGCCAGAGGGCAGCCTAGGAGCACCCTCGGACCCTGGGAGAAGGCTGGGAGCTCTGCTCCCCTTGGGAGCTCTGCACCCCTTGGGAGCTCTGCTCCCCTTGAGATCTCTGCTGCCCTTGGGAGCTCTGCTCCCCTTGAGATCTCTGCTGCCCTTGGGAGCTCTGCACCCCTTGGGAGCTCTGCACCCCTTGGGAGCTCTGCACCACTTGGGAGCTCTGCTCCCCTTGAGATCTCTGCTGCCCTTGGGAGCTCTGCTCCCCTTGAGATCTCTGCTCCCCTTGGGAGCTCTGCACCCCTTGGGAGCTCTGCTGCCCTTGAGATCTCTGCTGCCCTTGGGAGCTCTGCTCCCCTTGAGATCTCTGCTCCCCTTGGGAGCTCTGCACCACTTGGGAGCTCTGCTGCCCTTGGGAGCTCTGCTGCCCTTGGGAGCTCTGCACCCCTTGAGATCTCTGCTGCCCTTGGGAGCTCTGCACCACTTGGGATCAATCCACCCATGGGATCCCTGCACCCTTTGGGATGCCTGCTCCCTCTGGGATCCCTGCTCCCTCTGGGATCCCTGCACCCTTTGGGATCCCTGCTTCCTCTGGATCCCTGCTTCCTCTGGGATCCCTGCACCCTCTGGGATCCCTGCTCCCTCTGGGATCCCTGCACCCTCTGGGACCCCTGCACCCTTTGGGATCCCTGCTCCCTCTGGGATCCCTGCACCCTTTGGGATCCCTGCTCCCTTTGGGATCCCTGCACCCTCTGGGATCCCTGCACCCTTTGGGATCCCTGCTCCCTCTGGGATCCCTGCACCCTTTGGGATCCCTGCACCCTTTGGGATCCCTGCTCCCTTTGGGATCCCTGCACCCTTTGGGATCCCTGCACCCTTTGGGATCCCTTCTCCCTTTGGGATCCCTGCACCCTTTGGGATCCCTGCTCCCTCTGGGATCCCTGCACTACTTGGGATCATCTCTGAAGAGCTGCAGGTTGCAGCTGCTGCTTCTCTTGCTGGGGTAGCAGAGCAGGGTAGTGACTTCTGCTTCCCAGCACAACCAAGCTGTGCAGTGCTTCAGGCAGAAGGAGCCAGAGGCTAAGCAGTGGCCCTTGGATGGAGTGGCCCTGGAGAGCTTCTCCAGCCCTTGAGCAGGGCTGTTGGGCAGGGGCAGTGGCTCTGTGTGAGCTCCAGGGCCAAGCAGCTCCCCTTGCTCCTGGTGCCCCTGGTCACTGACTGCTGGCTTCATCATTGCCTGCTTGGAGCTCTTCAGCCCTCAGCCCCTGTGTTTTGCCTTTGGCTCAGACCAAGCCTGGAGGCTCAGGTTTGGTCCTCCTTGGAGTGCTGACAGAGTTTGGTTGTTGCTGCTTCCAGCCTGCTCTTCCCCCAGGCTCCCAGGGCAGGCACCACAGCGTGCTCTGCTCCCTGCTGGAGCTCTTCCTGGGAGCTTTGCTCCATCAGCACCCCTTGGAGAGCTTGATGGCGTTCTGGACCCCTCCTTTGTGTTGTCCCTTCCTGCACTGAGCCTCTCTAGACCTCTTTTGCTGCTCTCCTTGCTGCTCTCCTGCTCTGCTCTGCTCCCTCATGATCTGCAGGGTCTGAAGTGGCCTTTCCAGGGGCTCTGCTGCAGCCCTTTGTGCTGGAGCTGGCTGTGCTTGCAGCCTTGCTTTTGGCTGGCTGCATCTGGAGGAGCCCTGAGGGGGGAGCTGCCTTTCTGGGGAGCTGTGCTAGGCCTGCACCATCTCCTAATGAAGAGGCTTTATCTGGGGGCCACTCCCAAACTGTCAGGGGGACATTTCCCTTTGTCTGCATCACCTGGAGCAAGCCCTCAGCATCTTGGCAGCTGCCCTTCTGCTTGCCCCTTCATTCCACCCTTCTCTCTGCTGTGCCCAGCCCAGCTCCTCCACCTCTCCTCCAAGGTTCTGCTCTGTGTGGCCAGCCCAGCAGAGTGGAGAGAGGGCTGGAGAGAGCTCAGGCTGTTCCCTGGTTGAAATGTCCCTTGGGATTTGAGCAGGGCCTGGAAGTGATGCTGCCAGCTCCTGCTGCTGCTCTTTGCTCCCCCTGAGTGGTGGTGGCCAGGAGAAGCAGCTGCCAGATGCAGCAGGACAGGGAGCAGAGGTTGCTGCAGTGCTTTTGTGCCTAGGCCTCAGGCTGGCCCCCTGTGCCAGGGGCTGCAGTCCATGCCAGGGCCTGCCCCCTGTGCCAGCTGTACTTCTGACCTCTTGCTCACATCCCTGAGCAGAGAGCAGACTGCAGGAGCCACCTCTCACCTTGGTGGGAGCATCCCTGGGGGGTGGCTCATGGCAGAGCCCAGGGCAGGCCCCTGCCTCCTCCTCCCTCAAGCCTCTGGCTGCCAAGTGCAGGGCTGGCACCACCCTGCTGGCCTGGGCTTGGGGCTGAGAGCAGTGCAGGCCTCAGCCTCTGGGGAGTCACTTGAGGATGGAGGTTGTTGCTGCAGCAGGAAGAGAAGCTCTGAGTCACCTCTGAGGAACCCTGAGCTGCTGCAGGGGCTGGGGATGAGCTGCTCCTTGGGTGGGGAAGGCTGAGCTGGCAGGGGGTGGGGAGCTGAGGCAGCTGCTGGAGCCTGCACCCCAACCCTGATGCAGCCTGCCCCCATCCCTGCTGCAGCCTGCCCCCATCCCTGCTGCAGCCTGCACCCCATCCCTGCTGCAGCCTGCACCCCAACCTTGCTGCAGCCTGCACCCCAACCTCGCTGCAGCCTGCCCCCATCCCTGCTGCATCCTGCACCCCATCCCTGCTGCAGCCTGCCCCCCATCCCTGCTGCTGTCTGCCCCCATCCCTGCTGCTCCCTGCACCCCATCCCTGCTGCAGCCTGCCCCCCATCCCTGCTGCAGCCTGCCCCCATCCCTGCTGCTGTCTGCCCCCATCCCTGCTGCTCCCTGCACCCCATCCCTGCTGCAGCCTGCCCCCCATCCCTGCTGCAGCCTGCCCCCCATCCCTGCTGCTGTCTGCCCCCATCCCTGCTGCTCCCTGCACCCCAACCCTGCTGCAGCCTGCACCCCATCCCTGCTGCAGCCTGCCCCCATCCCTGCTGCAGCCTGCCCCCCATCCCTGCTGCTGTCTGCCCCCATCCCTGCTGCAGCCTGCCCCCCATCCCTGCTGCTGTCTGCCCCCATCCCTGCTGCAGCCTGCACCCCATCCCTGCTGCAGCCTGCCCCCATCCCTGCTGCTCCCTGCACCCCATCCCTGCTGCAGCCTGCCCCCATCCCTGCTGCTCCCTGCACCCCATCCCTGCTGCAGCCTGCCCCCATCCCTGCTGCAGCCTGCCCCCATCCCTGCTGCAGCCTGCACCCCATCCCTGCTGCAGCCTGCCCCCATCCCTGCTGCAGCCTGCACCCCATCCCTGCTGCAGCCTGCCCCCATCCCTGCTGCTCCCTGCACCCCATCCCTGCTGCAGCCTGCCCCCATCCCTGCTGCAGCCTGCCCCCATCCCTGCTGCAGCCTGCACCCCATCCCTGCTGCAGCCTGCCCCCATCCCTGCTGCAGCCTGCACCCCATCCCTGCTGCAGCCTGCACCCCAACCTTGCTGCAGCCTGCACCCCAACCTCGCTGCAGCCTGCCCCCATCCCTGCTGCATCCTGCACCCCATCCCTGCTGCAGCCTGCCCCCATCCCTGCTGCAGCCTGCCCCCATCCCTGCTGCTGTCTGCCCCCATCCCTGCTGCAGCCTGCCCCCATCCCTGCTGCTGTCTGCCCCCATCCCTGCTGCAGCCTGCACCCCATCCCTGCTGCAGCCTGCCCCCATCCCTGCTGCTCCCTGCACCCCATCCCTGCTGCAGCCTGCCCCCATCCCTGCTGCAGCCTGCCCCCATCCCTGCTGCAGCCTGCCCCCCATCCCTGCTGCTGTCTGCCCCCATCCCTGCTGCAGCCTGCACCCCATCCCTGCTGCAGCCTGCCCCCCATCCCTGCTGCATCCTGCACCCCATCCCTGCTGCAGCCTGCCCCCCATCCCTGCTGCAGCCTGCCCCCCATCCCTGCTGCTGTCTGCCCCCATCCCTGCTGCAGCCTGCCCCCATCCCTGCTGCAGCCTGCCCCCATCCCTGCTGCAGCCTGCCCCCATCCCTGCTGCTGTCTGCCCCCATCCCTGCTGCAGCCTGCCCCCATCCCTGCTGCTGTCTGCCCCCATCCCTGCTGCTCCCTGCACCCCAACCCTGCTGCAGCCTGCCCCCATCCCTGCTGCTGCCTGCACCCCATCCCTGCTGCAGCCTGCACCCCATCCCTGCTGCAGCCTGCCCCCATCCCTGCTGCTGTCTGCCCCCATCCCTGCTGCTCCCTGCACCCCAACCTTGCTGCAGCCTGCCCCCATCCCTGCTGCATCCTGCACCCCAACCCTGCTGCAGCCTGCCCCCATCCCTGCTGCTCCCTGCACCCCAACCCTGCTGCAGCCTGCCCCCATCCCTGCTGCTGCCTGCACCCCAACCTTGCTGCAGCCTGCCCCCAACCCTGCTGCAGCCTGCACCCCATCCCTGCTGCAGCCTGCCCCCATCCCTGCTGCATCCTGCACCCCAACCCTGCTGCAGCCTGCCCCCAACCCTGCTGCAGCCTGCACCCCAACCCTGCTGCAGCCTGCACCCCAACCCTGCTGCAGCCTGCACCCCATCCCTGCTGCAGCCTGCATCCCATCCCTGCTGCTGCCTGCACCCCAACCCTGCTGCATCCTGCACCCCATCCCTGCTGCTCCCTGCACCCCAACCCTGCTGCAGCCTGCACCCCATCCCTGCTGCAGCCTGCCCCCATCCCTGCTGCAGCCTGCCCCCCATCCCTGCTGCTGTCTGCCCCCATCCCTGCTGCAGCCTGCCCCCCATCCCTGCTGCTGTCTGCCCCCATCCCTGCTGCAGCCTGCACCCCATCCCTGCTGCAGCCTGCCCCCATCCCTGCTGCTCCCTGCACCCCATCCCTGCTGCAGCCTGCCCCCATCCCTGCTGCTCCCTGCACCCCATCCCTGCTGCAGCCTGCCCCCATCCCTGCTGCAGCCTGCCCCCATCCCTGCTGCAGCCTGCACCCCATCCCTGCTGCAGCCTGCCCCCATCCCTGCTGCAGCCTGCACCCCATCCCTGCTGCAGCCTGCCCCCATCCCTGCTGCTCCCTGCACCCCATCCCTGCTGCAGCCTGCCCCCATCCCTGCTGCAGCCTGCCCCCATCCCTGCTGCAGCCTGCACCCCATCCCTGCTGCAGCCTGCCCCCATCCCTGCTGCAGCCTGCACCCCATCCCTGCTGCAGCCTGCACCCCAACCTTGCTGCAGCCTGCACCCCAACCTCGCTGCAGCCTGCCCCCATCCCTGCTGCATCCTGCACCCCATCCCTGCTGCAGCCTGCCCCCATCCCTGCTGCAGCCTGCCCCCATCCCTGCTGCTGTCTGCCCCCATCCCTGCTGCAGCCTGCCCCCATCCCTGCTGCTGTCTGCCCCCATCCCTGCTGCAGCCTGCACCCCATCCCTGCTGCAGCCTGCCCCCATCCCTGCTGCTCCCTGCACCCCATCCCTGCTGCAGCCTGCCCCCATCCCTGCTGCAGCCTGCCCCCATCCCTGCTGCAGCCTGCCCCCCATCCCTGCTGCTGTCTGCCCCCATCCCTGCTGCAGCCTGCACCCCATCCCTGCTGCAGCCTGCCCCCCATCCCTGCTGCATCCTGCACCCCATCCCTGCTGCAGCCTGCCCCCCATCCCTGCTGCAGCCTGCCCCCCATCCCTGCTGCTGTCTGCCCCCATCCCTGCTGCAGCCTGCCCCCATCCCTGCTGCAGCCTGCCCCCATCCCTGCTGCAGCCTGCCCCCATCCCTGCTGCTGTCTGCCCCCATCCCTGCTGCAGCCTGCCCCCATCCCTGCTGCTGTCTGCCCCCATCCCTGCTGCTCCCTGCACCCCAACCCTGCTGCAGCCTGCCCCCATCCCTGCTGCTGCCTGCACCCCATCCCTGCTGCAGCCTGCACCCCATCCCTGCTGCAGCCTGCCCCCATCCCTGCTGCTGTCTGCCCCCATCCCTGCTGCTCCCTGCACCCCAACCTTGCTGCAGCCTGCCCCCATCCCTGCTGCATCCTGCACCCCAACCCTGCTGCAGCCTGCCCCCATCCCTGCTGCTCCCTGCACCCCAACCCTGCTGCAGCCTGCCCCCATCCCTGCTGCTGCCTGCACCCCAACCTTGCTGCAGCCTGCCCCCAACCCTGCTGCAGCCTGCACCCCATCCCTGCTGCAGCCTGCCCCCATCCCTGCTGCATCCTGCACCCCAACCCTGCTGCAGCCTGCCCCCAACCCTGCTGCAGCCTGCACCCCAACCCTGCTGCAGCCTGCACCCCAACCCTGCTGCAGCCTGCACCCCATCCCTGCTGCAGCCTGCATCCCATCCCTGCTGCTGCCTGCACCCCAACCCTGCTGCATCCTGCACCCCATCCCTGCTGCTGCCTGCACCCCAACCCTGCTGCAGCCTGCACCCCAACCCTGCTGCTGCCTGCACCCCATCCCTACTGCTGTCTGCCCCCCTCCCCAGTGCTGCCTGCCCCGCATCCCTGCCTCCCCTCCTTGGGCTCAAAGGGAGAAGAGGAAAGAGCAGAGAGTTGTTTTGCTCAGCCACAGCACAGCCAAGCTCAGCAAAGCCAAGCAGCAGCCAGAGCCTGGTGTCTGCTGGAGCAAGGAAGCTGAAAAGAGAAAGACAGGGCTGTGCAGCCCCTCTGTGGTGCTGGTGTGGCCAGTGGGATGCTTTACAGCTTGCCCTTCCTTCCCTTTCCACATCCAGCAGTACTTTATTGGCCTTCTGCCACTCTCTGCTCAAGGTCTGGGGGAAGCTTTCTAGGCATGACCTGAAGCTTCCACAGCTGCAAGCATCAGGAGGGGGAGAGAGCCTTTGGGCTGGGAGGAGGAGGAGGTGCCAGGGGGCTGCCACACAGCTGCTGTGTGCTGAGAGGGCTGGCAGCTGCTGCCCCAAGCAGGCAGCTGTGTGGAGATGCCAGCCTGGGCAGCAGGCAGCCTGCAGGCTCAGCCCCAGCTCCTTCTCTCCCTCTCTCCCCAGATCTCTCTGCCTCTCGCCTGCAGAAGGCCCAGGAGGTTGGGGCAGACTTCACCATCCAGGTGAAGAAGGAGAGCCCACAGGAGGTGGCCTCCAAAGTGGAAGCCCTGCTGGGCTGCAAGCCTGAGATCACAGTGGAGTGCACAGGGGCAGAGGCCTGCATCCAGGCTGGCATTTACGTGAGTACCAGCAGCCCCCGGGGAGGGGCAGCCCTGCCAGGGGCTCTGCCTGCTCTGGGTGCCACCCTGGGGGGGGGCTTGGCACTTAGCTGCAGTGGGCTTGGCGGGGGGGGTGGGCAGAAGGAGCTCCTTGAGGAGAGGCAGAGAGGTATGAGCTCTGCAGGCAGCGTGGGAATGAGTCTCAGTCTGTGGGTCTGTGCTTCACAGCTCCTCTGCAAGCAGGAGCCCAGAGGAAAGGCAGCCTCTGGGGAAGCCCTGGGGGTGCTGAGGAGCAGGCTCAGGCTGCCAGGCAGCAAACACAGGCCGAGCACAGACAGGGGGAAATTGTTCAGTGGATCTGACCCAGAAAGAAGGAGAAGAGGAAGAAACTGAAGCCATAGTGTTGAGAGTCATGGCAGGGAGGAGCAGAAGGAGCCAGCCCTCCTGCCCCAGCAGACAGCCACTGGTGCCAGCAAGGAACCACCCCCACCCCCCCTGCTGCAGGGCAGCAGCAGAGGCTGCCTGGCCCCAGGGCTGTGGTGGCCAAAAGAATTCAGCAAGGGCAAGTGCAAGATCCTGAAGCAAGCACAGCTCCAGGCTGGGTGAGGAGTGGCTGAGAGCAGCCTGCAGGAGAAGGCCTTGGGGGGGTCAGGTGGTGACAGAGTCCCCAGGAGCCAGCCCTGGGCCCTGGCAGCCCAGAGCCAGCTGAGTGCTGAGCTGCAGCCAGAGCAGGGAGAGCAGCAGCACAGGGAGGGGATTCTGCCCCTCTGCTCTGCTCTGCTCAGCCCCCACCTGCAGCACTGCCTCCAGCTCTGGGGCCCCCAGCACAAGAAGGACCTGGAGCTGCTGGAGAGGCTGCAGAGGAGGCCACCAGGATGAGCAGAGGCTGCAGAGCCTCCCCTGTGGGGCCAGGCTGGGAGAGTTGGGGCTGTGCAGCCTGGAGAAGAGAAGGCTGCAGGCAGAGCTCAGAGCAGCCTCCCAGGAGCTGAAGGGCTGCAGGAGAGCTGGGGAGGGACTCTGGAGGAGAGCTGGGAGGGACAGGCTGAGGGCCAATGGCTTTGAGCTGGGAGAGGGGAGAGGGGAGAGTGAGAGTGGAGAGGAGGAAGAAATTGTTGTCAGTGAGGCTGGGGAGAGACTGGCAGAGGTTGCCCAGGGAGGCTGTGGCTGCCTCCTGCCTGGAGGTGCTGAGGGCCAGGCTGGATGAGGCCCTGAGCAGCCTGTGCTGGTGGGAGGTGTCCCTGCCCATGGCAGGGGCTGGAGCTGGCTGAGCTCTGAGCTCCCTTCCTACCTAAAGCACTCCATGTGTCTGTGGTTTGCTGCTCAGGGGTTGGCCACTTCCCAGCGGGGACACAGCCCCCAGACCCCAGCTGGGGCCTGGTGCAGGTGGGGCAGAGCTGCCACTGAGCTGCTGCAGTGAGGGGAAGGATGAATCCCAGCAGGGGAAGAGAGCAGCTCAGGAGGGGATTCTGCTGTGGGAGGCTGTGGGGGAGGTGGTGCAGTGGTTCAGAGGGGCAGGAGAGGAGCGCAGGGGGGACGGGCCGCGCCAGGAGAGCGCCCAGGGCAGCAGCAGGCTCTCAGCTTCCAGACCTTCCCCTGGGAGCCCAGCAGGGGGTTTTGTCCTCCTGGGTGCCAGCTACTTCTCAGAAGGAGATGTGGGCACCAGCAGCCTCCGGAGCTTGCTGCCCCAGCCTCGCTGGTGGCAGGCTGCGGGCTGGAGAGCTGCTGCCTGCCTGCCTGCTGGGGAGCTGCTGCTGCCTGCCTGCTGGGGAGCTGCTGCTGCTGCCTGCGTGCTGGGCTGGGGAGCTGCTGCTGCCTGCTGGGCTGGGGAGCTGCTGCTGCTGCCTGCCTGCTGGGCTGGGGAGCTGCTGCTGCCTGCCTGCTGGGCTGGAGAGCTCCTGCCTGCCTGCCTGCTGGGCTGGGGAGCTGCTGCTGCCTGCCTGCTGGGCTGGGGAGCTGCTGCTGCCTGCTGGGCTGGGGAGCTGCTGCTGCTGCCTGCGTGCTGGGCTGGGGAGCTGCTGCTGCCTGCCTGCTGGGCTGGGGAGCTGCTGCTGCCTGCTGGGCTGGGGAGCTGCTGCTGCTGCCTGCGTGCTGGGCTGGGGAGCTGCTGCCTGCCTGCCTGCTGGGCTGGAGAGCTCCTGCCTGCCTGCCTGCTGGGCTGGGGAGCTGCTGCTGCCTGCCTGCTGGGCTGGAGAGCTCCTGCCTGCCTGCCTGCTGGGCTGGGGAGCTGCTGCTGCCTGCCTGCTGGGCTGGGGAGCTGCTGCTGCCTGCCTGCTTGCTGGGCTGGGGAGCTGCTGCTGCCTGCCTGCCAGCTGGGCTGGGGAGCTGCTGCTGCCTGCCTGCTGGGCTGGGGAGCTTCTGCTGCCTGCCTGTTGGGCTGGGGAGCTGCTGCTGCCTGCCTGCTTGCTGGGCTGGGGAGCTGCTGCTGCCTGCTTGCTGGGCTGGGGAGCTGCTGCTGCCTGCCTGCCAGCTGGGCTGGGGAGCTGCTGCTGCCTGCCAGCTGGGCTGGGGAGCTGCTGCTGCCTGCCTGCCGGGCTGGGGAGCTGCTGCTGCCTGCCTGCTGGGGAGCTGCTGCTGCCTGCCTGCCTGCTGGGGAGCTGCTGCTGCCTGCTGGGCTGGGGAGCTGCTGCTGCCTGCCTGCTGGGGAGCTGCTGCTGCCTGCCTGCCTGCTGGGGAGCTGCTGCTGCTGCCTGCGTGCTGGGCTGGGGAGCTGCTGCTGCCTGCTGGGCTGGGGAGCTGCTGCTGCTGCCTGCGTGCTGGGCTGGGGAGCTGCTGCTGCCTGCCTGCTGGGCTGGAGAGCTCCTGCCTGCCTGCCTGCTGGGCTGGGGAGCTGCTGCTGCCTGCCTGCTGGGCTGGGGAGCTGCTGCTGCCTGCTGGGCTGGGGAGCTGCTGCTGCTGCCTGCGTGCTGGGCTGGGGAGCTGCTGCTGCCTGCCTGCTGGGCTGGAGAGCTCCTGCCTGCCTGCCTGCTGGGCTGGGGAGCTGCTGCTGCCTGCCTGCTGGGCTGGGGAGCTGCTGCTGCCTGCCTGCTTGCTGGGCTGGGGAGCTGCTGCTGCCTGCCTGCCAGCTGGGCTGGGGAGCTGCTGCTGCCTGCCTGCTGGGCTGGGGAGCTTCTGCTGCCTGCCTGTTGGGCTGGGGAGCTGCTGCTGCCTGCCTGCTTGCTGGGCTGGGGAGCTGCTGCTGCCTGCTTGCTGGGCTGGGGAGCTGCTGCTGCCTGCCTGCCAGCTGGGCTGGGGAGCTGCTGCTGCCTGCCAGCTGGGCTGGGGAGCTGCTGCTGCCTGCCTGCCGGGCTGGGGAGCTGCTGCTGCCTGCCTGCTGGGCTGGGGAGCTGCTGCTGCCTGCCTGCCTGCTGGGCTGGGGAGCTGCTGCTGCCTGCTGGGCTGGGGAGCTGCTGCTGCCTGCCTGGCTGGGGAGCTGCTGCTGCTGCCTGCCTGCTGGGCTGGGGAGCTGCTGCTGCCTGCCTGCTGGGCTGGGGAGCTGCTGCTGCCTGCTGGGCTGGGGAGCTGCTGCTGCCTGCCTGGCTGGGGAGCTGCTGCTGCCTGCCTGCTGGGGAGCTGCTGCTGCTGCCTGCCTGCTGGGCTGGGGAGCTGCTGCTGCCTGCCTGCCTGCTGGGCTGGGGAGCTGCTGCTGCCTGCCTGCTGGGCTGGGGAGCTGCTGCTGCCTGCTGGGCTGGGGAGCTGCTGCTGCTGCCTGCGTGCTGGGCTGGGGAGCTGCTGCTGCCTGCCTGCTGGGCTGGAGAGCTCCTGCCTGCCTGCCTGCTGGGCTGGGGAGCTGCTGCTGCCTGCCTGCTGGGCTGGGGAGCTGCTGCTGCCTGCCTGCTTGCTGGGCTGGGGAGCTGCTGCTGCCTGCCTGCCAGCTGGGCTGGGGAGCTGCTGCTGCCTGCCTGCTGGGCTGGGGAGCTTCTGCTGCCTGCCTGTTGGGCTGGGGAGCTGCTGCTGCCTGCCTGCTTGCTGGGCTGGGGAGCTGCTGCTGCCTGCTTGCTGGGCTGGGGAGCTGCTGCTGCCTGCCTGCCAGCTGGGCTGGGGAGCTGCTGCTGCCTGCCAGCTGGGCTGGGGAGCTGCTGCTGCCTGCCTGCCGGGCTGGGGAGCTGCTGCTGCCTGCCTGCTGGGCTGGGGAGCTGCTGCTGCCTGCCTGCCTGCTGGGCTGGGGAGCTGCTGCCTGCCTGCTGGGCTGGGGAGCTGCTGCTGCCTGCCTGGCTGGGGAGCTGCTGCTGCCTGCCTGCTGGGGAGCTGCTGCTGCTGCCTGCGTGCTGGGCTGGGGAGCTGCTGCTGCCTGCCTGCTGGGCTGGGGAGCTGCTGCTGCCTGCCTGCTGGGGAGCTGCTGCTGCTGCCTGCCTGCTGGGCTGGGGAGCTGCTGCCTGCCTGCCTGCCTGGCTGGGGAGCTGCTGCTGCCTGCCTGCTGGGGAGCTGCTGCTGCTGCCTGCCTGCTGGGCTGGGGAGCTGCTGCCTGCCTGCCTGCTGGGCTGGGGAGCTGCTGCTGCCTGCCTGCTGGGGAGCTGCTGCTGCCTGCCTGCCTGCTGGGCTGGGGAGCTGCTGCTGCCTGCCTGCTGGGCTGGGGAGCTGCTGCCTGCCTGCCTGGCTGGTGCCAGCCCCGCGCCGCCCTCCCCCTGCCCGCCGGGCACCGGGGGCTGCGGCTGCCGCCTGCCCTCACCGCTCTGTGTCTGTCCCCCGCAGGCCACTCGCTCTGGAGGGACCCTGGTGCTGGTGGGGCTGGGCAAGGAGATGGTGACGGTGCCCATGGTGGAGGCGGCCGTGCGGGAGGTCGACATCCGCGGCATCTTCCGCTACTGCAACACGTGAGGCTGCGCCCGGGGTGGGGAGGGACCCCCAGAGATCACACTGACAGGGCAGGGACCCCCAGAGATCACCCCTGCCATGGAGGGACCCCCAGAGATCACCCCTGCCGTGGAGGGACCCCCAGAGATCACCCCCTGCCAGGGCAGGGTCACCCTGGGCAGGGTCACCCAGGGCAGAATCACCCAGGGCAGGATTACCCAGGGCAGGGTCACCCGGGGCAAGGTCACCCAAATCAGGGACACCCAGGGAAGGATCACCCAGGGCAGGGTAACACAGGGCAGGGTGACCAAGGGCAAGGACATCCAGGGCAGAGTAACCCAGGGCAGGGTCACCAAGGGCAGGGTGCCCTTGGAATCTATCATCAGCTTGCTAGTTCCTGGAGGCAGGAGAAGCTCAGCCCCTGGAGGCAGGAGAAGCTCAGCCCTGGAGGCAGGAGAAGCTCAACCCTTGGAGGCAGGAGCAGCTCAGCCCCTGGAGGCAGGAGCAGCTCAGCCCCTGGAGGCAGGAGAAGCTCAGCCCTGGAGGCAGGAGCAGCTCAGCCCCTGGAGGCAGGAGAAGCTCAGCCCCTGGAGGCAGGAGCAGCTCAGGCCCTGGAGGCAGGAGCAGCTCAGGCCCTGGAGGCAGGAGCAGCTCAGCCCCTGGAGGCAGGAGAAGCTCAGCCCCTGGAGGCAGGAGCAGCTCAGGCCCTGGAGGCAGGAGCAGCTCAGGCCCTGGAGGCAGGAGCAGCTCAGCCCCTGGAGGCAGGAGCAGCTCAACCCTTGGAGGCAGGAGAAGCTCAGCCCCTGGAGGCAGGAGCAGCTCAGCCCCTGGAGGCAGGAGCAGCTCAGCCCCTGGAGGCAGGAGAAGCTCAACCCTTGGAGGCAGGAGAAGCTCAGCCCCTGGAGGCAGGAGAAGCTCAGCCCCTGGAGGCAGGAGCAGCTCAACCCTTGGAGGCAGGAGAAGCTCAGCCCCTGGAGGCAGGAGAAGCTCAGCCCTGGAGGCAGGAGCAGCTCAGCCCCTGGAGGCAGGAGCAGCTCAGCCCCTGGAGGCAGGAGCAGCTCAGCCCCTGGAGGCAGGAGCAGCTCAACCCTGGAGGCAGGAGAAGCTCAGCCCTGGAGGCAGGAGCAGCTCAGCCCCGGAGGCAGGAGAAGCTCAGCCCTGGAGGCAGGAGCAGCTCAGCCCCTGGAGGCAGGAGCAGCTCAGCCCTGGAGGCAGGAGAAGCTCAGCCCTGGAGGCAGGAGAAGCTCAGCCCTGGAGGCAGGAGAAGCTCAGCCCCTGGACGCAGGAGCAGCTCAGCCTTGGAGGCAGGAGAAGCTCAGCCCTGGAGGCAGGAGAAGCTCAACCCTTGGAGGCAGGAGAAGCTCAGCCCTGGAGGCAGGAGCAGCTCAGCCCCTGGAGGCAGGAGCAGCTCAGCCCCTGGAGGCAGGAGCAGCTCAACCCTTGGAGGCAGGAGAAGCTCAGCCCCTGGAGGCAGGAGCAGCTCAACCCTTGGAGGCAGGAGCAGCTCAGCCCCTGGAGGCAGGAGCAGCTCAACCCTTGGAGGCAGGAGCAGCTCAGCCCCTGGAGGCAGGAGCAGCTCAGCCCCTGGAGGCAGGAGCAGCTCAGGCCCTGGAGGCAGGAGCAGCTCAGCCCTGGAGGCAGGAGCAGCTCAGCCCCTGGAGGCAGGAGCAGCTCAGGCCCTGGAGGCAGGAGCAGCTCAGGCCCTGGAGGCAGGAGCAGCTCAGGCCCTGGAGGCAGGAGAAGCTCAGCCCTGGAGGCAGGAGAAGCTCAACCCTTGGAGGCAGGAGCAGCTCAGCCCCTGGAGGCAGGAGCAGCTCAACCCTTGGAGGCAGGAGAAGCTCAGCCCTGGAGGCAGGAGCAGCTCAGCCCTGGAGGCAGGAGAAGCTCAGCCCTGGAGGCAGGAGAAGCTCAGCCCTGGAGGCAGGAGCAGCTCAGCTGTCCTCAAATGGATCTTGCACTCCATGGCCAGGGTTTGAGACTCAGCACTTGCAGCCTGGCTTCTGCTCTCCTGAGGGCTGCATCTCCTTGCTCCTGGGGCAAGAGTCTTTGCTTGATGTGCAGAGGTTGGTTTCCAGGAGGGGTTCCTGGGATGCAGTCAGGCAGTTGGGCACTTTGGGAGCCAGATTTGCTGCTCCAGCCCCTTGTGTCCCTCTGGGCTGGGCTGAGGCAGTGACTGTGTGAATCCAGGCACCCCCAGGCTCCTCTCTGCCCTTTCTTTGGGTCTCCAAGCTGGTGACTGCTACAAAGCTGCTGAGGGGCCTGGAGCAGCAATGTGAGGAGCAAAGGCTGAGAGCCCTGGGGCTGAGAGCCTGGAGCAGAGCAGCCCCAGAGGGGAGCTGAGCAATGCTCAGCAAGAGCTGAAGGAGCTGTGGGGGGCAAGAGGCTGGGGCCAGGCTCTGCTCAGTGGTGCCCAGGGACAGCACAAGAGGCACAAAGTGGAAGCCAGGAGGTTGCAGCTGAGCAGGAGGAGAAACTTCTTTGTTGTGAGGGTGCTGGAGGCCTGGAGCAGGCTGCCCAGAGAGGTTGTGGGGTCTCCTTCCCCGGGGAGCCTCCAGCCCCACCCGGGGCAGGCTGCTGTGGGCACCCTGCTGGAACAGGGGGGGTTGGGCTGGGGGATCTGCAGGGGGCCCTGGCAGCCCCACCCTGGGGGCTGTGCTGACTGTGCTCTGTGTGTGTCCCCCCCAGGTGGCCTGTGGCCATCTCCCTGCTGGCCTCCAGGCGCATCGACGTCCGGCCCCTGGTCACTCACCGCTTCCCCCTGGAGAGGGCGCTGGAGGCCTTCGAGACCACCCGCAGGGGCGAGGGGGTCAAGGTCATGCTCAAGTGTGACCCCACCGACCAGAACCCCTGAAGTGCCCTCGGTGCCAGGCCCTTCCCCCCCCGCCCCCCCGACTCCACCTGCCTGAGATGGGAAGGCCCTGGGAGGCCAAGGTGTGGCTGCTGCCCACAGGCACCTCGGGCACCTCGGGCAGGGGCTGCCCTCTAGCAGAGCTGGGAAATCAGTGGCTGATTGGGGTGGGAGAACCAATAGGGAACGCTTGGAATCAGAGTGCTGCGCTCTGGGGAGCAGGAGGTGGTTAGGTGATGGGTCACACAGCTGGCTGCCCCCAGCAGACTCCCAGGCACAGGGGAGCCTGGCATCTCAAGGGCACAGCCACTGTGTGCCCACCAGCTTTGCCTCCCTCGGGGTGGCTGTGCTGCAGGAGGCTGTCAGTCAGCAGCTGCAGGAGGCTGTCAGCAGCTGCAGGGCTGAAGGGAGGGTGGAGGTGCTGGCACTCCACCTTCCTGCCCCAGCGCTGCCCTGGGGCTGTGCTCTCTGCCCCTCTCCCCACCTGGCAGCCCCTGGCTGTGGGGCAGCCCTGCATGAGCACTGCACCTCCCAGCTGCACCTTCCCCTGGTCCCAGGAGCTCGGGGCCTGTGGACCAGCCTGTGGAGCAGAGCCTGCACGTTTGGCTCCTTCCCTGCATGCTCTTTGCTGCTAGCAAACCTCAGCTCCAGAGCCTGGGACCCTGCCTGGTCTGCCCCCCCAGCCCAGCAGCTGCAGTGCAGAGCAGGCTGCGGTGTGCCTGCAGGGGAGCTGGGACCGAGGAGCCCCTTGCTCCTTGCGGGGCTCCCAGGCTGGAGCTGCTTCTGGGGGCCACAGCTTGCTGCGAGCATGTAGGGCAGCAGGGCTGGGAAGTACGGGGCCAGCACCACTCAAGGGTTGTACCACTGCCTGGGGCTGTCAGGCCTTCCTGCTGAGCTTGTGAGCCATGAACAAGGTACTAATGAGCTCCTAACGAGGTCCTAACGAGATAGGAGGTTGCAAATCTGACCTTTGATTACAGGCACTTTAATTTTAGCACTGAGATCAGCCCCTCCCTAGGGCCGGTACTGAGCTGTCCTCAATAAACACAACTCACCTGCTGCCTGCCTCCAGCACTGCCTTGGGGCTGGGGGAGGCTTTGGAGGGCTCTGTGGGGTTGGGCCTTGCGACCTGGATCTGTTGGAGAGGCTCCAGAGGAGGCCACTAAGATGAGCAGAAGCTGCAGAATCTCCCCTGTGGGGGAGCTGGGGCTGTGCAGCCTGGAGAAGAGAAGGCTGCAGGCAGAGCTCAGAGCAGCCTCCCAGGAGCTGAAGGGCTCCAGGAGAGCTGGGGAGGGACTCTGGAGAAGGGCTGGGAGGGACAGGCTGAGGGCCAATGGCTTTGAGCTGGGAGAGGGGAGACTGAGAGTGGAGAGGAGGAAGAAATTGTTGTCAGTGAGGGTGGGGAGACACTGGCACAGGCTGCCCAGGGAGGCTGTGGCTGCCTCCTGCCTGGAGGTGCTGAGGGCCAGGCTGGATGAGGCCCTGAGCAGCCTGTGCTGGTGGGAGGTGTCCCTGCCCATGGCAGGGGGCTGGAGCTGGCTGAGCTCTGGGGTCACAGAATCACAGAAGTGTTTGGGTTGGAAAGGACCTCTCCAGGTCATCCAGTCCAAGCCCCTCTGCACCCAGCAGGATCAGGTCCCTCCCCTCCCAGCCCAGCCCAGTCTCTGGCTCTGCACAGCCCTGTGGGCTCTCCCCAGGCTGCAGGTGAGCTCCTTGCTGCTGAGACCAGGAAGCCTGGCAGGCCCCTGCCAGGTGGTGCCCAGCACCTGGGTGTATGGCAGAGGTGCCCTGAGGAGCCTTGGCAGAGGTAGAAAGCGGCAGGGCTGCCCTGGCACCGCCCCGGGGCACTGCCCCCAGGCAGGAGGGGGAGCAGCCAAAGTCCTGCTGGGAGGGAGCTGGGAAGGTGCCCTGAGGGCCTGGGCTGGGAGAGACCCCCGGGAGCATGGCCCTGCACTGGGCTGAGGGTGAGCAGAGCCTGGGGGAGCTGCTGGGGTGCCCTTTGCTGAGAGCTGTGTGCTGACCTCTAGCTCCCAGGAGGACACTGAGAGGCTGGAGCAGGGCCAGAGAAGGGCAGCAGAGCTGGGGAAGGGGCTGGAGGAGAGGGTTGGGGAGGAGCAGCTGAGGGAGCTGGGGGGGGTTGGTGTGGAGCAGAGGAGGCTGAGGGAGACCTCATTGCTCTCTGCAGCTCCCTGAGAGGAGGCTGCAGGCAGCTGGGCTTGGGTTCTTCCCAAGCAGAAAGGGCCAGGACAAGTGGAAATGGCTTCAAGTTGTGCCAGAAAGGGTTCAGACTGGCCAGGAGGGACAGCTTGATCCCCAAAAGGGCTGCCAAGACCTGGCCCATGGTGCCCAGGGAAATGGTGGAGTCCCCACCTCTGGCTTGAGCTAGTGCCAGTATCCCTGGGGGCACTGCTGGGGGTGCTGGGGCTGGTAGGATGCATTCCATGGGGCTGTGCCTGGGCTGCAGCCTGTGTCACACACACAGGAGGTTAGGGGTTGGGAGGGACCTCTGCAGAGCTTCCAGTTCAGCCCCCTGCCAGGGCAGGAGCAGAGGATCCAGCACAGGTCTTGCTTAGAATAGAATAGTATCATAGTATCAGTCAGGGTTGGAAGGGACCACAAGGATCATCTAGTTCCAACCCCCCTGCCATGGGCAGGGACACCCCACACTAGATCAGCCTGGCCACAGCCTCAGCCAGCCTGGGCTTAAACACCTCCAGGGACAGGGCCTCAACCACCTCCCTGGACAACCCATTCCAGGGCTTCACCACTCTCCTGGGGAAGAACTTCCTCCTCACATCCAGCCTGAATCTCCCCACCTCCAGCTTCATTCCATTCCCCCTAGTCCTATCACTCCCTGAGATCCTGAGCAGTCCCTCCCCAGCCTTCCTGTAGCCCCCTTCAGATCCTGGAAGGCCACAATGAGGTCACCTGGGAGCCTTCTCTTCTCCAGACTGAACAGCCCCAACTCCTTCAGTCTGTCCTCACAGGAGAGGTGCTCCAGCCCTCTGCTCATCCTCCTGGCCCTTCTCTGGACACCTTCCAGCACCTCCAGATCCCTCTTGGAATAGGGGCTCCAGAACTGGAGGCAGTACTCCAGGTGGGGTCTCCCCAGAGCTGAGCAGAGGGGGAGGATCACCTCCCTTGCCCTGCTGGCCACACTTCTCCTGATGCAGCCCAGGATCTGGTTGGCTTTCTGGGCTGCAAGTGCACACTGAGAGCTCCTGGTGAGCTTCTCCTCCCCCAGCACCCCCAAGTCTCTCTCCTCAGGGCTGCTTTCCAGCCAGTCCCTGCCCAGCCTGGATTTGTGCCTGGGATTGCCTCGACCCAGATTCAGTCCACCTGGGACTTGAATTCTTAAACAGGGATAGTAGCAGCACCACAGCCCTGCCTTCCCACCCCTGCCCAAGAGACCTCCATGTAGCATTGATCTCCAACTTCACTTACACAGGTCACACAGGAACACATCCAGACAGGGCTGGGAGACTCCACAGCCTCTCTGGGCAGCCTGCTCCAGGCCTCTGGGACCCTCACAGTGCAGAAGTTCCTCCTCATGCACCTCCACCCCACCTTCAGCAGCAGAGCAGGGAAACCCTGCTCCTCTTTACCATTTCCCCCTGGGCTGTGGCTGCACTCTGGTGTGAGGGACCAGGCCACCTGCAAGCCTCCAGGTGAGCCAGGGCCGGGAGCAGGAGCCCAGGAGGTGTCTCAGGATTGGATGTGGCACTTGGTGCCATGGTCTAGTCATGAGGTCTGTGGTGACAGGCTGGGCTCGATGATCCTTGAGGTCTCTTCCAACCTTAGTGACACTGTGATACTGTGAGGTCAATCAGCTTTATTGAGCCTGCAGCAGGGGCAGCCCAGCAGAAGCCACAAGCAGAAGTGAGTCCTGGCTGCAGCACGGTGATGCTGGCAGCAGCAGCAGGCAGCACAGGCAGGGCCTGGGGCACAGGCAGGGGAGCTGGAGAGGGAGGCTGGGGAGCTCTCTGTGTGCCCACCCCAGGTGTGTGCTCCCAGGCCTTGGGGCAGAGGTGGTGCAGGCACCAAGCCCTTCTCAAAAGCCCTTCAAGGGACACTCCCCAAGGCAGCTGGCAGAGCTCAGGCTCTGTCTTGCAGAGGTCATAGAATGGGTTGGCTTGGGAGGGACCCCCAGAGGTCCCCCAGGCCAGGCCCCTGCAGGAACATCCTCCCCTAGAGCTCACAGCCCTGTGGAGGCTGCCAGGAGCTGCTGGCTTCTCTGGACTGAGAGCCAGCAGCCCGGAGCTGGGCACAGGGCTGGGGGAGTCACAGGATCAGAGGAGGTTAGGGGCTGGAAGGGACCTCTGGGATCATCGAGTCCAACCCCCCTGCTGGATCTGGGTCACCCAGGGCAAGGCTGCACAGGGACACAGCCAGAGAGGGCTGGGAAGGCTCCAGAGGAGACTCCACAACCTCTCTGGGCGGCCTGGGTGGGTGGGATCAGGATGCCCTGGGCTCAAGGGCTCACACTGGGGATGCCAAGCAGTGTGCCCCGCGCTGGCTGGCAGCAGGGGACGGGGGGGGGGCGGGAGGTGGGAGCCCAGCCGAAGCCTTCCCTGCTGCTGGGGACGAGGGCAGAGCTCCCACGAAGCCTGCAGGGGGCGAAGCAGCTCGGGGGAGGGTCAGAAGTTCTCATAGTGGTGTGCAAAGTAGGTTTGGTCCTTCCTGTTGAGCTGCCTGCAGGCCTTCTCCACGCTCTTGGTCATCCCAGGCGGCCCACAGCTGAACACTCCGATCTTCTGCACCTGGGCAAGGGGCACCGAGCTGCTGGCACCCAGCACCACCAGCTCCCCCCAACCCCCTGGGCAAGGGGCACTGAGCTGCTGGCACCCAGCACCACCAGCTCCCCCCAACCCCCTGGGCAAGGGGGCACCGAGCTGCTGGCACCCAGCACCACCAGCTCCCCCCAACCCCCTGGGCAAGGGGGCACCGAGCTGCTGGCACCCAGCACCACCAGCTCCCCCCAACCCCCTGGGCAAGGGGGCACCGAGCTGCTGGCACCCAGCACCACCAGCTCCCCCCAACCCCTTGGGCAAGGGGCACCGAGCTGCTGGCACCCAGCACCACCAGCTCCCCCCAACCCCCTGGGCAAGGGGGCACTGAGCTGCTGGCACCCAGCACCACCAGCTCCCCCCAACCCCCTGGGCAAGGGGGCACCGAGCTGCTGGCACCCAGCACCACCAGCTCTCCTCCTAAGCCAGCCCCTCCTGGCCCCTTGTCCCCTGGCAGCTTGGGGCATGCATTCTGCCCGAGGAAGCCTCTGGGAGGCTGTCAGCTCCCCACAGGGCTGCTGGGGCCATGGAGGAAGGCTGAGGTCCCCCAGGGTCTCTGCCAGCTGTGGGCTTTGGCAGAGCAGGAGGTGGGTGAGCGGGGGGTGGTTGGTGACAGGGCATTGCTGACCCTGGCAGTTCATCCGGGCTCCAGAGTGGCCTTGGGGACAGGCTGGGACCAGCGTACCCCACTGCGTGCCCCCTCCCTCCCCCAGCCCGGCATCCTGTGCCCAGCACGATGCTGACCTCGGGGTGCACCTCCTGCAGGGAGCTGAAGAAGGGGACGAAGGGTGGGCGCCCGAAGTGGGTGATGGAGCGCAGGCCGGTGAACAGGCTCCGGTTCAGCACCTTCTGGAAGTGCCGCTCGCAGATGTACTGCAGGGGAGAGGGCAGGGCGGCTCAGGAGGGGCTGGCCCGGCTCGGCCCGGCACGGCTCGGCTCGGCACGGCGCCTCCCGCGGCCGGGCTCACCAGCATGGTGGTGCGCAGGTCGAACTTCTCGGGCAGCTGCGTGATGTAGATGTGCACCGAGACCAGCTGCTGCCGGTCGGTCTCCTCCACCTCGCGGATGATGTCTGCCAGCCACTCGAACTGCCGCTGGGTGCGAGTCACCCAGATGAAGTAGATCTGTGCCAGGAGGGGGGGGTGCCAGGCTCACGGGCTGCCCGCAGCCCTGCTGCGGGGCCGGGGCAGGCGCAGGGAGGCTCCTCCGGGGGGATCGCGGAGGAGCTGAGCCCCGAAGGAGGAGGCAGCTGGGCAGCGCTCCTGCCTCCCGCACGCTGCCCCTTCCTTACCTTCTTGCACAGCAGCTTGCAGCCGAGGGACGACTTGAAGGCCAGGTCCTTGAGGATGGAGGCGAAGGGCGTCACGCCGATGCCCCCTCCCACCAGCACCGACACCTCGAACTTATGCCACTCCTGGTGCCCTTCCCCGAAGGGCCCATCCAGGTAGAGCTGCAAGGGAGCCGACTGTCAGCAGAGCCTCTCCTGCCTCTGCCTGCCCAGCCCTTGGCCGCCTTCAGGATCGGAGAAGTGCCTCAGGATGGGCACAACCCCGGCTGAGGTGCCCCGGGGCTGGGCTGACCCCGGAGAAGGGGCAGGGGGCTCACCTTGGGCAGGGTGCCCCGGGGCTGAGCTGTCTTCGGGAAGGGGCAGGGGGCTCACATTTGGCACTGTGCCCTGGGGCTGAGCTGCTTTCAAGGAAGGGGCAGGGGACTCACCTTGGGCAGGGTGCCCCGGGGCTGAGCTGTCTTCGGGAAGGGGCAGGGGGCTCACATTTGGCACTGTGCCCTGGGGCTGAGCTGCTTTCAAGGAAGGGGCAGGGGACTCACCTTGGGCAGGGTGCCCCGGGGCTGAGCTGTCTTCGGGAAGGGGCAGGGGGCTCACATTTGGCACTGTGCCCTGGGGCTGAGCTGCTTTCAAGGAAGGGGCAGGGGACTCACCTTGGGCAGGGTGCCCCGGGGCTGAGCTGTCTTCGGGAAGGGGCAGGGGGCTCACATTTGGCACTGTGCCCTGGGGCTGAGCTGCTTTCAAGGAAGGGGCAGGGGGCTCACCTTGGTCAGGGTGCTCTGGGGCTCACCTCAGGCAGGGTGCCCCGGGGCTGGGCTGCCTTCAGGGAAGGGGCAGTGGGCTCACCTTGGGCAGGTTGCTCTGGGGCTCACCTTGGGCAGGGTGTCCTGGGGCTCACCTTGGGCAGTTTGCTCTGGGGCTCACCTTGGGCAGGGTTGCTCTGGGGCTCACCTTGGGCAGGGTTGCTCTGGGGCTCACCTTGGGCAGGGTGCTCTGGGGCTGAGCTGCCTTCAGGAAGGGGCAGGGGGCTCACCTCAGGCAGTGTGCCCTGGGGCTCACCTTGGGCAGGGTGCTCTGGGGCTGAGCTGCCTTCAGGAAGGGGCAGGGGGCTCACCTCAGGCAGTGTGCCCTGGGGCTGAGCTGCCTTCGGGAAGGGGCAGGGGGCTCACCTTGGTCAGGGTGCTTTGGGGCTCACCTCGGGCAGGGTACCCTGGGGCTGAGCTGCCTTTGGGGAAGGGGCAGGGGCCTCACCTCGGGCAGGGTGCCCCGGGGCTCACCTTGGGCAGGGTGCCCATGAGTGTCAGGCTCTCGGGGGAGCAGAGCTCCCGCAGGCGGGTGGTCCAGGGCCCCACGGCGCGGATGTGCAGGCTGAGGGAGTCCTCATGGGGCGCGGAGGTGAGGGTGAAGGGATGGTACTCGGAGGTGCCCAGCGCCGTGCAGGCCACCCGCACCCACTGCCCGGACTTGTAGTCGAAGCCCTGCGGGCGCTGGAACCGCAGGTGGGTGACCCCTGGGGCGCAGAGACCTCCTTACCGCGGGGCCCCGCAGCCGCCGGGGGAGGTGGCTCCGGCGCCGCCGCCCCCCGGGGCCCCGTGCCAGGGCCGTGTGGGCGGGGGGCTGGCAGTACCCGAGGGCAGCAGCTCGGCCTTCACCACGCTGATCTCCACCTTCTTCCTGCTGAGGCTGAGCAGCTTGTCCCCGCCGTAGAGCAGGGCTGGCACCAGGAAGTAGAGATGGAAGCGAGGCTGCTGGATCAGCGCGTAGCTGCCGTGGATGAAGATCTGGGCACCGAGCAGAGCCCTCAGCCACTGCCCAGCACCGCCCCTGCCCGCTCCGCTGGCACCTGGGCAGCGGCAGGGAGCTGCACTTGGCACCACCCAGCTCCTTGGCACCACCCAGCTCCTTGGGACCACCCTGCTCCCTTGACCACCCAGCTCCCTTGGCACCATCCAGCTCCCTTGGGACCACTGTGCTCCCTTGGCACCACCCAGCTGCCTTGGGACCACTCTAGTCCCTTGGCACCCACTCTAGTCCCTTGGCACCACCCAACACCCTCAGGACCACCCAGCTCCCTTGGTACCACCCAGCTCCCTTGGGACCCACTCTAGTCCCTTGGCAGCACCCAGCTCCCTTGGGACCCACTCTAGTCCCTTGGCAGCACCCAGCTGCCTTGGGACCACCCAACAACTCCCTTGGCAGCGCCCGGCGGCCCGGGCTGCGGCGCGGTGCCCTCACCAGGCTGTAGAGCAGCAGGTAGAGGTGGTGCGTGAGCCAGAAGGCCTGGAAGCTGACCCGGCGGAAGTGGTGCGTGGCAAAGACATAGATGACAGCCAGCACCACCAGCAGCAGCACCCCGCTCACCCCTGCCACACACAGCAGCCCTTGGCATCGGGGGGGCTGGGCAGAGGGGTGGGCACTGCTGGGCAGAGTGCTGGGTGCTGCTGGGCAGAGGGGTGGATGCTGCTGGGCAGAGGGGTGGGTGCTGCTGGGTACTGCTGGGCAGAGGGGTGGGCGCTGCTGGGCAGAGGGGTAGGCGCTGCTGGGCACAGGGGTGGCTGGGCGCTGCTGGGTACTGCTGGGCAGAGGGGTGGGTGCTGCAGGGCAGAGGGGTGGGTGGACGCTGCTGGGCGCTGCTGGGCAGAGGGGTGGGTGCTGCAGGGCAGAGGGGTCGGTGCTGCTGGGCAGAGGGGTGGGTGCTGCAGGGCAGAGGGGTGGGCGCTGCAGGGCAGAGGGGTGGGTGGGTGCTGGGCAGAGGGGTGGGTGCTGCTGGGCACAGGGGTGGCTGGGCGCTGCTGGGTACTGCTGGGCACAGGGCTGGGTGCTGCTGGGCAGAGGGGTCGGTGCTGCAGGGCAGAGGGGTGGGTGGGTGCTGCTGGGCAGAGGGGTGGGTGCTGCAGGGCAGAGGGGTCGGTGCTGCAGGGCAGAGGGGTGGGTGGGTGCTGCTGGGCAGAGGGGTGGGTGCTGCTGGGCAGAAGGCTGGGTGCTGCAGGGCAGAGGGCTGGGCGCTGCTGGGCAGAGGGCTGGGCGCTGCAGGGCTGCCCTGCTGGCTGCTCTCACCTGGGATGGTCTGGAAGAACCACCAGTAGTACTTCTGGGGCAGCTGGGAGCTGGAGCGGGGGCAAGAGGCTGAGTGGGCCATGGAGCTGCTGAGCCCCTCGGTGCCCACTGCCCGCCCTGGGCAGCCCCAGGCCAGCCTGGGCTGGGTTTGGGATGGCACCTACCCGTCGTTGGTGAAGGTAGTGGAGAAGAGGCAGGACAGGATGCTGAGAGGAGTGACAGAGAAGATGTAGACGTTCACCACGTGGCCTGCGGTGTGCAGCACTGCCAGGGGACAAAGAGAGTCAGCCCTGCTGGGCAGGCAGGTCTGGCACCCCCTGCTCTGTGCCCCTCCCTGCCCCCTGGGCTGTGGGTCTCGAGGGGAGAGGAGAGGGGAGAGGAGAGGGGAGGGAAGAGGGGAGGGGAGAGGGGAGGGGAGAGGGGAGGGGACCAGGTTTCAAGAGACCTTTGAAATCATGGTGTCCAACCTATCAGCCAATCCAACCCACCTAAACAACTAACCCATGGCACCAAGCACCCCATCAAGTCTCCTCCTGATCACCTCCAGTGATGGTGACTCCACCACCTCCCCCGGCAGCCCATTCCAATGGCCAATCACTCTCTCTCTGTATAGAACTTAAGGGGTTGTGGAGTCTCCTTCTGTGGAGGCTTTCCAACCTCCCCCCGGCTGTGTTCCTGTGTGCCCTGCCCTGTGTGCCCTGCCCGGGCTCTCTGGAGGTCCCTTCCAGCCCTCCCCGTTCCGTGCCTCGACGGCTGGGCGCAGCGCCGCGGGGGGGTGGCGCTCCTGCCCCGCTGCGGCGGGGGGGCGGCACAGCCCCCAGGGGGGGACACAGCCCCCGGCGGGGGACACAGCCCCCGGCAGCCACCCACCCGAGAAGAGCAGGGCTGCCATGGCCACCCAGCGGTGGAAGTCGACGGCGGCGTCGAAGGGGATGTATCGGTTGAGGAAGGTCTCCCGCAGCGCCGTCAGCAGGTTGCGGCACATGGTGAGCAGCAGGTAGGAGTACAGGAAGGAGATGCAGGCGGCAGAGCCCCGGGAGATGATGATCCCCACCAGGGTGGCCTGGGAGATGCCGGTGCTGGGCGAGGCGAAGGCGTAGTCTGGGGGCAGAGGGAAGGGGCAGCAAGGGGCAGGGGATGGAAACTGCAGCACAGGAGGTTCCAGCTCAGCAGGAGGAGGAACTTCTGCCCTGTGAGGGTCCCAGAGGCCTGGAGCAGGCTGCCCAGAGAGGTTGTGGAGTCTCCCAGCCCTGTCTGGATGTGTTCCTGTGTGCCCTGTGCTGGATTCTCTGCTCCTGCTCTGGCAGGGCTTGGACTGGGAGCTCTCCAGAGGTCCTTTCCAACCCCTAACCTCCTGTGAGGCTGTGACCCTGTCATCTGTGATCTGTGTTCCTGTGATCCATGATCCCATGATCCCGTGACCCCATGATCCATGATCCTGTGACCCTGTGATCTGTGACACTGCCATCCGTGATCCTGTGAACCATGATCCTGCGATCTGTGACCTGGTGATCAATGATCCCATGGCCCTGTGACCCTGTCATCCATGGTCCTGTGACCCTGGAGGAGACTCCCAGCTGCTGGGAAGTCAAATCCCCTGGCAGGGAGGATGGACAGAAGCCAGCTCAGGCCTAGCAAGGTGCTGGTACCTCCCCCCTCAGAGCTCTTCGGACCTCCAGACAAGGCCTTCAGCAGACCAAAGCAGCTTTGCAATTGGCCTTGCTCTGAGGCAGGCATTGGACCAGACCTCTTCAGGGGTCCCTCCCAACCCTGGAAGACTGGTGTTTGCAGAGGAGGACCAAGGCTGCTGCCTAAGGCTGTGCCAGGACCCCAGCATGCTCCATGCAAGCAGCAGCCCTGAGAAGCCAAGCCCAGGCACCCCTCTGTGTCTGGGGCTGTGAGGATGAGGAAGGGAGTGGAGGATCTGTCTGATGAGGAGGGGCTGAGAGCTCTGGGGCTGGTTAGCCTGGAGAGGAGAAGGCTGAATGGGACCTGGTCAATGTCTATCAATATTGGAGGGGTGGCTGTCGGGAGGATGGAGCCAGGCTCCTTGTGGTGGTGCCATAGAGCCAGGAGGAGGGGCAATGGGCACAGGCTGCAACCCAGGAGGTTCCACCTCAGCATGAGGAGAAACTTCTTTGGGGCAAGGCTGCTGGAAGCCTGGAGCAGGCTGCCCAGAGAGGTTGTGGAGTCTCACAATATCACAGTATCACCAAGGTAGGAAGAGACCCCAAGGATCATTGAGTCCAACCTGTCACCACAGACCTCATGACTAGACCATGGCACCAAGTGCCACATCCAATCCCCTCTTGAACACCTCCAGGGATGGGGACTCCACCACCTCCCTGGGCAGCACATCCCAATGGCTAACAACTCTCTCTGGGAAGAACTTTCTCCTCACCTCGAGTCTAAACCTCCCCTGGCACAGCTTGAGACTGTGTCCTCTTGTTCTGGTGCTGCTTGCCTGGGAGAAGAGACCAACCCTCACCTGGCTACAACCTCCCTTCAGTAGTTGTAGAGGGCAATGAGGTCTCCCCTGAGCCTCCTCTTCTCCAGGCTAAGCAACCCCAGCTCCCTCAGCCTCTCCTCACAGGGCTGTGCTCAAGGTCTCTCCCCAGCCTTGTTGCCCTTCTCTGGACACCTTCAAGTCTCTCAATGTCCTTCCTAACCTGAGGGGCCCAGAGCTGGACACAGGACTCAAGGTGTGGCCTAACCAGTGCAGTGTACAGGGGCAGAATGACCTCCCTGCTCCTGCTGGCTACACTCTTCCTGATGCAGGCCAGGATGCCCTTGGCCTTCTTGGCCCCCTGGGCACACTGCTGGCTCCTGTTCAGGCAGCTGTCAATCAGCACCCCCAGCTCCCTCTCTGTTTGGCAGCTCTCAGCCACTCTGCCCCCAGCCTGTAGCTCTGCCTGGGGTTGCTGTGGCCAAAGTGCAGCCCCTGGCACTTGGACTTGTTGAATGCCATCCTGTTGGCCTCTGCCCATCTGTCCAGCCTGGCAAGGTCCCTCTGCAGAGCCCTTCAGCCCTCTAACTGACCAACATCTGCTCCCAGCTTGGTGTCAGCTGCACATTTGCTGATGACTGACTCACTCCCCTACCCAGATCATCAATCAAGATGTTAAAGAGCGCAGGGCCCAGCACTGATCCCTGGGGCACACCACTGGTGCCTGGCTGCCAGCTGGCTGTGGCACCATTCACCACCACTCTCTGGGCTCAGCCTCCAGCCAGTTCCTAACCCAGCTCAGAGTGCTGCTGTTCCAGCCAGGGGCTGACAGCTTGGCCAGGAGGTTGCTGTGGGGGACAGTCTGGCAGGGGTCGTCCTGGATGCTCTCTGGAGGGCCACCCTCTCCCCGGAGCCGTGGGCTGGCACTCACAGTAGGCTCTCTCGACGAAGACGCCGGCGGTGATGGCGCAGAAGAGCCCAGCGCAGGCGATGTGGCGCCGGTAGTTCTCCACGAAGCGCTTCAGCTCCTGCAGCTTCTGCTGCGCCCTGCTCCTCTCCAGCCTCCTGCGCTGCGCCTCCGTGTACAGCCGCAGCTGCTGCTGGTTCAGCCTGGCGAGCACAGTGGGGCTGGGGGGCGCAGGTGGTGGCGGCGGCGGCCCCAAGCCCCCGCTGCCCGCACCGGGGCGCCGTGCGGCGCCGAGCCCAAGGCGGGCACCTGCAGAGCTGAGCTCAGGGCACCCGCAGGCCGCGCAGGCTGGTGGCAAAGGGGCAGAGAAGTGACGGTGGAGGTGTGGAAGGCCAGGAGAGGAGCCAGCAATGGGCACTGGCAGCCCAGAAGGCCAAGGGCAGCTCAGCTGCCCTTGGCCTTCTGGGCTGCCAGTGCCCATTGCCAGAGGTGGAGGGAGAGGATCCTGCCCCTCTGCTCTGGGGTGTCAGGGAGGGATAGGACTGGGGGGGATGGAGCAGCACAACTAGAAGTGGGGAGATTCAGCTTGGATGTGAGGAAGAAGTTGTTCCCCATGAGGGTGGTGAGAGCCTGGCACAGGCTGCCCAGGGAGGTGGTGGAAGCCTCCTGCCTGGAGGTGTTTGCAGCCAGGCTGGCTGTGAGCAACCTGCTGTGGTGTGAGGTGTCCCTGCCTGTGGCAGGAGGCTTGGAGCTGGCTGAGCCTTGATGTCCCTTCCAGCACTGCCAGCTGTGTGATTCTATAACCCCTAACCACGGCTGAGGGCTTCAGGAGATGATCTTCACAGCGATACTCAACCCTCTAAAAGGATCCCAGGGCAGGGGAAGGGCCCTGGAGCTATTCAGTCAAATCAAGATGTCCTGGCCTGCTTCCTTGTGGAGATCCCTGCTGCTGCCACAGCTGTGCAGACCACAGCCTCCCTCTGCAGGCAGCCCACAGGTGAACCAGCAACATCCCACAGGTCAGAGCAGCTCAGGCAAAGCCTTCTCTGTGGCCAAGGTGTGAACTCTGAAAGCCACTACCCCAGGCTCTGGAGTTGGCCACTTGATGGTTTTCCATAGAGGGAGGTCACCAGACTCAGCTGCAGCAGCAGGACTGGGCTGTGCCCATAGCTCCTTGGGTAGCATGAGGCCAGGATGTGCCCCAGCAGGGGCAGGGACAGGGCAAGAGAAGAGCACCAAGCACAGAGGCTTTGTGGGGACAGGGGCACAGCTCTCCAGGGGCACAGCTCTCCAGGGGCACAGCCTCCAGAGCTCTGCTGGGTGACAATCTCCCTGCAGGTCAAGGGAGGGGATTGACCTCTCCTGCCAGGCACCAGGGCAGGGCATCTCCTGCAGGATGGTCTCCCATACCCTCCCTGCCCTGCACCACCACCATGAGCATGCTGGCTCCTTTCAGCAGTGCCATCTGACCAGAGGGCTTCCCAGCCTGACAGGGACTTGGGAAACAGCAACAGTCTGAGTGTGACCCTGAGAGGCTGACCCAGGGAGGACAGAGCTCACCTCCTGCCTGGTCTCCTCCTCAGCTCCTGCCCTTCTCGCTCCACGCAGCTGTGCACGGTCGCCAGGCCTGGGGCTTGGTCCTCCTCTGAGATGGTTCTGTTGGAAGCAGAGCCACCTTCAGCCCCAGGCTGCACTTGCAGGAAGGGCCTGGCAAAATTCCCCCAATTCCTCCCTTTCCCAGCTCAGGCTCAGCTGAGAAGGTGCCCAGGCCTCTCCTGCAAGCCTCTAACTGTGTGATACATGGGCTGGGTTCTCCCCAGGGTAGCCCAAGCCTCTGAGGGCCATGGAGGGACTCCCATCCTCATGTAGTGGATGCTAGGGGACTCTGTAAGAGGCAGGTGCCTTGCCTGGAGGTGAGGGAAGAGGGGCAGCATCCTGCTCATGGGCACATCCCAGCACAGTCACCCCCACCCTGTTCCCAGCGCTGGGGTCTGCACAGCCAGCTGGAGGGGCCAGGAGAGGGGTGGGGAGCAGCAGGGCAGGAGGAGCGGCAGCAGGGCAGGAGGAGCGGCAGCAGGGCAGGAGGAGCGGCAGCAGGGCAGGAGGAGCGGCAGCAGGGCAGGAAGAGCGGCTGCAGGGCAGGAAGAGCGGCTGCAGGGCAGGAAGAGCGGCTGCAGGGCAGGAAGAGCGGCTGCAGGGCAGGAAGAGCGGCTGCAGGGCAGGAAGAGCGGCTGCAGGGCAGGAAGAGCGGCAGCAGGGCAGGAAGAGCGGCTGCAGGGCAGGAAGAGCGGCAGCAGGGCAGGAGGAGCGGCAGCAGGGCAGGAGGAGCGGCTGCAGGGCAGGAGGAGCAGCAGCAGGGCAGGAGGAGCGGCTGCAGGGCAGGAGGAGCGGCTGCAGGGCAGGAGGAGCGGCTGCAGGGCAGGAGGAGCGGCAGCAGGGCAGGAGGAGCAGCAGCAGGGCAGGAGGAGCAGAGCTTACCCCTTGGGCTGTTTCCTCTCTATGAAGGAGACACGGTTGCAGAAGTTCTTCTTGAACACTTCAGGGACACCTTTGGGGAGCCAGAAGGGCAAACGTCCCTTCAGAGCGTGCCAGGCACACAGACAGGGATCAGACCCCTGTCCTGGGCAGAGGCCCTGAGCCCACCCAGCTGTGCCACACGTGGAGCCACAGCCCCACACCATCGGTTGGAGAGCCTGATGGGATAAGAGCTGGGAGCTGCCTGGCAGCCTGGCAGGAGCTGCAGCCCCGCAGCCGCTGCCCGGCAAGTGCAGCCCGGCAGGAGCTGCAGCCCTGCAGCTACAGCCTGGCAAGTACAGCCCATCAGGAGCTGCAGCCCTGCAGCCATGGCCCAGCAAGTGCAGCCCGGCAGGAGCTGCAGCCCTGCAGCTGCAGCCCAGCAGGGGAAGCCCCAGAGCTGCAGCCCGGCAGGAGCTGCAGCCCTGCAGCCACAGCCCAGCAACTGCATCCCAGCAGGAGCTGCAGCCCTGCAGCCGCGGCCTGGCAAGTGCAGCCTGGCAGGAGCTGCAGCCTCACAGCCGCAGCCCAGCAGGGGAGGCCCCATCGCTGCAGCCCGGCAAGGGAAGCCCCAGCCCCACAGCCCGGCAGGGGAAGCCCCAGCCCCGCAGCCCCGCAGGAGCTGCAGCCCAGCAGGGGAAGCTCCATCGCTGCAGCCTGGCAAGGGCCGCAGTCGGCCCCGCGCTGTCAGGCACTGACCTCTGACGCAGAGCTGGGTGAGGCGCAGGTCGCTGTCGTGGTCCCGCAGCATGTAGTGGAAGTCCTCCCAGGTCAGCTCGTCGCGGTCCTGGAAGCCCGAGGCGCAGAACATGGACTCGGTGACCTGCTCCGCCTGCTCCCGCGTCAGGCAGTTGTTGGAGATCTCGATGAAGGACCTGCGGCAGGGAGGAGCGGGGCCTGAGCCCCCCAGCTCACGCAGGGCAGAGCCCCGGCGGGGTTGGGCTCTTGGCTGCCACTGAGCGCCTGGGCTCGGGGAGAGGGGGCACCCTCGGGGGAGGAAGGGCCTCGGAGGCTTGGAGCTGCGCTGGAAGCTGCCCTGTGCGTACACCCAGAGAGGTGAGGACAGGTACCTGAGCATCCTCAGGAACTCCTCCTTGGAGAGGAAGCCATTCTCATCAATGTCATACATCCTGAACATCACCTTGGACTTCTCCTCTGGGGAGCCTGGTGGGGAAGGGAGAGAGGAACAGTAAGGGCAAGGTCCTGTTGGGATCAGTGAGGATGCTTTCAGGTAGCAGCAGAGCTGGGGAAGGGTCTGGAGAAGAGGGCTGGGGAGAAGCAGCTGAGGGAGCTGGGGGGGTTGGTGTGGAGGAGAGGAGGCTGAGGGGAGGCTGGAGCCAGCTGGTGGCTGATCTCCCAAAGAGCAAAGGATAGGATGAGAGGAAACAGCTTCAAGCTGCACCAGGGGAGGTTTAGGCTGGAGATGAGAAGAAACTTCTTGACTAGATGGGTTCCCAACCACCAGAAAAGGCTCCCAGGGAGGTGGCTGAATCCCCATCCCTGGAGGGGTTTCCAAGAGGCAGAGCTGTGGTGCTGAGGGCCATGGCTCAGCCCCAGCCTGGGCAGGGGGAGAGAATGGTTGGACTGGAGGAGCTGAAAGGGCTTCTCCAACCCTGAGAGGAGACTGGAGCCAGCTGGGGGTTGGGCTCTGCTCCCTAGGCTCAGGTGAGAGGAGAGGAAATGATCTGGAATTGTGCCAGGGGAGGCTTAGGTTGGAGAGGAGGAAGAATTCCTTTGGTGGCAGAGTGGTCAGGGACTGGCAGAGGCTGCCCAGGGAGGTGGTGGAGTCCCCATGGCTGGAGGTGCTGCAGAACCCTGTGGCCATGGCAGCTGGGGCCATGGTGTGGTGGCCATGGTGGGGCTGGGCTGAGGCTTGGCCTGGCTGAGCCTGGAGGCCTTCCCCAGCCCAAGCAGGTCTCTGATTCTGTGATCATCTTCCAAGATCACAGAGCATGGTCTGCTCAGGAGGCAGAGCAGCCTTGCCTGGGGGGGCAAGAGGCAGCTCCCCTCACAGGCAGCTCTTCAGGAGACATCATGAGACTGCCCTGCCCGAGAGCCCAGCTGGAGCTGTCCTAAGGGATGAGCTCTTGCAGCTGGGGGGTGCCTGGGGAAGGGCATTCACAGCTGGGGGTGGCTGGGGAAGGGCTCTTGCAGCTGGGGGATGCCTAGGGAAGGGCTCTTGCAGCTGGGGGGTGCCTGGGGAAGGGTTCTTGCAGCTGGGGGAGGGCTGGGGAAGGGCTCTTGCAGCTGGGGGAGTGCCTGGGGAAGGGCTCTTGCAGCTGGGGGAGGGCTGGGGAAGGGCTCTTGCAGCTGGGGGAGGGCTGCTGGCTGCACCTTGCCCTTCTCCCTGCCGGCAGGGCCTGGCAGCAGGAGCTGGGCAGCAGCTGTGGGCAGTGCCAGCTGCACCCCCACCTTTCATGAAGACCACCAGGATGTCCAGGAACTCGCGGAAGGAGATGTAGCCGTTGCCGTCCTTGTCGGCCAGGGAGAACATGGACTCCACGAACATGGAGTGGGCCTTGAGGCCCAGGGCCTCAGCAAACTCAGCCCTGCTCAGCTCGCAGCCCAGCGACTCCTTGGCCTTCTGGGAGCTCTCCAGGTCCAGCTCCCCAGCGTCAGACCTGTTGATGTCCAGCACCTGGGGGTTGTGCCCACAGAGGCGCCCTGAGCGCTGGGCACGGCGGCTGGCACCCATGGCCCTGACTGCCAGGACGCAGCCTGGGGGCTCCCCTGGCACACCCCCTGGGCAGATCCCAGGGGGAAGCCCCCTGCCTGTCCTGCACAGTGTGAGTGAGAGCCTGTGGAGCCCTCAGGGACACCACCCCGGTGCCTGGAGACTCTTAGCTCACCCCGGGAGCACAGCTCCCTTGGTCTCCTGCAGGGGAAAAGCTCCCTTGATCCCCACAGCTTGGCAGCTTCCCTGGGGGTGTCTGACCAGCTCCTGGGGACAGCTCGACCCCCCCTAACAACACCTCCCTGCCTGCCCCAGGGGCTGCCACCCCTCCACACACCTGAGCAAAGAGGTGCCTGAAGAAGGTCTCCAGCAGCTGCTTCCTCTGCTGCTGGGTGACGGCCAGCCTCAGCAGGCTCTGCTCCTTCATCTGGGAGAGGTGCAGCTCCCGGCTGCTGCCCTGCAGGCAGCCCTGCAGCTTCCCCAGGAAGATGCTCCTCTCTGCCTCCTGGCTGAAGAACAGCACCTGCAGAAGGGCCCCCTCCCCCTGCTCAGCTGCCGCGGGATGGAGCGAGCTGCCCCTCACCACCCGCCCCACGCTGCCACACTGCGCCCGGCGCCCCGGGCCCGGCGGAGCAGGCGGGGAGAGACCACAGGGGAGGGGCTGTGACCCTGCTGGGGGGCAGTGACCCTGCTGGGGGATCTATGTGATCCTGCTGGGGGGGCAGAGACCCTGCTGGGGGATCTATGTGATCCTGCTGGGGGGGCAGAGACCCTGCTGGGGGGGGTTGTGTGACCCTGCTGGGGGGGGGGCTGTGTGATCCTGCTGGGGGGGGGCTGTGTGATCCTGCTGGGGGGAGCTGTGTGACCCTGCTGGGGGGGAGCTGTGTGACCCTGCTGGGGGGGCTCGTGGAGGGTGCAGGGGAAGGCACCCCAGCCCTGGCCCCACAGCACTCACCAGGTCATACTCCTTGGGGCTCTTCAGGAGCAGAGCTCTGCTGCCTTTGTTGCTGGAGAGGATCACCTCCACCCTGGGCTGGGCTTCCAGGCTGATGCTGCGCAGCACAGAGCCTCTCCCATCCAGCACCTTCAGCACCCTGTCGGCTTGCAGCTGGATGTAGACCAGAGTCCTGTCTGTCCTGGGGCCGTGCCACTCCATGGCTGCCAGGGGAGAGCACGGCACTCAGCTGGGCACCCTGCCCCCCAGCACCTCCCTGGCTGAGCTGCCCTCCAGGAGGGGTTTCCCGGCCGGGCAAGCTGAGGGCAGATGGCGACCTGCCGGGAGCAGAGCTCCAGCCCGCGGGCAGGGGAGGAGGACACAGCAGGGAGCAGGGAGGGAGGATTTCTGCCCTCCCCACAGCAAGGAGCTGCAGTCCCTGTCTCGGAGCTGCTGCTGCTGCAACCACTCTGTGGTGGTTTTCTTCAGGGAAGGTGCAATGTGGACAGGGTTGGGGTTAGAGGGTGCAGGATGGTCAGGCTGGAAGGGATTGGAGCTGGAAAGGACTGGAGCGGGAAGGGACTGGAGTTGGAAGGGACTGGAGCTGGAAGGGATTTGAGATGGAAGGGATTGGAGCAGGAAGGGAAGCGGAAGTGCCCCCTCACCCTGCAGGGTCTCTCCCTGCCCCGCTGCCCAGCCCTGCCTCAGTGCTCAGTCTGACCCTGGCAGTGCCAGCCGGTGCCCCGGGGGAGTGGCAGTGCCCCCTCACCCTGCAGGGCCTCTCCCTGCCCAGCCCTGCCCCAGCACACAGCCTGACCCTGGCAGTGCCAGCAGGTGCCCCCGTGGAGTGGCAGTGCCCCCTCACCCTGCAGGGTCTCTCCCTGCCCCACTGCCCAGCCCTGCCCCAGCACACAGCCTGACCCCAGCAGTGCCAGCAGGTGCCCCCGTGGAGCCTCACCCTGCAGGGCCTCGCCGGTCACCTCCCTGCGCACGCTGCAGCTGTGCTTCCTCTGCAGCCGCCGGAAATCCCTCTTGCGGAGAGCAGCAACCACCCAGGCCACGAAGAGGGTCACTGGGGACGCAGGGGAGAAGAAGAGGTGAGGCAGCCCAGAGCTCCCGTCCCCCCCGGCAGCGCCAGCAGGGCGGGCAGGGCTCTGTGCCCTCCCCAGCCCCACCAGGCAGGGCTGCTCCGTGAGAGGTCCCTCCTGGTGCCAAGGACCTCGGGAGTGCACCTCCTGCGGGGAGGTGCTCGGTCCGTGGGGGCTCAGCCCCTTGCCCAGCAGCAGAGGGGAGGAACCAGAGGCAAACCTAGAGGCAGGCAGCAGAGCAGGACGATGGTGAGCCCGAAGCCAGCGCCGCTGCCGGCGAAGTAGTCCAACACCACCAGGGGAGTGCAGTTGGCCAGCTGCTGAGCTGCCAGCTGCTGGGGCTGGGGGCAGGGGTCCCCTGCAAGGGAGGAGACAGGCTGTGAGTGTCATGGACCTCCTACCCACCTCAGCTCCACAGCCCCCAGGAGCCTCTCTGCTGCCAGGGCTCACTGCCAGGTGACCCAGGGAGCACTGCGGGGCTGCAGATAAACTCCAGCTCTTAGGGGGCAACCCCGCTGTTCAGGGCAACCCTGGCATGGCAAGCCAAGGGCATGGCTGGGCCCTGGGAGCTCAGCACCATCACCTGTCCTGCTGGGATGGGCTGAGCCAGAAGCACCTTGGGCCATGCTAAGTTGGCACCTGGAGCCTCTGCTCACCCGGATGCAGCAGAAGCAGGACTCATCCTGGTGCAGCTGCGTGGGGCACAGGCCAAGGGGAGCAAAGTGCCCTGCAAGGGCTGAGCCTGTGCCAAGGAAGGCACTTGTGGTGAGCAGCATGGCAGGGAGCCAAGAGGAGAGGGTTGTGCTTGGGCACACCTCACCCTCAGCATGGCACCAGGACCCTGCTGGGCCTTGGCAGGGAGCTCATTGCAAGTCAGAAGTTGGGGCTGTGCAGCCTGGAGAAGAGAAGGCTGCAGGCAGAGCTCAGAGCAGCCTCCCAGGAGCTGAAGGGCTCCAGGAGAGCTGGGGAGGGACTCTGGAGAAGGGCTGGGAGGGACAGGCTGAGGGCCAATGGCTTTGAGCTGGGAGAGGGGAGACTGAGAGTGGAGAGGAGGAAGAAATTGTTGTCAGGGAGGGTGGGGAGAGACTGGCACAGGTTGCCCAGGGAGGCTGTGGCTGCCTCCTGCCTGGAGGTGCTGAGGGCCAGGCTGGATGAGGCCCTGAGCAGCCTGTGCTGGTGGGAGGTGTCCCTGCCCATGGCAGGGGCTGGAGCTGGCTGAGCTCTGAGCTCCCTTCCATCCCAACTCATTCAGTCTTCCATGAGTCTGCAGGGAGCCCTGGCCAAGCCCCTCCAGCAGTGCTGGTGAGCTAAAGCTCTCTTGGTGGGGCAGCTGGGTGGGCAAGGGCCTTGCAGCACAGCACCCAGGGCATGCTCAAGGGGTGATGTGGTTCAAGACCAAAGCAGGCAGTCCTGGGCACTCACATGGAGCCTAACCCACCTGCAAACTACATCCCATGCCAGTCACCCCTCAGTGTGACCTGCAGAGCTGTCACAGCAGCCAGAACAGCAGTGTGGGGTGGGCAGAGGCCAGGGCTGAGCCTCAGCACAGCCTTCCAGGCCACCAGCTGCAGTTTGGTACCCAGAGACCCTTCCAGGACTCATGCAAGACACAAACCTGGACTTCAGTCCAGCCAGCACCAGCAGTGCCCAGGAGAAGCCCTGGCATTTTGGGCAGAATTTGCTGGCTTGGGGGCACAGCAGGGGTCAGGTTTGGGAAACCACCCCCCCCAGGGCCTGACTGGAACATCTCTGAGAGCCCTAGGGCTGGTTAACCTGGAGAGGAGAAGGCTGAGAGGGACCTGATCAGTATCTATCAATAGGTGAGGGCTGGCTGGCAGGATGGAGGTGCCAGGGTCTGTTTGGTGGTGCCCAGGGGCAGGACAAGGAGCAATGGGCACAGGCTGGGACCCAGGAGGTTCCACCTCAGCATGAGGAGAAACTTCTGTGGGGTGAGGCTGCTGGAGGCCTGGAGCAGGCTGCCCAGAGAGGTTGTGGAGTCTCCTTCTGTGGAGGCTTCCAAAGCCTCGCCTGGCTGTGCTCCTGTGTGCCCTGCTCTGGCAGGGGGTTGGGCTGGATGCTCTCTGGAGGTCCCTCCCAACCCCTGGCACTCTGTGCCCGTGCCACCAAGCCTCCAGCTGCTCCTGCAGGAGGACTCTGCCTCCCTCCCTGCCTGCTGGTGCTGCGTGCTCCCCGCAGGCTGCCCTTGCAGCGAGCCCTCACCCTCGCTCCAGGAGAAGACCTGTGCCTGGAGGTCTGTGTGCTCTGCGTAGGTGACAGCAGCCAGGACGTCATGGAAGGAGGTGTTCCGGATCCTGATGGCTTCCTGCTCCGTGAACAACCTGGGGACACAGCGGGGGAGGGCCGGGCGGTGGCCCCGGGGCGTCACCGGCCGGCTGCAGGAGGGGTTCGCTCCCTGCCCGCTCTGGGGAGCCCAGGAGGCAGGGGATGCTGCTGCCTCCAGCCTGGGCTTTGGTCTGAGCGGGACTGGCCGAGCCGTGGGCGGGCTGCCCGCCGGGGGAGAGGCTTTTACCCGTTGTGGGTGTTCTCAAACCAGAACCTGTCGCCGTCCCGCAGCCGCACGAACTGCTCCAGGATGATGGCGCTGAAGAGGGAGCTGTCAGCCTCCAGCATGCCCCCGGGCAGCAGCTCCAGCCTAGCCGTGTCGTTGCCGTACAGGGCAGCCACCTCTGCCAGGACCTGCCCAGGGACACCCAGCACATGCGGTGAGCCCTGCCAGGGCAGCACAAAGTCCTGGGGACCCTCGGCAAGGGGCTCCCAGGAGACCTTCTTACGGCCTCCCAGGATCTGAGGGGGTGCTACAGGAAAGGGAGTGAGCAATGGGCACTGGCTGCCAGTGCCAGGAGAGGATCCTGCCCCTCTGCTCTGGGGTGTCAGGGAGGGGTAGGACTGGGGGGGATGGAGCAGCACTAGAAGTGGGGAGATTCAGCTTGGATGTGAGGAAGAAGTTGTTGCCCAGGAGGGTGGTGAGAGCCTGGCACAGGTTGCCCAGGGAGGTGGTGGAAGCCTCCTGCCTGGAGGTGTTTGCAGCCAGGCTGGCTGTGGCTGTGAGCAACCTGCTGTGGTGTGAGGTGTCCCTGCCCACGGCAGGGGGGTTGGAGCTGGCTGAGCCTTGGGGTCCTTTCCAGCCCTGCCAGCTCTGTGACTCTGTTTCCCAGGCTCCACCTCTGTGTGCTGGGAGGGTGCTCAGCCCCACACAGCCTGCAGCTTGTGCTGGAGCAGCTGAGCAGCAGCCCTCGAGCACCACAGGGGCAGGAGACTTCTGCCAACGAGCAGGTGCCCCTGGAGAGCCACCCTGCAGGCACGGGATGCAGCCTGGTGTCCCTCTGCCCACACTGCTGCCACAGCCAGGCTGCCACCCGCGGTGCCCACTGCTGCCTGGTACCCCCGGTGCCCACTGCCACCCCACACCCCCCGGTGCCCACTGCCGCCCGGCACCCCCCGGTGCCCGGAGCTGCTGCCCGTTACCTGCGGCGGCAGGTGGGTGCCGAGCTCCGTCCAGCTGCGGAGGGGGCGGAGGCCGAAGCGCCGCCGGGCACGGTTGTAGGAGGGCAGCCCCAGGTCGCGGGCGCGCTGCAGCCGGCTGGCCACCAGGTCGCTGCGGGAGTACCGCAGGGGCCCGTACCAGAAGTCTGGGGGGCAGGGGAGGCTGTGCTGAGCGCCGAGGCGGAGCTGGAGGAGCAAACCCAGCAGCACCGCCGCCGGGCTGGCCTCCTGCCTCTGCTGAGGGCAACGCCGAAGGTGGGGACGGTGGCAGCGCCCCTGCCAGGGTGGTCCCCCGGACACCTTCAGTGTGCCCTGCAGCCTCTGCGGCCTGAAGCTGGCCTGGCTGTGTGGTTGGGGGCTGCCGCCAGCGGTGCTGGGACTTGTGTCGCCACCTCGGCCCCCACACCCCCCTGGGAGAAAGGGTCTTTGCCCCCTGCCCGGGTCCCAGCTGCAGGGCAAGAGAGGGCAGCAGACCTTGCAGATCCTCCACCACGATGTGGTCCTCCCGCTCTGCGATCTGTGAGCTCATCCCCAGCAGCAGGTTGTCCACCTCCACGGCGTCTGCCTGCGGCAGCTGAGGACAGAGGGGAGGAGCAGTGACTCCCACAGGACCGAGGACATGGGGGGGGGGGCCTCACCCCCCTGCACTGCAGCCCACAGGGGTGCAGACCCTGGCTGCAGGGGGACCTGGGGACTTCTTCCAGGCTCATTTCCTCCAAGCCAGCTCAACCTGGAGGTCTGAGCCTGCCACAGGTGGAAGTGGCACCTGGGCATGTCTGGATGGAGAGACTCTCACACCCCTTGGTGGGCTGCCATGCTCTGCACCCCGTTTCACACTCCTTACAGGACACAGGGCAAGGCATGAAAGCCCCCAGCCAGCCTGCCCCATCCTCAGGCCCCTTGCTCCCTACCTCTCTGCTCCAGTAGCTGTTGCAGAGCCTCATGGCTGGGAAGGAGCTGTTGGAGCCAGGAACCCTCTGGAACTGGCACTTCGGGGTCCTGCGGGAGCAGGGAAGGGCTGGACCCACAGCCTCTGGCCAGGGCTGCCCCAAGCCTGGGGAAGGGACAGGAGCATCCCCAGCTACCACCCTGCCCTGGCACGGGGCCCTACCTCTTGTACACGCCCGGGGGCACCATGGTGGCCAGGAACTGCCCCACGGCCACCACGAACTCCGGGGAGAGGCTGGGGTCCAGGTGCTGCTGGTAACCTGTGGGGCAACAGGCAGGGTCCAGCAGCCAGGCTGGAGGGGGAGGGGTGGCCCATGTCTCTCTCTCTCTCTCCCTCCCCATCTGCTGTCCCCAGCCCGGCTCCCTGCCGTGCCACTCACCTGGGTAGTCCGGGACGTGCGTCCCCAGCAGGGCGGGCAGCCACTCGTACAGCACGATGCTCTAGGGCAGAGGGCAGCGGGGTCAGGGGCGGCAGAGGGGCTGGGGGGCTCCTGGCAGGGCCGGGGGTGTCTGGCCCCTCACCTGGAAGGTGGCAATGACCTGCTTGCGAGCGTGCTGGAAGAGGTCCTCGTCGCTCCAGGAGGGGTGTGCCTGTGCCAGCCCTGCTGCCAGGTGGTTGTGGTAGCGAAACCAGGCGATGCCCAGGGCCTGCAGGAAAGGGCTCTCGTTCCCCCAGGCGCTGCCCAGGTCTGCAAGGGCCACCAGCGCCATCAGAGGGGACGCCAGCCCTGGCTCCAGCTGTGCCCGTGGCTGGGGCAGCCCTGCGGGGGCTGCAGCCCAGCATCCTCTTGGCCCCTCAGCCTTCCTCCCTCCCCAGGGAGAGGGGCAGCCTGGGGCAGTGAGTGGGGGGCTCCAGCAGGCCCCCAGCATGGCCCAGAGGTGGGGCAGGTGAAGAGGTCCAAGCAAGCTGAGCAGGTTTTGATCAGTGGCTGCCCCTCTGCCAAGGAAATGGCCTTGCACCAGAGGGACCAGCGCTGCCTGGCCGCTGGGAAGGGGCTGAGAGGTGACCTGCTGCAGCCCAGGGATGCCCTTCCCCGAGGGCACAGCAGCTCTGTGGGGAAGCCTTCCCCAGGGCACTCCTCCTCCTCCTTCCTGGGCTGCTCTCCCTCGGGACTCCTGACCCATGGGTCACAGACCTCTGCTGCCTCCCTCCCTCGGGCACTCCTTGCAGCCTCCCTCCCTGCCTGGGGCACTCCCTGCAGCCTCCCTCCCTGCCTCCCTGCCTGGGGCACTCCCTGCAGCCTCCCTCCCTCCCTGCAGCCTCCCTCCCTCGGGTACTCGGAATGCAGCCTCCCTCCCTCCCTGCAGCCTCCCTCCCTGCCTCGGGCACTCCCTGCAGCCTCCCTCCCTGCCTCGGGCACTCCCTGCAGCCTCCCTCCCTGCCTCGGGCACTCCCTGCTGCTTCCCTCCCTCGGGCACCCTCTGGGCTCAGCTCCAGCGACCTCCTGCTCCCATTCAGGGGTGGAGCCAGGCAGCCGAAGAGCCACCGAGGGCGGCAGCATTACCGTAGATCCCCCGTGGCCCCCCCCGCCCGGTGGCGGGGTCCAGCGCCTTCCACATGGGGATCCTGCCGTCGGTTTCCCTCGGGAGGTGGCCGCCGGGCCCCGCCGCCAGCTGGCCGCCGGAGAAGCTCCGCAGGGCATCGCTCCAGGCGTGCGAGGGGCCGTAGATGGCGCTGCCATCCAGCCAGCCTGTCACCTCGTTGGTCTGGGGCAGGCAGAAGGGACAGGGGAAAGGGCATGGGCAAGCAGTGAGAGCACAGGGGGAAGGGGCAAAGAATCACAGAAGTGCCAGGGCTGGAAGGGACCCCAGCTCCAACATCCTGCCATGGGCAGGGACACCTCACACCACAGCAGGTTGCTCATAGCCACAGCCAGCCTGGCTGCAAACACCTCCAGGCAGGAGGCTTCCACCTCTTCCACCTCTGGATCCTCTCCCTCCACCTCTGGAAATGGGCACTGGCAGCCCAGAAGGCCAAGGGCAGCTCAGCCAGCAGCCCCATTGCTGGCTCCCTGTCCCAGGCCTGATTCCTGCCCCACTCAGAGGTCTCCCAGACCCCTATCCCTCCCTCACACCCTCCAAAATCCCTCCCCAGTTTTCCTGCAGCCCCCTGAAGCTCCTGGAAGGCCACCAGAAGCTCTCCTGGGAGCCTTCTCCTCTCCAGCCTGCACAACCCCAACTCTCTCAGGCTGTCTCCAGAGCAGAGCAGCTCCAGCCCTCTGCTCCTCCTCGGGGCCCTGCTCTGGACACCTTCCAGCCCCTCCAGAGCCTTCCTGCCACAGAGGCTCCAGAAGTGACCCCAGAGCTCCAGCTGTGGGCTCAGCAGAGTGGAGCAGAGGGGCAGAATCCCCTCCCTGCCCTGCTGGCCACACTTCTCTGCCTGCAGCCCAGGCTCTGCTTGGCTCTCTGGGCTGCAAGTGCTCCCTGCTGGCTCCTGTGGAGCTTCTCCTCCCCCAGCACCCCCAAGGCCTTTGCTCCAGGGCTGCTCTCCAGCCAGTCCCTGCCCAGCCTCTAGCAGTGCCTGGGATTGCCCTGCCCCAGCTGCAGGACCTTGCCCTTGGCCTTGTTGAGCTTCAGGAGGTTGTCCTGGTCCCAGCTCTGCAGCCTGTCCAGGTCCCACTGGATGGATCCTTCCCTCCAGCACTCAGCACCACACAGCTTGGTGCTGAGGGAGCCTCAGTGCCACTCTCCATGGCACCAACAAAGATGTTAAACAGGACTGGTCCAGGACTGACCCCTGAGGGACTCCACTTGGCCATGGACCATTGCCAGCCACCCTTTGGGTGCACCAAAAGGGCTCCAGCTGTCACTGCCTCCCCTTCCAGTCCTTTGTTTTGACTGAAGTGATAAAAGCTTTGGTAGCAAAAGAGGAGGGCAAACTACTCCTGCTGTGCCCTTGTGCCCTCCATAACCCTGCCAGCTGCTCACACTTGCATTCAAAGAGAGGGCACTGGCAGGCCTGGAGCCATCAGGGTTATTTTGGCCAAGGAAAGCACTGACCTGGAGCTGCTGGGTGTGAAGCAGCACTTTGGAGGTTGTGTCTTGGATGGCTCAGCTTGGAAGGGAGCACAGAGATATCTACTGCAAAACTCCTGCCACAAGCAGGGACACCTCACAACCAGCCCAGGATAGCCAAGGCCTCATCCAGCCTGGCCCTGAACACCTCCACAGAGCAGGGATCCACAGCCTCCCTGGGCAGCCTGTGCCAGAGCCTCAGCACCCTCACACTGAAGAGCTTCTTCCTCCCCTCCAGTCTCACCCTGCTCTGCCTCAGCTCCAAACCCTTCCCCCCTGGCCTGGCTCCAGACACCCTCAGGAGAAGTCTCTCTGCAGCCTTCCTGCAGGCTCCCTTCAGGCCCTGGCAGGCAGTTCTGAGGTGCCCCTGGAGCCTTCTCCCCTCCAGGCTGATCACCCCCAGCTCCCTCAGCCTGGCCTCACAGCAGAGCTGCTCCAGCCCTGGCAGCATCTCTGTGGCCTCCTCTGGACTCTCCACAGCTCTGTGTCCTTCTCCTGCTGGGGACAGCAGAGCTGGAGGCAGGACTGGAGGGGAGGTCTGAGCAGAGCAGAGCCAAGGGGCAGGATCCCCTCTGCTGCCCTGCTGCCCACACTCCTCTGGCTGCAGCCCAGCACATGCTCCATGTGCACCTGGCTCACACACCTGACAGGTTTGCTTTCGAGGAGAGCAGCCCTGGAGCTGCCCTTTTGGCTGCTTGAGAGCCCAGTGCTGGGTGGAGAGGAATTCAGCTGCCAGGCAAAGAGCAGAGGGAGGGAGCCCTACCTGCTGCCGGGGGCTGTTGGGGCTCTGCCCTGTCTCCGGTGCCCAGCTGATGCGCTGGAAGGGCAGGACCACCTCCCCGGTGCCTGCAGGGTCAAACACTGGGTCTCCAGCTGGGATGGGGATGTTCAGGAACTCGGCAGGGCAGCCAACCTTCTCTGTCCCCAGGATGTCCAGCAGCACATGGAAACCTGCCAGGGACAGAAGGTCAGCAGCTGGGGGAAAAGGTGAAGGACCTGGAGCTGCTGGAGAGGCTCCAGAGGAGGCCACCAGGATGAGCAGAGGCTGCAGAGCCTCCCCTGTGGGGCCAGGCTGGGAGAGTTGGGGCTGTGCAGCCTGGAGAAGAGAAGGCTGCAGGCAGAGCTCAGAGCAGCCTCCCAGGAGCTGAAGGGCTCCAGGAGATCTGGGGAGGGACTCTGGAGAAGGGCTGGGAGGGACAGGCTGAGGGCCAATGGCTTTGAGCTGGGAGAGGGGAGACAGAGTGGAGAGCAGGAAGAAATTGTTGTCAGTGAGGCTGGGGAGAGACTGGCACAGGCTGCCCTGGGAGGCTGTGGCTGCCTCCTGCCTGGAGGTGCTGAGGGCCAGGCTGGAGGAGGCCCTGAGCAGCCTGTGCTGGTGGGAGGTGTCCCTGCCCATGGCAGGGGCTGGAGCTGGCTGAGCTCTGAGCTCCCTTCCAACACAACTCATTCAGTCTTCCATGAGTCTGCAGGGAGCCCTGGCCAAGCCCCTCCAGCAGTGCTGGTGAGCTAAAGCTCTCTTGGTAGGGCAGCTGGGTGGGCAAGGGCCTTGCAGCACAGCACCCAGGGCATGCTCAAGGGGTGATGTGGTTCAAGACCACGTGGTGGGAGGTGTCCCTGCCCATGGCAGGGGGCTGGGGCTGGATGAGCTCTGAGGTCCTTTCCAACCCATTCTAGGACTCATTCTATGCCCAGATGATCCTTGGGGTCCCTTCCAACCTGGCTCTCTGTGATTATTGCCCCCAGAGAGACATCCCTGGGCTTGCAGAGCCAAGCCCCAGCTGTGCCCCTGGGTGAGAGCAGCTCTGCTCCAGCTGCTCTGCAGCAGTGATGCCCAGCACTTCCCCACAGCATGACTGTTCCTGTGCCTTCTCTGCCAACCTCTGCTGCCAGACAGAGGAGGAAGTTCCCAAGGGACAAACAGCAGCATCTGGGACACCTCCCAAGGTTCACTGAACCTTTATGCAAAGCTTCCTGGCTGGACATCAACTTTGGTATGGAGATACCCAAGGCCTTATGTCCTGGGTGTGAGTCTGCCAGGAAGTGGTGGCTGAGGAATGCTGTGATCTGTGTCCTTGGGGTGCCACAAACCAACTTTCTTTCTACCCAAACCATGAAGAAATGGCCTGGAGTTGTGCCAGGGCAGGGTGAGGTTGGAGGATCTGAAAAGGCTTCTCCAACCCTGAGAGGAGGCTGCAGGGAGCTGGGCTTGGGCTCTGCTCCCCAGGCTCAGGGGAGAGCAGGAGAGGAACTGGCCTGGAATTGTGCCAGGGGAGGCTTAGGTTGGAGAGGAGGAAGAATTCCTTTGGTGGCAGAGTGGTCAGGGGTTGGCAGAGGCTGCCCAGGGAGGTGGTGGTGTGCCCATGGCTGGAGGTGCTGCAGAGCCCTGTGGCCATGGCAGCTGGGGCCATGGTGTGGTGGCCATCACAGAATGTCAGGGCTTGGAAGGGACCTGCAGAGATCATTGAGGCCAATCCCCTGCCAGGGCAGAGCACCCAGGTGGGGTTGGAAAGTCTCCAGAGAAGGAGACTCCAGCACCTCTCTGGGCAGCCTGCTCCAGGGCTCTGCCCCCCTCCAAGTCAGGAAGTTCCTCCTGATGTTTAGATGGAGCTTCCTATGGTCAGGTTTGTGCCCAGCACCTGTTGCCCTGCCCCTGGGCACCGCTGAGCAGAGTCTGGCCCCATCCTCCTGACACCCACCCCTTGGCCATCTGTAAGCACTGGTGGGACACCCCCCCCCAGCCTCTTCTTCCCCAGGCTAACCAGCCCCAGCTGCCTGCTGCCCTCTTCACACCAGAGCTGTGCCAGTCCCCTCAGCCCCGCGCCGGCACTCTGCCACCCTGCGGACACGCTGCTCCCCGAGGCCTTGGCCAGCCCAAGGGCTTCCCTGGCTGCAGCAGTCTTGCCCCCCGTGGCAGGGCCCAGCTCTTACCGAAGAAGACAGCCAGGACCGTGGTGTTCCTGCGGGAGGGCAGCCCCGAGGGGCCCTGCGCCGCCGCCCGGCTCAGCCTGCGCGCGTTGGGCACCCGCGGCTCCTGCGGCGCCTGGTACACCCCGTCCGCGTAGTCGGCCGGCAGCAGGCGCTGCAGCCTGGCACCTGTGGCACCAGAGCAACCTGCTGGGGGCCTGCTGGCACCCAGCGGGCAGGCGGGGCGGCTGGCCACGCCAACATGCCCCAGGGGAGAGGCACCCAGCGGGCAGGAGGGGCAGCGGGAGCAGGGCACAGCAGAGGAGAGCAGGAGGGTGGCACAGAGACTTAGAGTGGCCAAGCAGGAGCTGGGCACACCAACATGAGCGGCACTCAGCAGGCAGGAGGGGAAGCTGGGCACACCAACATGAGAGGCACCCAGCAGGCAGGAGGGGAAGCTGGGCACACCAACATGAGAGGCACCCAGCAGGCAGGGGGGGCAGCAGGAGCAGAGCACACCAACATGCCCAGAGGAGAAGGCACCCAGCAGACAGGAGGGGCAGCAGGAGCAGGGCACACCAGAGGAGAGCAGGAGGGTGGCACAGGAGCTGGGCACACCAACATGAAAGGCACTCAGGAGGGGCAGCAGAAGCTAGGCACACCAACCTGCCCAGAGGAGAGGGCACCCAGCAGACAGGAGGGGAAGCTGGGCACACCAACATGAGAGGCACCCAGCAGGCAGGAGGGGCAGCAGGAGCAGGGCACACCAACATGCCCAGAGGAGAAGGCACCCAGCAGACAGGAGGGGCAGCAGGAGCAGGGCACACCAGAGGAGAGCAGGAGGGTGGCACAGGAGCTGGGCACACCAACATGAAAGGCACCCAGCAGGCAGGAGGGGAAGCTGGGCACACCAACATGCCCAGAGGAGAGGGCACCCAGCAGACAGGAGGGGAAGGTGGGCACACCAACATGAGAGGCACCTAGCAGGCAGGAGGGGCAGCAGGAGCAGGGCACACCATAGGAGAGCAGGAGGGTGGCAGACAGACAGGAGGGGCAGCAGAATCTGGGCACACCAACATGCCATAGGGATGAGACACCCAGCAGGGAGGAGGGGCACCAGGAGCAGGGCACAACAACATGAGAGGCACTCAGACAGGAGGGGCAGCAGGAGCTGGGCACACCAAGATGCCCAGAGAAGAGGCACCCAGCAGGAGCTGGGCACCCCAGGAGAGGCAGCCAGCAGCCAGCAGGGGCAGCAGGAGCTGGGCACAGCAGAGAGCAGGAGGGTGGCACAGACAGAGTGACCAATTTGGTGCAAGGGTTGGTACCAACACCCAAAGCTCTTGCAGCACAGGGAGGGTCTCCCCAGGGCATGTTCCCTTCCAGCTGCCCTCCTGTGGTCACTGAACACCCCCTGGGGGTCTGGTGCTGTGCTCCAGGAGGCAGCTGGTTAAGGTATGGTGCCCATGGTGCCCAGGGGCACTCCTGCAGACGCCAGGTGATTGCCAGCACCATGAGGAACAAGAAGGGGAAGAGGCAGAGAGGCAGGGGAGAAGAGGAGAGTGCCCCCTCTGACTCCAGCCCCAGTGCTGCCAGCCTGCAGGCAGGAGGCCATTCCTCACCCTGGGGTTTGCTTCCCCACTCTGGTGCCCTTCACTTGCTGCAGCTGCCCACAGCTGGGGGACACCTGAATGTCTTCATTTTGGGCTAAATTCCCCTAGGTTTGGCTCCAGCTGTTAAGGTCTGACCTGCCTGCTCTGGCAGCCCCATCTGCCTCAGGGCTGGGGCTGCTGGCACACCCTGGAGCCTTGCCTACACCCAGAGGCAGCTGTGCCATTGCCAACCTCCTTTGTGCCACCATGCAGGACTCCAATCTAGGCCACAGGAGGATCTTTATCATTGCAGATAAAGAACCAGTCTGGGTCCTGTCTGATCCACCCTGCCCCAGAGATCTCTGGGGGTGGCCTCATGGGCAGGGTGCAGGCATGAGGAAGCAGCTCAGGGACATCCTGCATCCTGTGCCAGTGCAGAGCAGTACTGCACAGCAGCCCAGCAGCAGCCCCAGCCCCGTGCAGAGCAGGCAGTGGCTCCTGCACGCCTGGGCCAGGAGCTCCTCTGCCTCTGGCCCCACGCTGAGCGCTGCCCTTGGCTGAAGAGGCTTTTCCCCAGCCCTGGCATCCCTGACCGCCACTGAAAGCCCTCCTGGGAAGGGCTGGGACCTCCCTACACTGGGTCTGGCCCATTGAAGGACCCACAGAGGCACAGCTCTGCCCTGGCACTGCCCCACCCCCAGCACGGGCTGCAGGTAGTGCCTGGGCAGGGCAGGGGAGACGCAGCTGGGCTGAGTGCCCGCTCCGGGCTGCCCCTGGGGATTCAGCTTGGCTCTCGGGGCCACAGGAAGGGGCAGTGGCTGGCAGGTGAGCAGCCTCAGGTCAGGAGGGGTTTCTTCTTTCAGCTGTCAAGTGAAGCAGCTGCCAGCTGCCCCCCCCATGGCACGGGCACGGCCGTGCCCTGGCACTCACCGGCGGCGCCGCGGCCGTGGTGCTGCAGGCTGTTGTACCACCCGTCGTAGCGCTGCACCTCCCAGGAGATGCTCTGCTGGGCTCCTGCAGGGCACAGAAGGACATCAGCTCGGTGGCACTGCCCCACAGCCCTGACCCTCCGTGGCAGTTTCAGGCTGTGCCTTAGAAATTTCCCTCTGATGATGATGAAGAGAAAGCAGCAGGGAGGAAACAAAGGCCCACGAGAGGTGAGAGGGGAAACACTGCTGAGCTCTGAGCACCCCCGTGGGACAAACTGCCAGCAGAAGCTACTGAGGCTCAACAAGGCCAAGGGCAAGGTCCTGCAGCTGGGGCAGGGCAATCCCAGGCACTGCTAGAGGCTGGACAGGGACTGGCTGGAGAGCAGCCCTGGAGAAAAGGCCTTGGGGGTGCTGGGGGAGGAGAAGCTCCACAGGAGCCAGCAGGGAGCACTTGCAGCCCAGAGAGCCAAGCAGAGCCTGGGCTGCAGGCAGAGAAGTGTGGCCAGCAGGGCCAGGGAGGGGATTCTGCCCCTCTGCTCCACTCTGCTGAGACCACAGCTGGAGCTCTGGGGCCACTTCTGGAGCCTCTGTGGCAGGAAGGCTCTGGAGGGGCTGGAAGGTGTCCAGAGAAGGGCCCCGAGGAGGAGCAGAGGGCTGGAGCTGCTCTGCTCTGGAGACAGCCTGAGAGAGTTGGGGTTGTGCAGGCTGGAGAGGAGAAGGCTCCCAGGAGAGCTTCTGGTGGCCTTGCAGGAGCTGCAGGGGGCTGCAGGAAAGCTGGGGAGGGAGTTTGGAGGGTGTGAGGGAGGGATAGGGGTGTGGGAGACCTCTGATTGGGGCAGGAATCAGGCCTGGGACAGGGAGCCAGCAATGGGCACTGGCAGCTGAGCTGCCCTTGGCCTTCTGGGCTGCCAGTGCCCATTGCCAGAGGTGGAGGGAGAGGATCCAGAGGTGGAAGAGGTGGAAGCCTCCTGCCTGGAGGTGTTTGCAGCCAGGCTGGCTGTGGCTGTGAGCAACCTGCTGTGGTGTGAGGTGTCCCTGCCCATGGCAGGGGGTTGGAGCTGGCTGAGCCTCGAGGTCCCTTCCAGCCCTGCCAGCCCTGTGATTCTCCTTCTCTCATTGCCTCAGCAGCAGCCTCTCCTTACTTCTGACCCCCACAACGTCCATGTGAGCCAAGCATGGCCCAAGGTGTGATCTCCCCCTGCCTGCTCTGTCCCAGCCCATGTCTGGTTTTCCTCCATGCTGATCTGGATGGCTTTGGTGATAACGCCAGCAAGAAGCTGCAGCTCCTCCTGCCAACAGCACCAGCTGGGGCTCCCAACCTGCAGCCCCTGCTGAGTCAGCATTTTATACTTATATCATCACAAAATGAATCACCTCCACCTCTGGGGCCAGAAACTACCCAGGGTCTGCCCTTGGAGCCTCCCTCCTCCGGCCATACTTACTCCCCACGCTCCCTGCCACCAGCAGAATCAAGGCCAGAGTCAACATCCTCTCCCTTGGCTGCATTTGCCCCTGGGTCTCTGGCAGCAGTGTTCTGTTGAAGAGGAAAGAAGGAGTTGGAGCTGGACACCTCCTGGAGCCTGGCAACAGGCTGGGACCATCCCCTCAGCTTTCTCTCATGGTTTGGGCTGCCTGGCAAGAGCCCCTGCAGACATCCCCCCCCAGCAGCACCTCCTGATTTGGGCTGTGGGAAGGTGGCAGGGGGCATCTGAGACGTGCCCTCCCCAAATCCAAGCCTGGAAAGCTGTGTCTGGAGATGTCAGCTGGTCTGAGAAGATCTTCCTGCTGCACTAGGACTTGGGGTGCCCCAGCTGTAGTTCCCCTACTCATCCTCCATGGCAGGAAGATGCAAAGCTGAGCCAGCTCTGCTGTGAAAGGTGCTCTCCATGACAGGAGCAGGCACAGGTCGGCACCTTCCCTGCACACACATCCACCCAGCCAAGCAAATTCCATCTGGGAATGCGATGGCAGCAGCTTCAGCAGGCAGGCAGGCAGCCCAAAGTGTGCTGGAGCCTCAGATTGAGACCTCTTGATCATCCCTGGGCTCACCAGAGCCCCAGACTGAGACCTCTTGATCACCCCTGGGCTCACCAGAGCCCCAGATTGAGACCTCTTGATCACCTTTGGGCTCACTAAAGGTTCAGATCAAGACCTCTTGATTACCTCTGAGCTCACTAGAGCCTCAAATCAAGACCTCTTGATCACCTTTGGGCTCACTAGAGCTTCAGATCAAGACCTCTTGATCTCCTCTGGGCTGGGCAATCCAAGCCTATGGGGAGGTCTCTGGAGGCTTTCCAGCCCTGCCCATGGCCAGCATGCTACAGTGAGGGTGATCTTGCTCCAAGCAGGAGGCTGGATCACAGCCTCCTGAAGGCCTTTCCCAGCAGCACAGAGCTCCTCATCCATGGCCCTACATGGCCTCTATGTCCTCCTAGGAGTTTCTGAGCACTCCAGCAGTTTGTCCTTCCTGACCAAACCTCAAGAACCATTTCCCTTCCCCAGGAGCAGCTCTCCCTGGCAGACCTTGGTGTGTAAAGGCCTGGGGAGACATTGACCCCATGTCAGACACTGACCACATATCAGCCTGCCCAGCAAACCTTCTCCAGCTGGAAACCTCCAGAAGAGGCACAGGCAGATGTGGGCAGAGAGGGGCACCTCCTGTGTGGCACTTAGCTGTCCCACAAGTTCCTTTGCCATGCTTCAGCTGAGGGCTTCAGCTTCCCACTCCCCCACCCGTGCTGAGGAGCAGCTGCCAGGCTTCCTCAGAACACATCCCCAGCTCCCACACCTGCCTCCAGCACCTTGCAAACTGCTTTGATGTCATGACACCAGCCCACGGTGCAAGGCCATGGTGCAAGCCTGGAACAGCTCCACAGGCTCCCCAAGCCTGCCAGGAATTTTGTCAGGTCCTGTGAGCCCTCCAGCCTCTGCTTTTCCCTGTGCCACCCTGGGGAAGCCATTCCCTCCCTCTGCACCAGGTGAGCTCCAGCACTCACTTCCCCCTGTGCCCTCTCAAGGCCTGGAGTTTCCCATCCCTCCCAAACCCAGGCTGCCCTCATGGCTTCCCCCTGAGCAAGGATCTCCCACTCCACTCCAGCAGCTCTGCCTCCCCCCTGAAATTAGGACTCCAGCCTCCAAATGTCTCCTGAGCTGTCCCCAGAGCCACCTGTGAGCTGGGAGCATAGGACACACATCAGCATCCCGAGAGAGCAGCAAGCCCCCTGCAGAACTTGGTGCGACCACCCGGGAGGGGGAGGGCAGCTTCAAGGCACCTGAGAAGCCCACAGCCTGCCCCTATGGTCCTTGTTAGTCACAGCTAATTCCTAGCTCCCCCCAGAGCTGGTGGGAACTCCTGGGGGACCACCACCTTCCCCTTCCCACCAACCAGCCTGCCCTGAGGTTCCAGAGCAGGCTGCATCTGGCCAGCTTTGGATGTCACCCAGAAAATCCCCAGCCTGGGCACACACCAAGGGCAGCAGGCACACAGGGACCACTGCTCTCTGCAGCTTTCCCCCCTGGGGAACCCCTGCCCCAGGGCTACCACAGTGCAGGGGCTCTTCCCTCGTGGTGCATCAGAGGTCCCTGGCTGTGCCCAGGGACTTGCAGCCCCAGCCCCCTGTGTCCAGTGTGCTCAGCACCCATCACACCCTGCAGGTGAGGACATGCAGGACCCCATCCCAGCCACGGCCCAGACCCAGGCAGTCCTCCATGCAGGCAGGGACCTGGCTGGCCCTGACCTGCTGGCACCTCCTGCAGGCGTGTGTGCGCAGCAGGCAAGGACACCAGCGGCCCTGACCCCTTGTCCCCATGCACCCTGTCCCCCAAGCAGAATGGGAGCACCGGCAGCCCAGCACCCCGGCTCCCACGGGACGGGGGGACACAGGACCTCATCCCACCCAGTCCATCACACAAAAAAGAAGTCTGTGGCCCCACCTCTCCCACTGCCCCATCCCAGCTGGTCCCCCAGGCAGGAGAAGGACTCAGTGGTCTCAAGAGGTCCCTTCCAAGCCCCATCCGAGCTCCCTCCACCGGTGACAACTGGCAGCCCGACCCCCCGCAGGCAGCAGCAGGTGTGGCCGGTTGCCACCACGGGGGGAGGAGGAACACGCGTGGCCTCGATCGCCCGGACCCCCCTGTGCAGGCAGGGACATGCCTGGCCCCAAACCTCCATGCTTCCCTTCCCACGCGGGTAGGGACATGCGTGGCCTTGATCCCCCAGCACCTTGCCCCTCAGGGGGGGGCAGACACCTCCCCACGCAGGAAGGACACTCGTGGCCCCAGCCCCCCCCCTACCCACTGGTCCTCAGCCACCTTGTCCCACGGGTGAGGAGCATACCCCTGCCACGCAGCCCAGGACCAGACCGCTCATGCAATCAGGGCCACGCGTGGCCCCCATCCCCCAGGACCCCACTACCTGCCCACGCGGATGGGTCACGCATAGCCCCGACCCTCAGGACCACCAACACACCTTCCCCCCCCGCCCCCCTGCCAGGCCCACCCGGGCAGCTGGGGCCACGCTCGGCTCCAACCCCCAGGAGCCTTCCTACCCACCCAGGCCGAGCAGCGGGGGCCACGCGTGTCGGCGGGCGCGGCGGTGCTGGCAGTGGTGCGGCGCTGCGGGCAGTGCTGCGGGGCGGGCCGCTCCCGCGTTTACATAGCGCTCCGGTCCCGCCGCCGCCTATAAGAGCCCGGTGCGGGCCGTTGCTGCCCTCCGAGCTCTGCCGCCGCCGCCCGCAGGTAGGTAACCGGCCAAGGGCTGCCGCTCCCGGGGCCGCCCCGTCCGCGCCCCGCTGCCCGCCCCTGCGCCCCGGCGGGCGCTGCTCCTGCTGCAGCCCTTCGAGCGCTCCGGGGAGCAGACCCCGCAGCCCGGGATGCTGCCTGCGCTGCTCCTTGTGCTGCTCGGGGGGGTCCCCGCGAGGTAAGGACAGGGAAGGCAGAGGAGGGGAGGGCGCAGCTCCTTCTCGAGGTCGCCGGCTGGTTTTTCCTACCCCGAAGTGACGCTCTGAAGGGGGCAGGGGAAGTGCAGGGAGCAGCGCAGCAGCTGCAGCCTTGCAGCTCTGAGCATTGGGTTCCCCGGGGACAGGAGTCCCTGCAGCCCCGAGCAGCCCCAGCCGGGCTCGCTGTTGGCTCTGCCTTGCAGAAGGTTTGGGCCAGGTGCTGCCAAAGCTTCCTTCCAGCTCAGTTCACCCTGGGGCAGGAAAACAAAGTTTGTGTGTGGAGAAACCCCTGGGGTTTGGGCAAACCTTCTGCCTCCTTTGCCTCTCTCCCAGCCCAGAATCCTTGGAAGACCAAGGTAAGTTCTCCAGCTCTGCTTGCCCGAGGCTCTCTCTGCTTTCCCCTCTCCACACTGTGACAGAGGACAGCAGAGGGGCTCCAGAGCCACAGCCATGCTCCTGCAGGGAGGATGCTTTCCAAGGTGCAGCTTCACTTTACTGCTTCACAAACTGTAGGTTAGAAGGGACCTTCCAAGGTCACCTTATCCCTCCCCAGCCTTCCTGCAGGTCGCCTGCAGATGCTGAACTGCACTTCGGAGGTCTCCCTAAAGCCATCCCTAAAGCCCAAGCTCTCCCAGCCTGTGCCCACAGCAGAGGTGCTCCAGCCCCAGCTTCTCCTGCCCCCAGCTGCAGCCATCGGTTCGCCACTTCAAAAGAAGCATAAATGCCAAGGAGCTGCTCTGCTGTGCAGGGCAACCAAGTGAGGAGGATGGAGCAGGCAGCAAGAGGGGGAATTGTTTCCCTGGAACGATTCCCAGCAGCTGTGAGGGGCAGGAGGAAATGCAAAGCTCCCTTGGAAGTGCTTGAAAGCTGAGCTTTAGCGAGGCTAACCCTTCCTGTGTCATCTCCTGAGTGCTGAGTTGTGCTGCTGCTGCCCCAGTCGGAGCCATCGAGGGCTGCCTTTGGGTGCACGCTTGGGAACCACTCCTTCCCTCCCTCCACCTCAGGGGAAACCTGGGCCAAGGTCTCAGGAGCTGGGTGGAAGTCAGCAATTTCACTGCTCCTGGCTTAATCTCCTCATTTCTTTCCTCGTCCTCTTGCAGCCCCTCAGACTGTTTTATGGGCACCTTGGCTGGGCTCCAGGACCCCACAGCTGGACGGCAGTCCCACACGTAGCGCTGGGGAAGTGTCTATAGCTCCTGCTGCCAGGTACTCCCACCAGGAATGGCACTGGAATGCTGCCCCCCTCCAGGCTTGGCTCTCCAGGGAAACAACCCCAAAGACCTACAGCAAAAAGAGCCCCAGAGCAGCCCTGTGGCTGCATGGCAGCCCTGCTGCTCCCTGCAGCCCTGCTGCTCCCTGCACCTCTGCCGCTCCCTGCAGCCCTGTGACTGCATGGCACCTCTGCCGCTCCCTGCAGCCCTGTGACTGCATGGCAGCCCTGCTGCTCCCTGCACCTCTGCCGCTCCCTGCAGCCCTGTGGCTGCATGGCAGCCCTGCTGCTCCCTGCAGCCCTGTGACTGCATGGCAGCCCTGCTGCTCCCTGCAGCCCTGTGACTGCATAGCAGCCCTGCTGCTCCCTGCAGCCCTGCGACTGCATGGAGCCCTGCCGCTCCCTGCAGCCCTGCCGCTCCCTGCAGCCCTGCCGCTCCCTGCAGCCCTGTGACTGCACGGCACCTCTGCCGCTCCCTGCGGCCCTGCAACTGCATGGCAACCCTGCTGCTCCCTGCAGCCCTGCTGCTCCCTGCAGCCCTGCGACTGCATGGAGCCCTGCTGCTCCCTGCAGCTCTGCTGCTCCCTGCAGCCCTGTGACTGCATGGCAGCCCTGCTGCTCCCTGCAGCTCTGCTGCTCCCTGCAGCCTGCGACGGCATGGAGCCCTGCTGCTCCCTGCAGCTCTGCTGCTCCCTGCAGCCCTGTGACTGTATGGCAGCCCTGCCACTCCCTGAACCTCTGCCGCTCCCTGCGGCCCTGTGACTGCATGGCACCTCTGCTGCTCCCTGCAGCCCTGCTGCTCCCTGCAGCCCTGTGACTGCATGGCAGCCCTGCCGCTCCCTGCGGCCCTGTGACTGCATGGCAGCTCTGCCAGTCCAGGGCAGAGTCAAGATGAGGTCAGGTCGAGAGCAGCTGTGAAGCTCCCACCCGCTTCCAGGGATTTGGGACCCAAATTTTGTGGCTGAATGGCTCTGGGTTGGGTCTCACCTAGAAATGCAGTTAATGCTCTCTGCAGAAAATGATCTCAAAATCAACTCTTCCATGCAGGGATGGAAGGAAATTGTGTTTGAGGCATTTGAGCCGTGCTGCTCCCTGGCTTGAGCAGACTTCCAGCTGTGATGCTGTTAAAGCAGAGTCAAAGGACTGAGGGTGGATCTGATTAAACCAGGAATGGGGAAGCTCTGGAACTGAGCTGCTGGTGGCACTGCAAAGCCATCTCCACTTTGTTATCTCATCAACTCCATTGCCTTCAGCCTTGAGCTGTGTTCCTGGCGTTCATGTCCTCCTTGGACACACATCCCCACTCTAGAAGTTGCTTTTGGCCCCTCTGGATCAAGCACAGGCAGAGTCCTCCCTCCCTGTATTGTAAATTTGCAGCTGCTGAAGCAAAGCCTCTTCAAGGAGGGGTGGAGGAAAGGAGGGTGGGTGGTGGCCTCTTCAGGGAGAGGGTGTGGAGATGGGGGTGGTGGGCTTTGTTCTGCTGGGCACCCCTGGCTGGGGCTGATTTTGCCCCTGAAGTCAATGTGCTCAGCAGCTCTGTGTTGTGTTGGAGGAAGGCTTCGCCTGCTGGTGGTCACTGGCTCATGGACTTGCTCCAAGGACACACCACAAAGCTTTCAGCCCTGGTTTCACCTTCTGGAGGGAAAGGCCCAGCTCTGGCTGGGGAGGAGCCGCTCAACAGGTTCCTGGGCTTGGGCTGCTTCTCAAGCTGCAGCAGGACAGGGACTTGCAGTTCCCCAGCTGCCACCATCCCTGCAGGCTGACCGAGCCCTGCCCCAGGCCCCTCCTCTCCTCCACCAAGGCCTTTTGGGTGGTGTTTCTCTGCTGGGGATTATTTTCACCCTGTCCCTTTCCATCAGCAAAACATTTCCTTGTCCTGGGGAGCTCTGAGGTGGACCTGCCACAGCTGGGTTGCTCCAGGGCTGAGCCAGGGCTGGCCGCCCCAGGCTGGAGGCAGCTGGGCAGGGTCCCTGCTGTGACCACCTCTCTCCTGCAGGCTCCCGGGGGTGCAGGATGAGTCTCTTCGATGGCATCTACCCCTTCTACCCACAGAAGAGGAAGGCTGCAGTGTTTGACGTCAGCACCATCATCGTGGTCGTGGTCTTCCTAACGCTGGCCTGCAGCTTCCTGCTCATCACCCCTGGCATCCGCGGGCGGGCGGTGCGTCAGCCCTCCCCCCGCGCCCCGGGTGCTGGGGCACTCCCCAGGGGCTCAGGCTGAGGCAGAAGGGCAGCTGGGGCTGCTCCCCCCAGCCTGGTGTCCCCCTGCCTGATGTCCCCCCCTCTTCCTGCAGAGGCTGTACTGGACTCTCCGTGTTCTCCTCAGCCTGGCTATGGGGGCAGTGATCGTCGGTGAGTGTTGCACAGCCGCTGGGGGGGACTCAGCCCTGCAGCAGGGCCTGCATCTGGCAAATGTCAGCTTGGGGTCCCAGCTGTGGCCTGGCCAAGGCTGGCTGCAGGGTCTACCCCTAGCCCTGCTCCTGCTCTGCAAAGCAGTCATGAAGCTTCCCAAAAGGGCTTTCTCCTCCCTGGCCCCGGGGCTGGGAGCCCCTGGACGCCTCCGTGGTCTCCTCTGAATGAAGAGTGAGCTCCTCAGAGGTTGAACAGGCCCAGCGCTGGTGGGCTGCACAGCCCCATGTTCCTCTGACCCTGTGCAGGACACAGGAGCCTCCACAAGGCCCTGGATGAATTTGCTCTTGCCAGCTCACCAGCCAGTGGGTCCCTGCAGCAAGCACCCAGGCTGAGGCACAGGAGCTAGGACACAGGTGCCATGGAGCTCAGTCCTTGCCTGAAGACCATCAACCCTGCTGGGTTCAGAGGTCTTTCAGAGACCCCACCCAGGAGTAGTTCACCACCATGCTCTGAGCTCACCATGGAGGCAGTTGGGATGTGAGAGGAGCCTTGCAGGGATGTGGAGTGAGCAGGTGGAAATAAAACACAGTTGGGGCAGAGGCTGAGGCAGGGGGGTGAAGATCTTCCAAGAAGCAAGGCAGGAAGTGCTGAAGGAGAGGATTTGATTTAGCACAAACCAGGAAATCTGTAACAAGCAGGGCTGGTGGTGGGAAGCAGGTTATGGGGGTTCCAGCTTGGACAGGGCAAGAGGATGTGGAAGCAAAAAGGCACTGAGGGCATAGAGGATGCCAGACAGGGAGACCAACCAGCCCTGGCCCTAAAGCAAAGAAACTCTCCTGCCATGAAGGACAGGACAGATTACAAGAGTGCTTGGAGAGGGATGATGTAGGACAACTGAAGTGACCCAGCCCCTGGTTCAACCAGGCAGCAGAAGCAGAGAGCAAGGCTGCCGCCAGCCGCAGGACTCTGCTGGCTGGCACCTGGGTCAGCCCAGACTGCAGCAGTCAGCCTCCACCTGGGGAGGTCCATGGGCTGGGAGATGCCACCAGAACTTCTGGGAGACATACCAGCCATGGTGCCAGGCTGGAGATGGCAGAGAGGTGGAGGCCAGGGCTGGCTCCACAGCCCTGAGCGGCACAGCTCTGGTGAGCCAGCGCTGCTCTGGCTGCAGGGTCACAGCTGGGTGCTGCTTGGGCACACAGGAGGAATTAACTGTGCCAAAGCCAGCCCCAGAGTTACTGTCTGGTGGCAGCTGGGCACGTTTGACCCTGCAAATAGAAAAACATTCCTGCAAAGCTGCTGATGGATCAGTGCCCTCAGAAGTTGATTCAGCTCCTGGCCTTAGTCTTGGGCAAGCTCTCTTGTTCAGCCCGAGGTGAGATCATCACCGTCCCTTTGATCTCACCTCAGTGCTGGGAAACAAAAGCCCACCACAGAGTGTTTCAGAAAGGGAGCAGGGGACCAGCCCCACCCCTACCCCGGGTGGGATGGCTGTCAGAGCCCCGCTGGTGCTGGCCACCCCTCTCCCACTGTCTCTGCCTGGCGGTGCCGGCGGCGCGGCGCGGGGAGCACGGCAGCGCAATGCACTCACCCCCGCTCCTGAGCCTGAGGACAGCGCTCACGTCCCAGCCCTGGGCTCTGCCATGCTGCCTGTGCTGGGGAGCTCGCAGGGAAGTCCTGGAGAGGATGTCCCAGGAGGGCTCAGGTCATGGAGTTCATCCCTGTGACTCTGAGCTGCCCCACTCCCGGGTGCAGGGAGTGGATGCTCAGCGAGGGGAGGACATGAGCTCTGCCAGGGTGTGTCGCTGCTTGGAAGGCTTCTTCCAGCTGGAGCTGGTTGGGACACGTCCTGGTGGCTGAGTCAGCTCCTGCCCTCCCTACACTCCCTTGTGGTGGTGCCATGGTGGGAGCTCACCCCTGCGCCACCAGCACAGCAGAGCCCGAGGCCAGCCCCTCTGTAACCAGAGCTCCCCTTCTGCCGGCAGTGGTGCAGTTCACAGGGGACTGGCAGAGCGGCTGGGTGAGGGCCAACACCTCCTACAAGTCCTTCAGCCCTGCCCTGGTGAGCGCTGAGGTCGGGCTGCACGTCGGCCTGGCAGGGGTCAACATCACACTGCTAGGTGAGTGGAGTGCCCACCTGCCAGGAGTGCTCTGGGGGTGCCCAGGGGCTGCAGGGGGCTGGGGCACAGCAGGGCTGGGGGAGGAGGTGACAGAAAGCAACCCTGTGGAAAAGGACTTGGGGGGGGCTGGTGGGGGAGAAGCTGGCCAGGAGCAGGCAGGGTGAGCCTGCAGCACAGGAGGCCAAGGGCAGCCTGGGCTGCATTCAAAACAGCACTGACAGCAGAGCCACAGAGGAGATTCTGCCACTGGGCTCTGCTGAGACCTCACCTGCAGTGCTGGGTGCAGGCCTGGAGCCCTCAGCACAGGAAGGACCTGGAGCTGATGGAGAGGCTCCAGAGAAGGCCATGAAAATGCTCAGGGGCTTGGAGCAGCTCTGCTCTGAGGCCAGGCTGAGGGAGCTGGGGGTGTTCAGCCTGGAGAAGAGAAGGCTCCAGGCAGACCTCAGAGCAACCTCCCAGTGCCTGAAGAGAGCTACAGGAAGGCTGCAGAGAGACTGCTCCCAAAGGCCTGCAGGGACAGCACCAGGGGCAATGGCTTCAAGCCAGAGCAGAGCAGATTGAGATTGGAGGTGAGGAACAAGTTCTGCTCCAGGAGGCTGCTGGAGCACTGCAGCAGGTTGCCCAGGGAGGGGTTGGGGTCCCAGCCCTGGTGAGTCTGGGTGGGGCTCTGGGCAGCCTGATCTCTCTGGGGAGGTCCCTGCTGGCTGCAGGGCTGGGGCTGGGGGAGCTCTGGAGGTGCCTTCTGGCCTGACCCATTCCATGACCTATGCTGAGCCCAGGCCGCGCTGAGCTGAGCCCAGGCTGTGCTGAGCCCAGGCTGCTCCGAGCCTAGGCCATGCCGAGCCCAGGCTGTGCTGCGCTGAGCCCAGGCTGTGCTGAGCTGAGCCCAGGCTGTGCTGAGCCCAGGCTGTACTGAGCTGAGCCCAGGCTGTGCTGAGCTGAGCCCAGGCTGTGCTGAGCTGAGCCCAGGCTGCGCTGAGCTGAGCCCAGGCTGCGCTGAGCTGAGCCCTGGCTGTGCTGAGCCCAGGCTGTGCTGAGCTGAGCCCAGGCTGCGCTGCGCTGAGCCCTGGCTGTGCTGAGCCCAGGCTGCGCTGAGCTGAGCCCAGGCTGCGCTGAGCCGAGCCCAGGCTGCGCTGAGCTGAGCCCAGGCTGCGCTGCGCTGAGCCCTGGCTGAGCTGAGCCCAGGCTGCGCTGAGCTGAGCCCAGGCTGCGCTGAGCTGAGCCCAGGCTGTGCTGCGCTGAGCCCTGGCTGAGCTGAGCCCAGGCTGCGCTGAGCTGAGCCCAGGCTGCGCTGAGCTGAGCCCAGGCTGCGCTGAGCTGAGCCCAGGCTGCGCTGAGCCCAGGCTGCGCTGAGCTGAGCCCAGGCTGCGCTGAGCTGAGCCCAGGCTGTGCTGCGCTGAGCCCTGGCTGAGCTGAGCCCAGGCTGTGCTGAGCTGAGCCCAGGCTGTGCTGAGCTGAGCCCAGGCTGTGCTGAGCCCAGGCTGCGCTGAGCTGAGCCCAGGCTGCGCTGCGCTGAGCCCAGGCTGCGCTGCGCTGAGCCCAGGCTGTGCTGTGCTGAGCCCAGGCTGTGCTGCGCTGAGCTGAGCCCAGGCTGTGCTGAGCCCAGGCTGTGCTGTGCTGAGCCCAGGCTGTGCTGAGCTGAGCCCAGGCTGTGCTGAGCCCAGGCTGTGCTGAGCTGAGCCCAGGCTGCGCTGCGCTGAGCCCAGGCTGTGCTGAGCTGAGCCCAGGCTGCGCTGCGCTGAGCCCAGGCTGTGCTGAGCTGAGCCCAGGCTGCGCTGAGCCCAGGCTGTGCTGAGCTGAGCCCAGGCTGTGCTGAGCTGAGCCCAGGCTGCGCTGAGCTGAGCCCAGGCTGCGCTGAGCTGAGCCCAGGCTGTGCTGAGCTGAGCCCAGGCTGTGCCTCCCCAGGAGCCCCTGTGCAGCAGCTCAACGAGACCATCGACTACAACGAGTTCTTCAGCTGGGGCCTGGGGGCAGACTACGAGCAGAGCTACGTGGCAGGGCTGCAGAAGGGGCTGCCCAGCCCCATCCTCTACGTGGCAGAGAAGTTCCGGGCACGGAGCCCCTGCGGCGTGCAGGGGCAGTACCGCAGCGCCGGCCACTACGCCTCCATCACCCTCTGGTGAGTGCCAGCCACGGCCTGGCCCTGCTGCTGTGCCCCCAGGTTGCCCAGGGGAGAGCCTGGCCTGGCCCTCCCCCCAGGCCCCTCCCTGCCCCTCCTCTCTCAGTGGCAGCTTTCCCCTCTCTGCCCCCCAGCCTGGGCACTGCCAGCTGCTCCTCTGCTCCGGGCAGGCTCACACCAAGCACTGCTGCAGGCAGCTCCTTTGCTGAGGTGGTGCTGAGCCCCAGCACAGGGCAGCTCCTGCAGCCCCTGAGTGCTGCTGAAGCTCTTTGCTGAGCCCTGCACAAGCACTCAGCATTGCCCTCAGCTGCAGGCCTGAGCCCTGGCCCTGCCTGCCAGAGTCCTCTGGCTCCATTCTACCTCTGCCTGCTTGGCACAGGGGGCACAGCCCCTGCTGAGGGCTTTAGCTGCCAGGAAGCTCTCTGCCTCCTGATGGTTGCTCTCTGATGTCTTCCCCATCTCTGTAAGGATCTCAGCCCTGCTGGGTCCCTGGGGGTGCTGCTGTTTGAGCTGCTGGCTGCACTTCATGGAGCCATGGAATGGGTTGGAAGAGCCCTCAGAGATCATCCAACCCCCTGCCAAAGGCAGGGACACTTCACCCCAGCCCAGGCCTCATCCAGCCTGAGCAGCCCCAACTCCCCTGGCCTGTCCCCTGCCCTCTGATCACCTTCATGGCCTCCTCTGGAGCCTCTCCAGCAGCTCCAGGTCCTTCCTGTGCTGGGCCCCCAGAGCTGGAGGCAGTGCTGCAGGTGGGTTCTGAGCAGAGCCCTGTGCCAGCTGTGTTTGAGTGGTTCCCATCCCTGCCCTTGCACCCTGCACTCCCTGTGCAGCACTGCCCTGCCCTGGGCACTGTGGATGTGCCTGGCTGCAGTCCTGCTGCCCCCAGAGCAGGTCAGCAAGGTGCTCAGAGGCAGGCAGAGCAGGGCAGCCTGCTGCAGCCCCCCTGTGCTGTGCCAGCCTGCAGCTGCTCTCCTGCAGAGCCAGGGGGGCTCCTGCCTGGCCTCCCAGCTCCCCTCAGGCCTCTCTCTGGCCTCTGCCCTGCTCTGCAGAATGGCAGCTGGGGAAGAGCTCTTCTGCCTTGGAAGGGAAGCAGATGGCACCCTGGGGGGCTTGTGGTGCCAGGGCTTCATCCAAGCAAGATGTGAAGCTCTGATAAGACCAGGCATGGTCAGATGAGCTGCAGAGGAGGCCACCAGGATGAGCAGAGGCTGCAGAGCCTCCCCTGTGGGGCCAGGCTGGGAGAGTTGGGGCTGTGCAGCCTGGAGAAGAGAAGGCTGCAGGCAGAGCTCAGAGCAGCCTCCCAGGAGCTAAAGGGCTCCAGGAGAGCTGGGGAGGGACTCTGGAGAAGGGCTGGGAGGGACAGGCTGAGAGCCAATGGCTTTGAGCTGGGAGAGGGGAGACTGAGAGTGGAGAGGAGGAAGAAATTGTTGTCAGTGAGGGTGGGGAGAGACTGGCACAGGTTGCCCAGGGAGGCTGTGGCTGCCTCCTGCCTGGAGGTGCTGAGGGCCAGGCTGGATGAGGCCCTGAGCAGCCTGTGCTGGTGGGAGGTGTCCCTGCCCATGGCAGGGGCTGGAGCTGGCTGATCCTCAAGGTCCCTTCCTGCCTAAGCCATTCCATGAGCAGCATCCCCTGGCTCCTTTTGCTTAGCCCAGAGGGCAAGAGGACTGCCGGTGGCAGTGAAGGGCTCTGTGAAGGGGATGCTCAGAGGCTGTCTGGTGGTGTAAAACTCAGAGCATGTGTGTGTGCTGTGGTGTAGAGCCTCAGGGCATCCCCACGTCCAGCATCAGCCAAGTCCAGAGCTGCTGGGAAAGCCTTATGCCTGCTCCTGCAGTCGTGCCAGCCCCGTGTGCTGCTCCCTGGGCTCTGCACCGCCCCACACGTCGGGGGGGCAGGGAGCTGAGGCGGTCAGGGCACGCTAAGGGGGCTGCCGTGGCCCCCTGCAGGCTGCTGCCGTCTGCAGGCTGAGCCTTGGGCGGGGGAAAGGCAGGCTGCTGCCTGCTGGGCACAGCGCTGCAGCTGCTGAGAGGCTGAGGGATGGCCGCAGCCTGCCCGCGGGGCTCCCTGGCCTCAGGCAGTGCCAGCTGCAGGGATCCCAGCCCGTGGCACCTGCAGGGCTCAGCTGCCAGGCTTCTCTGGTCTGCAGGGTGGCCTTCTGCACCTGGCTGCTCTCCAACGTGCTCCTCTCCACGCCCGCCCTGGTCTACGGAGGCTACTCGCTGCTGCTCACCGCAGCCTTCCTCCTCATCTCCCTGCTCTCCTTCGCCACCGTCAGGACCGCCCTGTCCTGCCCCATCCGCCTGGGCCCCGCTGCCCTGCACACAGCCTATGGGGGCTCCTTCTGGCTCACCCTGGCAGTGGGTAAGGACCCCCACGCCAGGGCACACCACCCTGGCCCTCCTCTGGCTGGGCAGGAGCCCCCAGGGCTTCACCCCCAGAAGTGGAGGTCAGAGCCTGGGCAGCACAGCCCAGCAGAGCCCCAGCCTGTGCCTGGGCACAGCAGGGCTGTCAGGGGGGTGGGTGGAGAGGGATGGCAGGGGGGTGGGTGGAGAGGGCTGCAGGGGGGTGGGTGGAGGGGGGTGGCAGGGGGGTGGGTGGAGGGGGCAGGCAGGGGGGTGGGTGGAGAGGGCTGCAGGGGGGTGGGTGGAGGGGGGTGGCAGGGGGGTGGGTGGAGGGGGCAGGCAGGGGGGTGGGTGGAGAGGGCTGCAGGGGGGGTGGGTGGAGAGGGGTGGCAGGGGGGGTGGGTGGAGAGGGCTGCAGGGGGGTGGGTGGAGAGGGGTGGCAGGGGGGTGGGTGGAGAGGGCTGCAGGGGGGGTGGGTGGAGGGGGCAGGCAGGGGGGTGGGTGGAGAGGGGTGGCAGGGGGGTGGGTGGAGAGGGCTGCAGGGGGGTGGGTGGAGGGGGGCGGCAGGGGGGTGGGTGGAGAGGGGCGGCAGGGGGGTGGGTGGAGAGGGGCGGCAGGGGGGTGGGTGGAGAGGGCTGCAGGGGGGTGGGTGGAGGGGGATGGCAGCGGGGTGGGTGGAGAGGGATGGCAGGGGGGTGGGTGGAGGGGGCCGGCAGTTGGATGAGCACCAGCCCCATCTCAGGGGTTACAGTCCCTGAGGTGCAGTCTTGCAGCTCTCTGGAGGCTTTCCCAACCCTCCTGTGTGACCCTCTCTAGCCGACCCTGCCTTGTCGGGGGGGTGGGGGTGTTGGACTGGATCATCTCCTGAGCTCCCTTCCAACCCCTACCATTCTGCGTGGCCAAAACTGTGCCCCGTGAGGGTGGTCTGCCTGAGCGGGAAGGTGCTCAGCCGGTCCGAAGGCGCTCAGCACCTCCCGGAGCAGAAGGCCATGCGGCGGCCGGGCAGGGCCGGGGGTGGGCGGTGTGCTGCTGCCGCTGCGGCTGCCAGCCGTGCTCTCAGCAGGTTTCTCCCGTGCCAGGCTTGCTCTGCCTGCTGGCTGGGGTCGCCGTGGTCCTGCTGCACCGCTTCGAGCCGGACCTGCTGAAAACTTTCTTTGACGTCCGCGGGGAGCCAGCGGCGGAGTGCCGAGAGGTGATCGAAGAGTGCCGAGAGGTGATCGAAGAGTGCCGAGAGGGGACCGAAGGCTGCCGCAGCCCTGCCCCGCCGAGCGGGGGACCGGCTCCCTGCGCCCTCTGCCCCGGCACCCTCCAGAGGGAAGCTTCTCCTGCTCCTCCTCCGGAGCTGGCCGCAAAAGGGCAGAGCAGGAGCTCCTGTTGATGGCCCCACAGACCCTTTCCCCCACCCAGCTGCCTTTGTGGAGCGCCCTGAGCCCGGGCTGGGCTGGGCACTCGCTGAGCAGGACCTTTGCAGACTGTCTCTGCCCGGCCATGCCCTCTGGAACAGGGCAGAGAGCTGCCAGGTTGCCGTGGCAGCAGCTCACAGCTCCCCTGACGTGAGCTGCACACTCTCCTGGGCATCTCTGTCCCGGGAGACCTCATGGAGATCCCTTCCTGCCCTGCCTTGGCACAGCCTGCTGCCTGCAGTGGCCAGCTCCCACACCGGCTCAGGGCTGGGATGTGTCACAGGCAGCACCCAGAGCTCCAGAAGCTGATGAACCCTGCCCATTTCTTTCCCAAGCCCCAGCCTTCAGGTGTGCCAGGCACAGAGCTGCCAGGCACAGAGCTGCCAGGCACAGAGCTGCCAGCCTGGCTGCTGCAGGAGCTCCAGTCCAAAGGGCTGCTCCAGAAACCCAGGCTGAGGGCACCTGGGGAGGGGGAGGCGCCAGGGGTGCTGTGGTGCTTGGGTTGTTTCCAGTTTCCAACTGGGGCTCTGTGAGGTCAGAGTTGGAGCCCAGGGTGAGCCCCAGGAGTTCAATCTGAACCTGGGGAGGAGCTTCTTCAGCTGGAGGCTGCTGGAGCCCTGCAGGAGGCTGCCCACAGAGGTGGTGGAGTCTCCATCTCTGGAGACTTTCCTAACCCTCTTGTGGGGATTCCTGTGTGACCCTCTCTAGCTGACCCTGCCTTGGCAGGGGGGGTTGGACTGGATCCTCTCCAGAGCTCCCTTCCAACCCCTACTATGCTGTGGGGCCAAAAATGTGCCACAAGAAAGGAAGAGGAGGGAGGGAGGAAGGATGTTCCCTGCACTCAGCTGGGGCACAGCTGGGCTGGTTGGCTCAGCACAACCTGCAGGCCTGAGGCCAGGAGCCAGGCTCAGCTGTGGGAAGCAATGAAGGGCATCAGGCTGTGTGCTACCAATCTGAAGATGAGCTCCAGCAGCGAGCCTGGCAGGGGCTGGCACGAGGAGATGCCCAGCTGAGCCCTGGGCACCTGGGCAGCTTCACTCCAATGAAGTAATTACAAATTAATTAATCACTCCAATGAAGTAATTACAAATGAATTAATAGCTGAGGGGAGAGCAACTGATGTCATTTCCCTGGGCCTGAGCAAAGCCTTCCACACTGTCCCACACCACATCCTGGGCTCCAGGCTGGTGACACATGGGTTTGATGGGTGACCACTAGATGGATAAGGAACTGGCTTGATGGCAGCACCCAAAGAGTGGCTGTCCATGGCTCCATGTCCCAGTGGAGGCCAGGGACAAGCAGAGTCCCTCAGGGATCAGTCCTGGGACCAGGCTTGTTCAACACCTTTGTGGGTGCCATGGACAGTGGCATTGAGTGAACCCTCAGCAAGTTTGCTGATGACACCAAGCTGTGTGGTGCAGCAGACAGCTGGAGGGAAGGGATCCATCCAGAGGGACCTGGACAGGCTGGAGAGGTGGGCACAAGCCAACCTCATGAGGTTCAACAAGACCAAGGGCAGGGTCCTGCAGCTGGGTGGAGGCAATCCCAGGCACAAATCCAGGCTGGGCAGTGCCTGGCTGGAAAGCAGCCCTGAGGAGAGAGCCTTGGGGGTGCTGGGGGAGGAGAAGCTCACCAGGAGCTCTCAGTGTGCACTTGCAGCCCAGAAAGCCAACCAGAGCCTGGGCTGCATCAGGAGAAGTGTGGCCAGCAGGGCAAGGGAGGTGATCCTCCCCCTCTGCTCAGCTCTGGGGAGACCCCACCTGGAGTACTGCCTCCAGTTCTGCAGCCCCTATTCCAAGAGGGATGTGGAGGTGCTGGAAGGTGTCCAGAGAAGGGCCAGGAGGATGAGCAGAGGGCTGGATTGGTTGATGGGTTGGACACAATGATCTTGAAGGTCTCTTCCAACCTGGTTTATTTCTATTCTATTCTATTCTATTCTATTCTATTCTATTCTATTCTATTCTATTCTATTCTATTCTATTCTATTCTATTCTATTCCATTCCATTCCATTCCATTCCATTCCATTCCTATGAGGACAGACTGAAGGAGTTGGGGCTGTTCAGTCTGGAGACATGAGCCAGCAGTGTGCCCAGGGGGCCAAGAAGGCCAAGGGCATCCTGGCCTGCATCAGGAAGAGTGTGGCCAGCAGGAGCAGGGAAGTCATTGTGCCCTGTGCTCAGCACTGGTTAGGCCACACCTTGAGTCCTGTGTCCAGTTCTGGGCCCCTCAGCTTAGGAAGGACATTGAGAGACTTGAAGGTGTCCAGAGAAGGGCAACAAGGCTGGGGAGAGGCCTTGAGCACAGCCCTGTGAGGAGAGGCTGAGGGAGCTGGGGTTGCTTAGACTGGAGAAGAGGAGGCTCAGGGGAGACCTCATTGCCCTCTACAACTACCTGAAGGGAGGCTGTAGCCAGGAGGGGGTTGGTCTCTTCTCCCAGGCAAGCAGCACCAGAACAAGAGGACACAGTCTCAAGCTGTGCCAGGGGAGGTTTAGGCTGGAGGTGAGGAGAAAGTTCTTCCCAGAGAGAGTTGTTAGCCATTGGGATGTGCTGCCCAGGGAGGTGGTGGAGTCCCCATCCCTGGAGGTGTTCCAGAGGGGATTGGATGTGGCACTTGGTGCCATGGTCTAGCCATGAGGTCTGTGGTGCCAGGTTGGACTTGGTGATCTTTGAGGTCTCTTCCAACCTTGGTGATTCTGGGAGACTGTGAGGTGACCTAATTGTGGCCTTCCAACCTCTCATGTCCAGGGCAGTGTGATCCTGGAGACAGCTCCACTCCTCCTGAGAGCTGCTGGGGAGAGCATCCCTGCACAGAGGAGACCTCCTAGGGGCCTTAAAGGTGGGGGTGCAGTCCTGGGGGGCTCTGCCTCCCCTGTGGTCCAGCCCCAGGGGGCTGCAGCCTGCTGCTTTCTCTCCACTTCAGTGCCTGACCCTTGGGGAGGACTCTGGGCTGAGTCTGGGGTGGGCTGAGAGGAAGGGCAGGAGCCCCCTGCCTGGGCTGGGCAGTCAGCAGTGGGGAGGGACTCTCCTCACCCCAAGAGCTCCTCCAGCTGCTGGTGACTCAAGGAACAGCCAACACCACGAGGTCAAGCTTGTATTTGAGCCCCCTGCCCAGGCTTGGGGGCTGGCAGCTGCCTGGGGTCTGCCTCTTCCCCCTTGGGCTCTTGAGGGGCCTGGAGCAGAGGGTGAGCTCAGGAGCTGCCCTGGCACCTTGCCCTGCCTCCTCCCAGGGCCTCACAGCTTGGTGGCTAGCACCTGGGGAGGCTGTGCCAGGGGCAGCAGCAGCACCTCCTGCACAGAGGAGCTGGCCTCAGCAGGCAGGAAGGCCTTGCCCTGCTCCTCCTCCTCTTCTCCCCTCCCCTGGTCCAGGTCAAAGACAACCTTCAGCTTCTCAGGCTGCTTGGAGCTCAGGATGATAATGCCCAGCCCCAGGACCAGGCACAGCAGCCCTGCAACATGGGGACACCATATCAGCACCCCCTGCCCACCCTGTGCCAGCCCCTGCCCCCATCAGCACCCCCTGCCCCCATCAGCACCCCCTGCCCACCCTGTGCCAGCCCCTGCCCCCATCAGCACTCCCTGCCCACCCTGTGCCAGCCCCTGCCCCCATCAGCACCCCCTGCCCACCCTGTGCCAGCCCCTGCCCCCATCAGCACCCCCTGCCCACCCTGTGCCAGCCCCTGCCCACCCTGTGCCAGCCCCTGCCCCCCATCAGCACCCCCTGCCCACCCTGTGCCAGCCCCTGCCCCCCATCAACATCCCCTCTGGGCACATGCCCACGGGCTCTGCAGGGCATGGCAGCCCTGGCACCTCTCTGGGCACATGCCCATGCCATGCCCTTGGGCCGTGCAGGGCTCCTGGCCGCTGCTCTCTTCTTGCCCCAGCGCCAAGGGCTGTGCCCAGGCAGGAGGCCGAAGGGCTGAGGAGCCTCTGGGCCGTGCTGGGCAGCAGCAGCTGAGGGCTGAGCCCCAGCAGGAGGCTGATCCCCAGCTCAGATCTGATCCCCAGCTCAGGGCTGATCCCCAGCTCAGATCTGAGCCCCAGCTCAGGCTGATCCTCAGCTCAGATCTGATCCCCAGCTCAGATCTGATCCCCAGCTCAGGCTGATCCCCAGCTCAGATCTGATCCCCAGCTCAGGCTGATCCCCAGCTCAGATCTGATCTCCAGCTCAGGGCTGATCCCCAGCTCAGGCTGATCTCCAGCTCAGATCTGATCCCCAGCTCAGGCTGATCCCCAGCTCAGATCTGATCCCCAGCTCAGATCTGATCTCCAGCTCAGGGCTGATCCCCAGCTCAGATCTGATCCCCAGCTCAGGCTGATCCCCAGCTCAGATCTGATCCTCAGCTCAGGCTGATCCCCAGCTCAGGCTGATCCCCAGCTCAGATCTGATCCCCAGCTCAGGCTGATCCCCAGCTCAGATCTGATCCCCAGCTCAGGCTGATCCCCAACTCAGGCTGATCCCCAGCTCAGATCTGATCCCCAGCTCAGGCTGATCCCCAGCTCAGGCTGATCCTCAGCTCAGATCTGAGCCCCAGCTCAGGGCTGATCCCCAGCTCAGATCTGATCCCCAGCTCTGGGCTGATCCCCAGCTCAGATCTGATCCCCAGCTCAGGCTGATCCCCAGCTCAGGCTGATCCTCAGCTCAGATCTGATCCCCAGCTCAGGGCTGATCCCCAGCTCAGATCTGATCCCCAGCTCAGGGCTGATCCCCAGCTCAGATCTGATCCCCAGCTCAGGCTGATCCCCAGCTCAGGCTGATCCCCAGCTCAGATCTGATCCCCACTCAGGCTGATCCCCAGCAGCAGGCAGGGCACTGACCTGTGGCTAGTGCCAGCCAGAAGGAGGCTCCGTAGGCCGTGTGCAGGGCAGCTGTGCCCAGGCGGATTGGGCAGCGGGCGGCGCCCCGGGCAGCCGAGAAGAAGAGCAGGGAGCAGAGCAGCAGGGTGGCTGTGAGCAGCAGCATGCAGCCCCCCCGGGCCGGGAGGGGCATGGAGAGCAGCAGCAGGGCCAGCAGCCAGGAGCAGAAGGCCATCCTGCAAGGGCAGCACGGTGCTGAGCGGAGCCTGCCCCGCTCGGGACCCTGCCCCGGCGGCTCCCAGCCCCTGGCAGCCAGCCCCTCCAACCCAGCCCCCTCTGCAGCTGCAGGGCTGGTGGAGAGGCAGCTCCGTGGCTGGGGGCACTCAGTGTGGGACCTCACAGAGCAGCTGAGCTGGGGAAGGGCCTTGGGCACAAACCTGCTGAGCAGCAGGGGCAGGGACTGGGCCCTGTGCCGGGCACTGCCGAGGGCACAGCTTGAGACCTGGCTGCAGGTCTGGCTCCTCACTGCCAGCAGGACACTGAGAGGCTGGAGCAGGGCCAGAGGAGGGCACCAGAGCTGGGGAAGGGTCTGGGGAGGAGCAGCTGAGGGAGCTGGGGGGGTTGGTGTGGAGCAGAGGAGGCTGAGGGAGAACTCATTGCTCTCTCCAGCTGCAGGGAGCTGGGGTTGGGCACTTCCCACATGCAGCAAGTGGCAGGCCAAGAGGAAAGGGACTCAGGTTGTGCCAGGGGAGGTTCAGGTTGGATATTAGGAGAAATGTCTTCCCTGAAAGGGTCCTAAGGCTCAGGCTGCCCAGCAGGGTGGTGGAGTTCCCATCCCTGGAGGGGTTTAAAAGCCCCCTGGGTGCAGTGCTGAGGGAGGAGGTTTGGTGGCAGTGGTTTAGTAGCAGGGCTGGGGGGAGGAGCTCTGGGTGAGTGATTGGCCTGGATGGTGTCAAAGGAACCTTCCAGCCTCCCCAGCTCAGTGATTCACACAGCCCTGAGCATCCTGAGGTGGCTCTGACCCTCAGCCCTGAGCATCCTGAGGTGGCTCTGACACAGCCCTGAGCATCCTGAGGTGGCTCTGACACAGCCCTGAGCATCCTGAGGTGGCTCTGACCCTCAGCCCTGAGCATCCTGAGGTGGCTCTGACCCTCAGCCCTGAGCATCCTGAGGTGGCTCTGACCATCAGCCCTGAGCATCCTGATAGAGCTCTGACCCTCAGCCCTGAGCATCCTGATAGAGCTCTGACCCTCAACCCTGAGCATCCTGAGGTGGCTCTGACCATCAACCCTGAGCATCCTGAGGTGGCTCTGACCCTCAGCCCTGAGCATCCTGATAGAGCTCTGACCCTCAGCCCTGAGCATCCTGATGTGGCTCTGACCCTCAGCCCTGAGCATCCTGATGTGGCTCTGACCATCAGCCCTGCCATGGGCAGCATACTGGAGCAGAAACCTCTGGAGGTGCCTGCAGATGAACTCTTTCCCCTCACTCTTGTGTGCCCCCCAGCTGGCTGCCCCAGGCAGTTTCCCTGTGTTGAAGGTGAGAGCAGCCACAGAGAGCCCTTTGTTGGGAGAGCCTCCCAGGGAGCCATGCCCAGGGCTGATTCAGCGCCTGGAGAGAGCCCAGCTGCCAGCCCTGCCCTGTGCCTGGCCCTGGGCTGGGCTCACTGGGGAGCTGAGCCTAGCAACCTCTCCTGTTTCCAAGGCCTACAATGACAGATGAGTTCATCTCAACATCCCTGCCCTGGGAAGCACAGGGCTGGGCAGGCTGAGCTGTTCCTGCCCAAGGAGATCAGGGCAGGCACCGGCAGCATACATCCGGGGTGGGGGCGCTGGGGGGGGCAACACTCTCTCTTCCCCTCCCCACAGCTTCTCAGGCACGTGGGGATGCTCTGAGGCTCCAGCAGCACAGCACACACACATGCTCTGAGTTTTACACCACCAGACAGCCTCTGAGCATCCCCTTCACAGAGCCCTCCACTGCCACCGGCAGTCCTCTTGCCCTCTGGGCTAAGCAAAAGGAGCCAGGGGATGCTGCTCATGGAATGGTTTGGTAGGAAGGGACCTTGAGGATCAGCCAGCTCCAGCCCCCTGCCATGGGCAGGGACACCTCCCACCAGCACAGGCTGCTCAGGGCCTCATCCAGCCTGGCCCTCAGCACCTCCAGGCAGGAGGCAGCCACAGCCTCCCTGGGCAGCCTGTGCCAGTCCTTCCCCAGCCTCACTGACAACAATTTCTTCCTCCTCTCCACTCTCAGCCTCCCCTCTCCCAGCTCAAAGCCATTGTCCCTCAGCCTGTCCCTCCCAGCCCTTCTCCAGAGTCCCTCCCCAGCTCTCCTGCAGCCCTTCAGCTCCTGGGAGGCTGCTCTGAGCTCTGCCTGCAGCCTTCTCTTCTCCAGGCTGCACAGCCCCAACTCTCCCAGCCTGGCCCCACAGGGGAGGCTCTGCAGCCTCTGCTCATCCTGGTGGCCTCCTCTGCAGCCTCTCCAGCAGCTCATCTGACCATGCCTGGTCTTACCAGAGCTTCACATCTTGCTTGGATGAAGCCCTGGCACCACAAGCCCCTCAGGGTGCCATCTGCTTCCCTTCCAAGGCAGAAGAGCTCTTCCCCAGCTGCCATTCTGCAGAGCAGGGCAGAGGCCAGAGAGAGGCCTGAGGGGAGCTGTGAGGCCAGGCAGGAGCCCCCCTGGCTCTGCAGGAGAGCAGCTGCAGGCTGGCACAGCACAGGGGGGCTGCAGCAGGCTGCCCTGCTCCGCCTGGCTCTCCCCTGGGCAGCCTGGGGGCACAGCAGCAGGGCCAGGCCGTGGCTGGCACTCACCAGAGGGTGATGGAGGCGTAGTGGCCGGCGCTGCGGTACTGCCCCTGCACGCCGCAGGGGCTCCGTGCCCGGAACTTCTCTGCCACGTAGAGGATGGGGCTGGGCAGCCCCTTCTGCAGCCCTGCCACGTAGCTCTGCTCGTAGTCTGCCCCCAGGCCCCAGCTGAAGAACTCGTTGTAGTCGATGGTCTCGTTGAGCTGCTGCACAGGGGCTCCTGGGGAGGCACAGCCTGGGCTCAGCTCAGCACAGCCTGGGCTCAGCTCAGCACAGCCTGGGCTCAGCACAGCCTGGGCTCAGCTCAGCGCAGCCAGGGCTCAGCTCAGCACAGCCTGGGCTCAGCGCAGCCTGGGCTCAGCTCAGCACAGCCTGGGCTCAGCTCAGTACAGCCTGGGCTCAGCACAGCCAGGGCTCAGCTCAGCACAGCACAGCTTGGGCTCAGCACAGCTTGGGCTCAGCACAGCTTGGGCTCAGCACAGCCTGGGCTCAGCTCAGCGCAGCACAGCCTGGGCTCAGCTCAGCACAGCCTGGGCTCAGTGCTGCCTGGGCTCAGCACAGCCTGGGCTCAGCTCAGCACAGCCTGGGCTCAGTGCTGCCTGGGCTCAGCACAGCCTGGGCTCAGCACAGCCTGGGCTCAGCACGGCCTAGGCTCAGAGCAGCCTGGGCTCAGCTCAGCACGGCCTGGGCTCAGCATGGGTTATGGAATGGGCCAGGCCAGAAGGCACCTCCAGAGCTCCCCCAGCCCCAGCCCTGCAGCCAGCAGGGACCTCCCCAGAGAGATCAGGCTGCCCAGAGCCCCACCCAGACTCACCAGGGCTGGGACCCCAACCCCCTCCCTGGGCAACCTGCTGCAGTGTTCCAGCAGCCTCCTGGAGCAGAACTTATTCCTCACATCCAATCTCAATCTGCTCTGCTCTGGTTTGAAGACATTGCCCCTGGTGCTGTCCCTGCAGGCCTTTGGGAACAGTCTCTCTGCAGCCTTCCTGTAGCTCTCTTCAGGCACTGGCAGGTTGCTCTGAGGTCTGCCTGGAGCCTTCTCTTCTCCAGGCTGAACACCCCCAGCTCCCTCAGCCTGGCCTCAGAGCAGAGCTGCTCCAAGCCCCTGAGCATTTTCATGGCCTCCCCTGGAGCCTCTCCATCAGCTCCAGGTCCTTCCTGTGCTGAGGGCTCCAGGCCTGCACCCAGCACTGCAGGTGAGGTCTCAGCAGAGCCCAGTGGCAGAATCTCCTCTGTGGCTCTGCTGTCAGTGCTGCTGTGCCCCAGCCTCCCTGCAGCCCCTGGGTGCTGCTGGGGCCGTAGCTGGGGCAGGAGCTGCAGGTGGGCACTGCACACTCTGTGGTCTCATTGAGCTGTGTGCTAGGTAAAGCCCAGCCCAGGAGGGGCTGGCTGGAGAAAACCTAGCCTCAGGTGGGCAAAGAAACCTGATGGAGGTGGGCAGAGAGAGCTGGTCCCCTCCAGGGGGAGTGGTCCCCAGGTCAAAGTCTGGTCCACTTCCACTCCCTGTCCACAGCCCTGTTTAAGGGGGGACCATTTGCTGTCTTGCTCTCCCTTTCCTGCCCTTGGCACTGCGACTCCCTCCTGCTGCTGGTGGGGTTGACCATGTGGTGGGGCCTGCTCCATGCTGTTCCTAAGGCTCCTGCACCTAAAGAGAATCCATCTCAGAGCCAGAGAATCCTTTGCCAGCTGTGTCTGGTTTCCTTACACCTCTGTAACCTTCCTTGTCCTGAGATGCTTTTAGCTTTTGCTAGACTTACCTTTTCTCTTCCAAATCGATCCCAGGCTGTTCTCTCCTTGCTTTACCTCTCTCTTCCTCTCCTGCCTAATTAGCTTTCCCTACTGGGAAAAGGGGAGAGGGGAGGCCACCTGAATCTCTTCCTTTGGGCTTCTTGGCTCCAGGAAAAGCTTAGAGCCCAGGCAGCTGGCTTACCAGGTCTCCTGCCAGGTGTTGAGAGCTGAGGAGCTTCCCCAGCCTGAGAGACAGCCCCAAGACCTCCCACTGGGGGTAACGAGGTGCCAAGCATGGCCCCAGCCCCCTCCTGCTCAGATATCATAGAATCATAGCATCAACCAGCTTGGAAAAGACCTCAGAGATCATCAAGTCCCAACCTGTCACCCAACACCTCCTGACAACTCAACCATGGCTCCAAGGGCCCCATCCAATCCCCTCTTGAACACCTCCAGGGATGGGGACTCCACCACCTCCCTGGGCAGCACATCCCAGTGGCCAATTCCTCTTGCTGGGAAGAACTTACCCCTCCCCTCCAGCCTAAACCTCCCCTGGTGCAGCCTGAGACTGCCCCAGCACTCACCCAGCAGTGTGATGTTCAGCCCATCCAGGCCAATGTGCAGCCCCACGTCCACGGTGACCAGGGCAGAGCTGAAGGACTTGTAGGAAGCATTGGCAGTGACCCAGCCTGTCTCCCAGTCCCTGCCAAACTGCACAGCTGTGGAGACTCCAAAGGTTAGCCATGGCCTGGCAGCAGGACCCATGGAGGTGCCTGCCATGCTGGGCACCAGGGCTTCAGCGCCACCTACCCTGTGGTGGCAGCTTGAGGCTGGGTGGCTTGGAGAAACCACAAAGCTGAAGGCCTCCAGCAGCTGGAGAGGCCCAGGAGGTGGAGCAGGAAGGGTATTTCAGTCCCTCAAGTCCTGCATCCCTGCACAAGTGGCTGCATTTTCAGTTTGCTTCCCTTTTGTGCCTTCCTCCCTCCTCTGCAGCGTGCTCTGCTCTCATGCTTTGTGGTGGCCTTAGGCTGTGCCTTGACATTTTAGCTGCAGATTCATAGTATAGTATCAGTCAGGGTTGGAAGGGAGCACAAGGATCATCCAGTTCCAACCCCCCTGCCATGGGCAGGGACACCCCACACTAGATCAGCCTGGCCAGAGCCTCGTCCAGCCTGGTAGTCTGAAAGGCTTAAACTCCCTAAGAGTATTGTAGGGTGCTTTACAGCCCTCAGCCATCTCAATTAAGCTAGCTCAGTTCTGTCAAATAGCAGAGAAGCCCACAAATGGCTGTGGGCTCACTGCTCCTGTGTGAAATCAGATCCCAGAGGCAAAGCTCCAGAGCAGAGCCAAGAAAGGCAGTTTGCAGGAATCCACTGAAGCTGTGGTCAGCTCCATTCTAACAGCTTGGTCATTAACACACCCAAGTGCCAGGTTCTGCACATTGGCCACAACAACCCCAGGCAGTGCTACAGGCTGGGGTCAGAGTGGCTGAGAGCAGCCAGGCAGAGAGGGGCCTGGGGGTGCTGGCTGATGGTAGGCTGAACATGAGCCTGCAGTGTGCCCAGGTGGCCAAGAAGGCCAAAGGCATCCTGGCCTGCATCAGGAAGAGTGTGGCCAGCAGGAGCAGGGAAGTCATTGTGCCCTGTGCTCAGCACTGCTTAGGCCACAGTTTGAATCCTGTGTCCAGTTCTGGGCCCCTCAGCTTAGGAAAGAGGTTGATCTGCTGGAAGGTGTCCAGAGAAGGGCAACAAAGCTGGGGAGGGGTCTGGAGCACAGCCCTGTGAGGAGAGGCTGAGGGAGCTGGGGTTGCTTAGCCTGGAGAAGAGGAGGCTCAGGGGAGACCTCATTGCTCTCTACAACTCCCTGCAGGGAGGTTGTAGCCAGGTGGGGGTTGGTCTCTTCTCCCAGGCACCCAGCACCAGAACAAGAGGACACAGTCTCAAGCTGTGCCAGGGGAGGTTTAGGCTGGATGTTAAGATGAAGTTCTTCACAGAAAGAGAGATTTTCCACTGGGATGTGCTGCCCAGGGAGGTGGTGGAGTCCCCATCCCTGGAGGTGTCCAGGAGGAGACTGGATGGGGGGCTTGGTGCCACGGTCTAGCCGACTAGATGCTGTTGGATGATAGGTTGGCCCTGACGCTCTCAAAGGTCCTTTCCAAGCTGGTTAATTCTAGCAGGCTAGGAAAAGCCAGCCCTAAACCCCAGACAAAGCTGCTGCATGGCTTCTCATCATCTGCAACTCCCTCCTGTAATGCAGGTGCCTATTTTAATGCTTCTGGGTGTTTAAGACAGGAGACATGGTTCTCTTCCAACCCTCTCCGTTCCTGCCCTGAGCGTGGCACTGGCAGTCAGGAGCCCTGGTGCAGAATTCCCCCACCACATGTACACTTGGAGAACATGAAAACACAGCCACGTCACTCACAGTTAGCTGGGTTACTGCCATGCCATTTAGGAGCCATGACTTAACTTAATTCTGAGCAGAAAAGTAGGGAACCATAAAGAATTCCCTCTTGGGTGTGAAGAGGAAACCAAAAGATGATGCTGAGCAGCCTCACTGGGCAAATATCTGCCACAGGAGGAGCTGCACCATGCCAGTTCTTCCCTTTCCTCTCCTGATCTTGGCTGGTTTGCTTGGCTCAGGAGAGGCAACCTGCTCTGGCTGGCCTGGGCTAACTCTAAACTTCCCTGCTCCTTTCTCTTCTCCCTTTTGTACAGGGTGGGGGGAAGGGGAGAGGCAGGGAGGGAGAAGCTGGCAGCTTCCCCTGCTCCTTGTGCTGTTTATTCACTGTAGATACCTGGATGGTGTTGCAGCTCCTGTGGATTTTGTGCACATGGATAGAAGCACAGAACCAAGCAGGCTGGAAAAGACCTCAGAGATCATCAAGTCCCAACCTGTCACCTGTGTTGAGAGCTGAGGAGCTTCCCCAGCCTGAGACACAGCCCCAAGACCTCCTGCTGGGGGGTAACGAGGTGCCAAACATGCCCCCAGCCCCCTCCTGCTCAGATATCATAGAATCATGGCATCAACCAGCTTGGAAAAGACCTCAGAGATCATCAAGTCCCAACCTGTCACCCAACACCTCCTGACAACTCAACCATGGCTCCAAGTGCCACATCCAATCCCCTCTTGAACACCTCCAGGCATGGGGACTCCACCACCTCCCTGGGCAGCACATCCCAGTAGCCAATTCCTCTTGCTGGGAAGAACTTTCTCCTCCCCTCCAGCCTAAACCTCCCCTGGCACAGCTTGAGACTGTGTCCTCTTGTTCTGGTGCTGGGTGCCTGGGAGAAGAGACCAACCCCCACCTGGCTACAACCTCCCTTCAGGGAGTTGTGGAGAGCAATGAGGTCTCCCCTGAGCCTCCTCTTCTGCAGGCTAAGCAACCCCAGCTCCCTCAGCCTCTCCTCACAGGGCTGTGCTCAAGGCCTCTCCCCAGCCTTGTTGCCCTTCTCTGGACACCTTCAAGTCTCTCAATGTCCTTCCTAAACTGAGGGGCCCAGAGCTGGACACAGGACTCCAGGTGTGGCCTAACCAGTGCAGTGTACAGGGGCAGAATGACCTCCCTGCTCCTGCTGGCCACACTCTTCCTGATGCAGGCCAGGATGCCATTGGCCTTCTTGGCCACCTGGGCACACTGCAGGCTCATGTTCAGCCTACCATCGGCCAGCACCCCCAGGTCCCTCTCTGCCTGGCTGCTCTCCAGCCCCTCTGCCCCCAGCCTGTAGCTCTGCCTGGGGTTGTTGTGGCCAATGTGCAGCCCCCGGCACTTGGATGTGTTCAATCTCCTGCCCCTGGCCTCTGCCCATCTCTCCAGCCTGTATGCTGGCACCTCCCTCACTCACTGCAGCCAGGCACCAGGCACAGGTGGGGGTAGGTCCTCCTCCAACACTCATCCTCTGGGCTGGAGCTGGTGCCTGGCTGCTCTGCTCAGCCTCCTTCCCTTCGCTCCTCCATCCCCCCCCAGGCCCCTGGCACTCACTGAGGACCACAGCTCCCACGAAGAGGCTCAGCACCACCCGCAGGAACCAGAAGAGTCTCTGTGGAGGAGGAGCAGGGCAGGAAGACACAGCTCAGTCAGATTTGGCCATGAGGACCTCAGCACCAAGCAGGACATTTAGAAATGCCAGCTGCTGAGCCATGGCCCTGTCCTCTCCCTGGGGGGGGGGGCACACCACGGTGTCACAGGGGCCACAGGCAGCTGTGAGAATCCCTGCCACGAGGTGGGGAAGGCAGCAGGGAGATCAAAGCAGAGAAAGGAGGTCAAACAACCAAGTTGGGCAAGCTGTGCCTCCCCCTTCCTGGGAAGGTGATGGAGACACTCCCTGGGATAGCTCTGAGCTGGGATTCCCACAGTCACCCAAAGCTCACCTGCTGGCAGCTGGCCACAGCTGGAGGCAACAGCCAGGGCTGGGGGTTTGCAGCCTGTCCCCTGGGGGGGAGAAGCCTCTTGGGCAGCTCTGCTGCAAAGCCAAGCACCAAGCAGGGATGCAGCAGGCAGGTGGTGTGCCTGCAGCAGGGCCAGGCGGGCAGTGCCCCGCGGGCAGCGCTGGGCACCTGTGCCCCACACCTCCCTCCTTCAGTGGGGTTCTGGGGAAGGTGGAGCAAGGCCTTGGGCCTCACCCTGTTTTTCCACTGCTGTGAAATCACTCAGGCTTGCTCAAAGCCAAACCCAGCTGAGCTCAGAGCTGGGTGCTTGGGAACTGGAGATGGTGGAGATGGGAGGAGAGGATGGGCTGAGGCAGAGCTCTTGCTGCAGCCCTCCCAGCCCTGGCCATGGACCTGTGGGCACCTCTGCCCCCCCCCAGGTCTGGGGGTTGAGGCTGGGAAGGAGGAGGGATGGACAGGCAAGGGAGCAGAGGGCCCCCAGCCTCCCCACTTACCTTCCTGCCCCGGATCCCAGGCAGGATGATGATGAAAGTGACCAAGAGGGAGAGGAAGACAGAGAGGATGGTGGCCCGGGTGGTGTCGAAGAGGAAGCCAGCCCTGGGGCCAGGGTAGAAGGGGAAGGAGCCATTCCACAGGGTCATCCTGCTGCCCTGGATGGATGGAAATCAGCAACTAGAGGGACATTGGAGACAGCATCAGCTCCATGCCCCCACCTGGCCTGCTGTGCAGAGCCACCACCTGCCCCCGCCGCCTGCCCCGGGCAGGGCTGAGCCTGCAGCTCCAGAGCACAGCTCACAGCCTCTCAGACCTGCCTGGGTTGGAAAAGACCTTTGGGATCACGGCACTGGCAAGCCCTTGACTAAAGCACAGCCCTCAGTACCACATCTCCATGACCCTTAAGCACCTCCAGGGATGGGGCACCCTCCCTGGGCAGCCTGGGCCGGGGCTGAGGACCCTTGCTGGGATGAAAGGTTTCCTCCTCTCCAACCTAAGCCTCCCCTGGCACAATTCCAGGCCAGTTCCTCTCCTGCTCTCCCCTGAGCCTAGGGAGCAGAGCCCAAGCCCAGCTGCCTGCAGCCTCCTCTCAGGGAGCTGCAGAGAGCAATGAGGTCTCCCTCAGCCTCCTCTGCTCCACACCAACCCCCCCAGCTCCCTCAGCTGCTCCTCCCCAGCCCTCTTCTCCAGCCCCTTCCCCAGCTCTGCTGCCCTTCTCTGGCCCTGCTCCAGCCTCTCAGTGTCCTGCTGGCAGTGAGGAGCCAGAACTGAACCCAGGGCTCAAGGTGTGGCCTCAGCAGTGCCCAGCACAGGGCACAATCCCTGCCCTGCTGGGGAGCCCTGTTCTGCAGACCCCTCCCCAGCTCCACTGCCCTCTGCCCCCTGGGGTCCATCCCAGAGCAAGGCAGGGCTGCAGTCGCTGGGCACCCACCACAGTGCTGGGCTGTGCCCAGGCTGTGCCCCCATCCCTGGGTCTCTCCCACTCCTGATCTCTGGTGCCCTGCTGTGCTCCCTCCCTCCCCTGCCCGGGGCTGGCTGCAGCCTGGCTGCCCGCCGGGGGTGCCAGGCGCGGGGCGCTGGCTGAGTCACCAGGCTGTGCCCGGCCAGCTGCTCCTCACTGCGCCACGGCACAGGCAGCTCCCCGCCCTCCGGGGCACCAGGGGCACCCCAGAGGGGCACAGAGAGCGCCCATCCCTGGCAGCAGGCTGCCAACCCCCACCTGCCCAGCCCCCTGCCCAGGAGCTTGCTGGAAGCCGTGCCACAGCGGGCAGAGCGGTGCTGCTCTGGAATCCGGCAGCAGAGCTTGGCACAGCCCTCGGCACAGGCGCTGCCCTGCTGGGAAAGGGGGTGCTCAGCACCCCCCGGGGGCAGGGCCTGTGCCAGGAGCAGCTGCAGAGGTCCCCACGTCCCCCATCCCCACGCCAAACCTACCTGCAGAGCTGCTGCTGCCTCTGTGCCCGCTGCCTCCCCACCCGTGGGCGGGTTGCCAGCCCGGCGTGGCACCCTGCTGCTCCTGCCAGGGCTTGGAGGGTGCCTGCCCCCAGAGCTGCCGCCTGCTGCAGCCTTACCCAGGCAGCTCTGCCCTCTGCACGCCGAGCCCCGGGGCAGGCAGGGTGCCAGGCAGCCTTGCAGGGGTGAGTGCTCCAGGGTGGGCTTTGCCTCTTTGCCTTCTCCTCCCTGATCTTTTCCTGCAGCAGGGGAACTCCAGCTCCTCCTCCTGGCAGGAAGACCCTGGGACCCCAGGCTCCTCGGGAGCCTGAGAGCAGAAGAGGGTTTAAAGCCTCCCCTACACTGGCTGCCTGCTGAAGCATCTCAGCTGAGCTCCTCCAGCAGGGGTTGTGGCTGCAGTCTGCTCACTGAGCTCGCTCCTGACTCCCTCGGCCCAGGGGCAGCCTCTGTGGAGGTCCTGCACTGTCTCTCAGACACTGGCAGCTGGCAAAGCAGCTGGCAAAAAAAACCAGACCAGGAGAGGGGCACTGGTCTGTGTGTGCAGAGGATGCTCTGGGTCCTAACCTGGCCATGGGGTGGAGATCATGGAGCCTGAGAGCCCTGGAGAAAAGCAGACCCAAAGGGGATCTTCTCATGGCTCAGCAAGCAAAGGAATTCTTCCTCCTCTCCAGCCTAAGCCTCCCCTGGCACAATTCCAGGCCAGTTCCTCTCCTCTGGCTCCAGTCTCCTCTCAGGGAGCTGCAGAGAGCAATGAGATCTCCCTCAGCCTCCTCTGCTCCACACCAACCTCCCTAGCTCCCTCAGCTGCTCCTCCCCAGACCCTTCCCCAGCTCTGCTGCCCTTGTTCTGCTGAAGGTGAGGCAGTTGCCAGCATGGAGGTGGTGACACAGGATGAGAAGTGACCTGGCCAGGGCTGGACCAGCACTTGTGGCACTCCCTGGAGATGGGAGAGGCAGTGGAGGGAGGGGGCTGCAGTGGCTTGGCCAAACCAGTGTCTGGAGTTTGCCTGGGGAAGGGATGAAGGCACCATGAGGCAGAAGAGCACCACAAAGCTGTCTGCTGGGGAGGTGCCCTCCTGCCAGCCATGCCAGCAGCCCGGGGCAGCTTTGGTTCCTGCTCCAGGGGAGGTGCCCAGCAAGACAAGGTTGGTGTGCAGGGACATCGAGGGGGCTTGGGGGGTGGCTCTGCTCCCCTCACCTGCCCCCAGCAGTGATGGACAGGGGAGGGGATGGTGATGGTGGTGGTGGGATCCTGCACTCCCCTCAGGGTGCTGGGCTGCACCTCTCATCCAGCACTCTGCATGCATGAAGAGGTCCTGCAGCCGGCCTGGGGCTGTGGCGCTGCCTGGGGCTTGGGTTTCCCTCTGTACCTTCCTGGGGGCCTGCAGTGGAGGTGTGCAGCCCCTGGGACACTTCCCAGGCAGCAGGGCTGGGGGCCAGATCCTGCTCAGCAGGAGCTCACAGCCTGGCTCTGAGGGTGCTGCTGGCACTGTGGGCACCCTGCCCTCACACGGGCAGCCCCCTCCCCTCGGGCAGCCTCTGCTTCACCTGCTGGTGAGCCATGGGCAGGGGGGCAAATCACCCACCCCAGGCCACCAGAGGGAGGGAGGGAGAAGGGAGCAGCACCCAGCACCTCCTGCAGGAGCAGCCAGGGCCACGTTGGAGCAGCTGCTGGGCATGGGGACATGCCTGGGCAGGGAGGCAGCTCTGTGCTCAGAGGGTTTCTGCCCAGCCCAGCAGTGCCAGCAGGGAGGGCACAGTGTTTGTGTCCCCTGCCCACTGGTTGTCCTGGTTCCTGGCCTGGAGGCTGCCGAGGCTGGGGGTCAGGCTGGGGATACTCTATAACTTCTTTACCTCAGTCTTCACTGCAAGGGCCTCTAGCCACACTGCTGGTGCTACAAGAAGCTCACCAGGAGCTCTCAGTGTGCACTTGCAGCCCTGAAAGCCAACCAGAGCCTGGGCTGCATCAGGAGAAGTGTGGCCAGCAGGGCAAGGGAGGTGATCCTCCCCCTCTGCTCAGCTCTGGGGAGACCCCACCTGGAGTACTGCCTCCAGTTCTGGAGCCCTTGTTCCAAGAGGGATGTGGAGGTGCTGGAAGGTGTCCAGAGAAGGGCCAGGAGGATGATCAGAGGGCTGGAGCACCTCTCCTATGATGACAGACTGAAGGAGTTGGGGCTGTTCAGTCTGCAGAAGAGAAGGCTCTGAGGTGACCTCATTGTGGCCTTCCAGGATCTGAAGGGGGCTACAGGAAGGCTGGGGAGGGACTGCTCAGGATCTCAGATAGTGATAGGACTAAGGGGAATGGAATGAAGCTGGAGGTGGGGAGATTCAGGCTGGAGGTGAGGAGGAAGTTCTTCCCCATGAGAGTGGTGAAGCCCTGGAATGGGTTGTCCAGGGAGGTGGTTGAGGCCCCAGCCCTGGAGGTGTTTAAGCCCAGGCTGGCTGAGGCTGTGGCCAGGCTGATCTAGTGTGGGGTGTCCCTGCCCATGGCAGGGGGGTTGGAACTAGCTGATCCTTGTGGTCCCTTCCAACCCTGACTGATTCTATGATACTATGATACTCTAAATCTAAAGCCCTTAGCTACCCAGCCCAGCACTGTGGTGGGTGCCCAGCGACTGCAGCCCTGCCTTGCTCTGGGATGGACCCCAGGGGGCAGAGGGGGTTGGAACTGGATGATCCTTGTGGTCCCTTCCAACCCTGACTGATACTGTGACACTATGTGCTGCAGCGGAGACCCTTCGGGGAAGCCTGTCTCGGTGCCTGGCTGCAGCTCCTTGCCCAGCAGCAGCCGAACCGCCTGCGAGGGAGCAGCCCGCAGGGAGGAGCAGCAGGGGCGGAGGGATGGCCTCTCCCCTGGGTGGGCAGAGCGGTCCCTGGCGCTGTGGCCGCGGCTCTAGCTCGGTTTGCCAGGAGGATTGGCCCACGTTTAAGGAGCTGGGCAGGAGAGGAAGGTCCTCGGCGCTGCCCCGCGGGCTGCTCCAGCGCTGCCGACGGAGAGAGCTGCCAGCAGATGGAGGCAGAGCAGCAGCAGCCTCCCAGCGACACCCCGAGGAGATCCTCGCCCGGGAGTCCTGCTGAGCGCTCAGCCCTCTGCTCCTTCCCAGAGCCAGCACGTAGGAGAGAACCAAGCCTCCCACGGCTTGAACCTCCAGAGGCATGAGCCAGCAGGAGCATCTTACTGCTGCTTGACCACCTTTGGTCCCAGCCACCCACAGGCTCTCATCTCCTGCCAGTGCTCTTGCAGCTTCCTCCTGTTCCCAGAGGCCCAGGGGATGCCCAGGTCTGGCTGCATGGCAGCACAGGTCTGGTTTTCATGGAGCTGGCAGGGCTGGAAGGGATCTCAAAGCTCAGCCAGTGCCAAACCCCCCCCTGCCATGGCCACCACAGCAGGTTGCTCACAGCCACCTCCAGCCTGGCTGCAAACACCTCCAGGCAGGAGGCTTCCACCACCTCCCTGGGCAGCCTGTGCCAGGCTCTCACCACCCTCATGGGCAACAACTTCTTCCTCACATCCAGTCTCAATCTCCCCACTTCTAGTGCTGCTCCATCCCTCCCTGACACCCCAGAGCAGAGGGGCAGGATCCTCTCCCTCCACCTCTGGCAATGGGCACTGGCAGCCCAGAAGGCCAAGGGCAGCTCAGCTGCCCTTGGCCTTCTGGGCTGCCAGTGCCCATTGCAGGCTCCCTGTCCCCAATCCTGATTCCTGCCCCCCTCAGAGGTCTCCCAGACCCCTATCCCTCCCTCACACCCTCCAAACTCCCTCCCCAGCTTTCCTGCAGCCCCCTGCAGCTCCTGGAAGGCCACCAGAAGCTCTCCTAGGAGCCTTCTCCTCTCCAGCCTGCACAACCCCAACTCTCTCAGGCTGTCTCCAGAGCAGAGCAGCTCCAGCCCTCTGCTCCTCCTCCTCGGGGCCCTTCTCTGGACACCTTCCAGCCCCTCCAGAGCCTTCCTGGCACAGAGGCTCCAGAAGTGGACCCAGTTCTGGCCCAGGTCTCACTGAAGTGATGCACATTTTCCATGGAGCTCCTGTGTCTGGTGCACCCCTGCCAGCACTGAGCAGTGCCAGCCCAGCCCAGGCTGCACACAGGAGCTGCCTGCACCCCACGGCACAGCTGGGAGTAGAAGATCATGGCCACAAAGACTTTGGTCCAGCTGGAGCCAGCACAGGTTCCTGGGGGGCTTGTGGAATCACCTTCCAGCTGGTTTGGGTCATGCTGCCCCAGTGCCTTCCAAGGACCCTTTAGAAACTCAGAGTCTTGAATTTGGACCCCCCCTTGGCAGGTCTGTGACCAGCACAGGGAGGGGATTCTGCCCCTCTGCTCTGCTCTGCTCAGAGCCCACCTGCAGCACTGCCTCCAGCTCTGGGGCCCCCAGCACAAGAAGGACCTGGAGCTGCTGGAGAGGCTCCAGAGGAGGCCACCAGGATGAGCAGAGGCTGCAGAACCTCCCCTGTGGGGCCAGGCTGGGAGAGTTGGGGCTGTGCAGCCTGGAGAAGAGAAGGATCCAGGCAGACCCAACAGCAGCCTTCCAGCACCTGAAGGGCTCCAGGCAGGCTGCAGAGGGACTGCTCCCAAAGGCCTGCAGGGACAGGCCCAGGGGCAATGGATTGAAATGAGAGCAGAGCAGATTGAGATTGGAGGTGAGGAACAAGTTGTGCCCCAGGAGGCTGCTGGAACACTGCAGCAGGCTGCCCAGGGAGGTGGCTGAGGCTCCAGCCCTGGAGATGTTCAAGGGGAGGCTGGACAGGGCTGTGAGCAACCTGCTGCAGGGGAGGATGTCCCTGCTGCCTGCAGGGGCTGGGCTGGGTGACCTCTGCAGCTCCCTCCCAGGCCAAACCCCTGCAGGATTCTGTGATTCTGTTTCCTTAAAGGTTTCCTCTGTGATGCTCAGGAACCTGCTCAGCATCCCAGGAGCTTGCCTGGGCAGGATGTGAGCTGGTGGCCAGCAGGTTGGGAATGCCATTAAGCTGTCAGAGGCATCTGGTCTGCTCCTCTGACAAACCCCATACCCTGTGCCATCAGTTTCCTTGCCTGTAATTAGTTTTGAGGCAAGGCTTTGCTACTGCTCATCAAAGGTGATCTGGGGGTCACACAGCAGCTGCAAGCCCAAGCAAAAGAACCCAGGCTGGAGGAGGCTGCAGGAGGGCTGGAGGGACACCTGTGGTGCATTGCACACCAGCCAGGACACAAGAAGGGGCTGGAAGCTGCTGGGCCTCTGCTCTTCACCCACTGGGGCCACTCCAGGCCCTTCTCCACCTGTCCTACACTGTGGAGAACCCCAGAGCTGTGCCTCTGCCCATGGGGGTGCCCAAGGTGCAGGTGAACCATGGGGTCAGCCTCAAAAGCAGGGATGAACCCAGGCTGAGTGCCCAGCACCTGCACCTGTGAGGGACAGCAGAAGCAGGTCCAGCCGAGGGGCAGGAGCCTGCCCACCCCCCAGGGTCACAGGGGCCGGGATCCTGCTTGAAGCAGAGAGCCCATCAGTGCCACCAGCAAGATGAGGAAGCCTCTCTGATGTGAGGAGAGGCAGCTGGGGCTGGCTGGCTTGCAGGAGGCGGAGAGGGGGGGTCCCACCAGTGCTTACAGATACCTACAAGGTGGGTGTCAGGAGGATGGGGTCAGACTCTGCTCAGCGGTGCCCAGGGGCAGGGCAAGAGGTGCTGGGCACAAACCTGACAATAGGAAGCTCCATCTAAACATGAGGAGGAACTTGGAGGGGGGCAGAGCCCTGGAGCAGGCTGCCCAGAGAGGTGCTGGAGTCTCCTTCTCTGGAGACTTTCAAGGACCACCTGGATGTGCCCTGGGTGCCCCCGCTCTGGGTGCCCTGCCCTGGGTGCCCCTGCCCTGGGTGCCCCTGCCCTGGGTGCCCCTTCCCTGGGTGCCCTTGCCCTGTGTGCGCCTGCCCTGGGTGCCCTGCCCTGGGTGCCCCTTCCCTGGGTGCCCTTGCCCTGTGTGAGCCTGCCCTGGGTGCCCCTGCCCTGTGTGACCCTGCCCTGGGTGCCCCCGCTCTGGGTGCCCCTGCCCTGGGTGCCCCTGCCCTGGGTGCCCCTGCCCTGGGTGACCCTGCCCTGGCAGGAGGCTGGACTCGACCTCCAGAGGTCCCTTCCAGCCCCTACCACTCTGTGGTTCTGTTTGCTGCTCACCTCTCCAGCAAAGAGGGTTTCAAAGATGCTCCAGCAGTGAGTGGTGTCCTCAGCCCATCCGAGCTTGGCATTTGGTCCTGCAGCAGCCAGGGGCTCCTCCAGCGAGCAGCTGCTGCAGGGACTGACCCCCAGCACCCCCGGCTACGGAGACCCAGGAGCAGCCCTCCAGCACCCAGCTCCCCTCATCCCCTGCCCTTCACTGCAGAGTCCCCGGGGCTGTGCCGTGTCCCCGGGGCTGTGCCGTGTCCCCGGGGCTGTGCCTTGTCCCCGGGGCTGTGCCTTGTCCCCGGGGCTGTGCCTTGTCCCCGGGGCTGTGCCGTGCCCCCGGGGCCGTGCCTTGTCCCCGGGGCTGTGCCGTGCCCCCGGGGCCGTGCCTTGTCCCCGGGGCTGTGCCTTGTCCCCGGGACCGCGCCTTGTCCCCGGGACCGCGCCGTATCCCCGGGGCTATGCCGTGTCCCCGGGGCCGTGCCTTGTCCCCGGGGCTGTGCCGTATCCCCGGGGCTGTGCCTTGTCCCCGGGGCTGTGCTGTGCCCCCGGGGCTGTGCCGTGTCCCCGGGGCTGTGCCTTGTCCCCGGGGCTGTGCCTTGTCCCCGGGGCTGTGCAGTGTCCCCGGGGCTGTGCAGTGTCCCCGGGGCTGTGCCGTATCCCCGGGGCTGTGCAGTGCCCCCGGGGCCGTGCCTTGTCCCCGGGGCTGTGCCTTGTCCCCGGGGCTGCGCCGTGTCCCCGGGGCTGTGCCTTGTCCCCGGGGCTGTGCCTTGTCCCCGGGGCTGTGCAGTGTCCCCGGGGCTGTGCCGTGTCCCCGGGGCTGTGCCTTGTCCCCGGGGCTGTGCCGTGCCCCCGGGGCTGTGCAGTGCCCCCGGGGCCGTGCCTTGTCCCCGGGGCTGTGCCTTGTCCCCGGGGCTGTGCCTTGTCCCCGGGGCTGTGCTGTGCCCCCGGGGCTGTGCCTTGTCCCCGGGGCTGTGCCTTGTCCCCGGGGCTGTGCTGTGCCCCCGGGGCTGTGCCGTGCCCCCGGGGCTGTGCCGTATCCCCGGGGCTGTGCCTTGCCCCCGGGGCTGTGCCTTGCCCCCGGGGCTGTGCCTTGTCCCCGGGGCTGTGCCGTGCCCCCGGGGCTGTGCCGTATCCCCGGGGCTGTGCCTTGCCCCCGGGGCTGTGCCTTGCCCCCGGGGCTGTGCCTTGTCCCCGGGGCTGTGCCGTGCCCCCGGGGATGTGCCTTGTCCCCGGGGCCGTGCCTTGCCCCCGGGGCTGTGCCGTCCCGCGGCCGCGGAACAGCCTGAGCTGGCGTGTGCGGGGGGGCAGGTTTATTGGTGGGGCAGGAGGCAGGGAAGCAGAGGACACAGAGGAAATGGCCATGGAGGCTCTGCTTCCGCGCAGGCGGTCAGCGCTGGCAGGCAGCAGGCAGCGAGGGGAGGTTGTGGCAGCAGCCCCCGAGCCGGTGCTCTCCCGGGTCCCCACGCGTGGCCGCGCCTGCAGGAGCTCATCCTCCGCGGCTCTGCTGCTTCAGCTCGAGAAATACTTCTGCAGCACCTTTGTCAGGAGCCCTGTCTCCTGCAAGAGAAGGCAGAGGGGTGAGATGCTGGCTCCCACCCACCGCTCCCTGCCTGCTGCCGGGGGGCAGGGGGTGAGGCACAGAACCGTCTAGGTTGGAAGAGACCTTTCAGTTCAAGCCCAACCGTGCAGCAGCACTGCCAGGTCCCCGTGTCCCTCAGCACCGCATCACCTCCAGGGCTCTTAGAAGTGTTTGCAGAGGGCTGGAGGCAGATCTTGTCCCCCAGAGCCAGGACCCAGGCTGCCTGCTTCAGCCTGCCACCACGCTGATGACAACAGCACAAGGCCCACTGATGGCACCTCAGGGACACCCCAACACACATCCTTCACCCCTGGCTGCAGGCTGCAAGGCCTCCTTCAGCCTCCTGCTGCATTTCAGAGCTGATTGCTTCTCCTCTTGACAGGGCACGGTGGGAGTGTGGATGTGAGGTGTGTGGGAGGGGTTAGAAGGTGCATGGATGATGTGAACCCAACAGGATCATCCCTCTGCATCCCCCCCAAGGTATCTGGCAAAGGTCCTCAGCAAAGGCTCCCAGAGAAAGCCTCAGAGCAGGATGGTGAGGTCCTTGCAGACAGAAACCAAGAAAAGGCTTTGGGGGTGCCAGGGCATGCTGAACAGGAGCCAGCAGGGAGCACTTGCAGCCCAGAGAGCCAAGCAGAGCCTGGGCTGCAGGCAGAGAAGTGTGGCCAGCAGGGCCAGGGAGGGGATTCTGCCCCTCAGCTCCACTCTGCTGAGACCACAGCTGGAGCTCTGGGGCCACTTCTGGAGCCTCTGTGGCAGGAAGGCTCTGGAGGGGCTGGAAGGTGTCCAGAGAAGGGCCCCGAGGAGGAGCAGAGGGCTGGAGCTGCTCTGCTCTGGAGACAGCCTGAGAGAGTTGGGGTTGTGCAGGCTGGAGAGGAGAAGGCTCCCAGGAGAGCTTCTGGTGGCCTTGCAGGAGCTGCAGGGGGCTGCAGGAAAGCTGGGGAGGGATTTTGGAGGGTGTGAGGGAGGGATAGGGGTCTGGGAGACCTCTGAGGGGGGCAGGAATCAGGCTTGGGAGAGGGAGCCAGCAATGGGCACTGGCAGCTGAGCTGCCCTTGGCCTTCTGGGCTGCCAGTGCCCATTGCCAGAGGTGGAGGGAGAGGATCCTGCCCCTCTGCTCTGGGGGGTCAGGGAGGGATAGGACTGGGGGGTCTGGAGCTGGCTGAACCTTGGGGTCCCTTCCAGTCCTGATTCTGTGTGCAGCAGCTGACCCAGCCCCAACCCAAAGTGCCTCCCAGGCCGGCAGTGACTGCAAGCTACCTGCAACCTTCGAGCTGCTTCCTGGCAAAATGAGTTTCAGTGCCCAGCCCCTGCCATGAAACATTCAGCCACCCACCCATGGAGCTTTTTCTTCTGCCCCCCAAGCTGCTGTGCAGCTCTGCCAGGGGCTGCTTTGCTGTGCTGTGGCAGTGGGGGCCAGGTGCTGCCAGAGGACAGCGAACTGTGCCTGCCCCAGCGGTGGCACAGCCTCCCTGCCTCAGCTGTCCCGCTCTGGCTGCTGCCCTGGGGCTTGGATGTGATGCCTCCAGGGTGCTTCCAGGGATGCCTTGGGACAGGAAAAAGAACCAGGAGCCTGGCTCCTGCCTCCCATCCTGTGCTCCAACAGCTGGAGCACAGCTGGCAGAGGCAAACTTCACCAGGCCTTCAGGAAGGAGAGCAGCCCGAGGGGGCAGAGCAGGACAAAGCAGAGCAGGAAAGAGCTACAGAGGGACCTGGGTGGGGCTGAGTTCTGCCCAGAGGTCTCACCTGGCATGCAGGAGGGCTCTCCCCTCACCCCTGCAGCCACTGCACTCCACACACATGGTCTCACCCTGCCCACCTCCCGTGGCAAGGCTGCCACACAGCCAAGAAGATGCCCGGGGGGAAGCCCCCAGCACGCCGAGAGCCAGGCTGCTCCTGCCACAGGTGGTGCAAGAGGCAAAAGAGAGCCTCCTGTGTGCAGACCTCTCCTGCTGGCTGGGACCTCTGCCACCACAGGCAGGGAGCAGCACCCAGGCTCCTGCTCTGCACCCTCCTGCCTGCTCCACTTGAAGGGAGGGCAAGCAAAAGGACTAAGCCCTGGGGTTTAGGTAATGCTCAGAGGGGCCCAGAAAGGAAGAGCCCCTTGGGGGATGACCAGGAACACACTCAGGGAAGGCAAACCCCAGGAAAAGCCAAGTTCCCTCGGTGCTTCTCCTGCCATGAAGCACAGCAGCAGCAGAGGGACAGGAGAGCATTGCTGACCCTGCTTTGCTGGCCAGCTGCTTAGAACCCTGGAAGAGTCAGGGCTGGAAGGGCCCTCAAGGACCATCTGGTTCCAGCCCCTCTGCCATGGGCTCACACCAGAGCAGGGTGCTCATGGCCCCAGGACAGGGAGAGGCATTTCTGCTTTCCAAAGCAAGCTGAGGTGGCTGTGCCAGGACCTGAGCAGGGCAGGACAGCAGCCCAGAGAGCAGAGCTACTGACCAGCTCCTCGGGCAGCCAAGGAGCCTGGCCCTGGCTGGCTGCTCAGCTCCGGTGTCCCAAAGGTGTCACACTGAGGGAGGAAGCTGGCAGGGGGGCAGGAATTTGCCACTGGCACTGTGTCAGCCATAACAGAGGCAGCACTCAGGGGTACCTGGGAGAGGCAGTCCTGCAGTGCCAGCCAGCAGCTGAGGCCAGGATGCCCTGGGGGGCAAGGTTGAGGACAAGGGAGCAGGAATGCTGGAGTGGAGCCTACTGAGGTGCTCAGAGGTGGAGGACAGAACCCCCACCTGCTACCCAGCGAGGTCTCCACTGCCACCAGGAGGCTGGCTGGCACACCAGGGCACTGGCCAAGGAGAGGAGAGAGGCTTCAGGAGGAGGAGGTGAGGGGTAGGAGCCAGCTGCACCTCAGGCACCTAAGCTGTGATGCCTCAGGTGGGCATCCCACAGCAGCTGAGTGGGAGAGCAGCTGCAGCACCCTTCAGGAGGGGCTCATCCTGCTTAGACCTTTGCCTACTGCCTGCAGTGGCCAGAAGGGGCAAGCCCCCAGGGCAGCCTGTGTGAGGCTGCAGCCAGGCAGAGCCACAGGGAGCCAGCAGCCCTGGGGGCAGCTTTCCTGCCAGACCCTGGGGGAGCTCCAAGGCAGAGGCCACAGCAGGGAGGCCAAGGCCCTGCTGCTGCACACTGGGATGCAGTGGGGCTCCTGCCTGCTCCCCCAGCCCTGCTGTGCAGGACCAGCCCATAGCTCCCCTCGGGAAGGTGCCCCTCGGGAAGGGGAGAGCCTGAGCACAGTGACACAGCCCCAAGAAGTGGGCAGCAGCAGCCCAGACCCCTCTGCAGCACAGACTCCTTCCCCTTCCTGCACGGAGCTGCAGCCCTCCTGGCCTCTGCAGCAGCCAGAGAGGAGGAAAGGGCTCTCTGTGCCTGCAGTGGCTGGCAAGGGGACATTGCCTCATGGCAGCCACAGCTCCCAGCCACTCTCTTCTGGGTCTGGCTGAGGAGAGCTCAGTCATTACCAACCCCTTGGCTGGAGATCACCACAGCCACAGCCCCGCCACAGCCCCAGCCCCACCACAGCCCCAGCCCCACCACACCATCCCCTGCCCCAGCCTTTGGCACAGCCACTGCCCAGCTAGGCATAAGCACAGGGACACTTCCCCTCTGCCCCTTCCTGGCTGGTCTCAAGAAGCTGTTCAAGGGAGGCTGGAGAGGAGCAGGAGGGGGCTGCAGCAGTGCAGGTGCTGCCACCTCCAGCAAGGTGGCAGTGGCAGGTTGGCAACTCCGCCACCTCCCTGCTCCCAGCGTCTCCCTCCAGCTCAGCCAACATTCACCTGGTCACTGAGGTCATATTTGCCTTGGTCCTCGTTCAGGAGCCTCTCCTGCAGGAGGATTCTCAGGAGCTCCCTGGTGAGCAGCTCCATCATGTCCTCCAGCAAGGCTCTGAGAGAGGGCCCAAAGACCACCGCAGGCTCCTCGGGGGGCTCCAGGTGCGGGGAGCTGCTGACACTCTTCTTCCCCATGAAGTGCCCTGCAAAACAAAGCCCCTGGGGCTCTGCTCCAGCGCCCTGCAGGGAGGCAGGGCTCTGGGCACTGCCCCTGCTGCTGCCCCACAGCAGCCTGGGTCACCAAGAGGCACCCAGCAGACCCAGGGCAGCCGAGGGCAGCACAGCAAGGAGGGAGCCCTGGGGTCCTCCTGCCACACTGTGCATGGGCACACAGGCTGCCCGGGGGGCACACGGGCTGCCCGGGGGGTGCTTGGGGCCCCAGCCCTGCAGACATTCAAAAGCATCCTGGCTGTGTCCCTGGGCAGCCTGCCCCAGCTGGAGCTGTCCCTGCTGAGAGCAGGGCTTGGACAAGATGACCTCTGGGGATCCCTTCCAACCCGATGCAAGGCCTGAAGCTGGGAAACTTCTCCCTCCTGCTGATGGGATCCTGGGGTGAGGGGCTGGGATCCCAGGGGTGAGGGGCTGGGATCTCGGGGTGAGGGGCTGGGATCTTGGGGGTGAGGGGCTGGGATCTGAGGGGTGAGGGGCTGGGATCTCGGGGGTGAGGGGCTGGGATCCCGGGGGTGAGGGGCTGGGATCTGAGGGGATGAGGGGCTAGGATCCTGGGGGTGAGGGGCTGGGATCCCCGGGGTGAGGGGCTAGGATCTGAGGGGTGAGGGGCTGGGATCCTGGGGGTGAGGGGCTGGGATCCCGGGGGTGAGGGGCTGGGATCTGAGGGGTGAGGGGCTGGGATGTCAGGGATGAGGGGCTGGGATCCTGGGATGAGTGGATGGGGTCTCTGGGGTGAGGGGCTGGGATCTGAGGGGTGAGGGGCTGGGATCTCAGGGGTGAGGGGCTGGGATCTCAGGAGCCCCGGAGCTCGCTGCCTGCCTCCTGCACTGATCTTCCCTACGGAGCCATCTGCCCGGCGGAGCGCTGAGGGGCGCCGGGGGCTCCCCGCGGGCACAGGGAACAGAGGGTGCGGCGGTGTGCGCCGAGCTCCGCACGGCTCCGCTCCGTGCAGCTCCGCTCGGCACGGCACGGCTCAGCTCCGCACGGCTCCGCTCCGTGCAGCTCCGCTCGGCACGGCACAGCTCCGCACGGTTCAGCTCCGCACGGCTCAGCTCCGCTTCGTGCAGCTCCGCTCCGCACGGCACGGCTCAGCTCCTCACGGCTCAGCTCCGCTCCGTGCAGCTCCGCTCGGCTCCGCACGGCTCGGCTCCGCACGGCTCGGCTCCGCTCCGCGCACCTCCTCTCGGCTCCGCTCAGCCCGCTCACCGCCACCCCGCGCCCCGCCAGCGCCGGTGCCCCGCCGGTACCTGTGGCCCAGAGGTTGCCGCGGGGGTGCACCTTGATCTTGGCCGCCTGGCTGCGGTGCTCGGCGAAGTCCAGGTGCACGGCGGGGCCGAGCGCGGCTCCGCACAGCAGCAGCAGCAGGCAGCGAGCCGCCGCCATCGCCGGCCCGCGGCACCCGCACCGCCACCGGCACGGCCACCGGCTGCGACCGAGACCGGCCCCGCGCCCGCCGCCGCCGCTTTATAGCCCGCGGGGAGGCGGCGCCGCCCGGCAGGCGCCGCCCGGCAGCCACCGCCCCCCGCCCGGAGCCAGGGCGGCAGCGGCAGGGATGGGGCCGCAATGTGCCGAGACCCTCCCGCAGCGCCGGGGCAGCTCCGGACCCTCGGCACGGACAGGGACCTGCCGGAGAGGCTGCAGAGGAGGCCACCAGGATGAGCAGAGGCTGCAGAGCCTCCCCTGTGGGGCCAGGCTGGCAGAGTTGGGGCTGTGCAGCCTGGAGAAGAGAAGGCTGCAGGCAGAGCTCAGAGCAGCCTCCCAGGAGCTGAAGGGCTCCAGGAGAGCTGGGGAGGGACTCTGGAGAAGGGCTGGGAGGGACAGGCTGAGGGCCAATGGCTTTGAGCTGGGAGAGGGGAGACTGAGAGTGGAGAGGAGGAAGAAATTGTTGTCAGTGAGGCTGGGGAGAGACTGGCACAGGTTGCCCAGGGAGGCTGTGGCTGTGCCCTGCCCAAAGATGTTCAGGGCTGGGCTGGATGAGGCTGGGTGCTGAGCAGCCCTGGGGCGGGGGGGGGGTGTCCAGCCAGTGGCTGTTGGGCTGCAGCTGGACACCAGGAGAGCAGCTCAGCCCTATGGGGCTGGAGCAGGGCCAGATTCCTCCATTCCTGGGGAGGCAGAGCAGCTGCCCCCTCCTTGTCACCCTGAGCCTGAGGGGGGGCTGCCAGCAAAAGTGCTCTGCCTGGAACTGGGGCCCAGGCTTGCTCAGGATGTTGTAGCCCGGGGCCTCTTGGCACAGGAGGTCTTGTTCCTATCTGGGGGGAACATAACTGGCACCCAGGCCTTCTAGAATAGAATAGAAATAGAAATAGAAATAGAAATAGAAATAGAAATAGAAAAGAATAGAATAGAATAGAATAGAATAGAATAGAATAGAATAGAATAGAATAGAATAGAATAGAATAGAATAGAATAGAATAGAATAGAATAGACCAGGTTGGAAGAGACCTTCAAGATCATCACGTCCAACCTATCATCCAACACCACCTAATCAACTAACCCATGGCACCAAGCACCCCATCAAGTCTCCTCCTGAACACCTCCACTGATGGTGACTCCACCACCTCCCCAGGCAGCCCATTCCAATGGGCAATCACTCTCTCTGTGTAGAACTTCTTCCTGACCTCCAGCCTGAACCTCCCCTGGTGCAGCTTGAGACTGTGTCCTCTTGTTCTGGTGCTGGGTGCCTGGGAGAAGAGACCAACCCCCACCTGGCTACAACCTCCCTTCAGGCAGTTGTAGAGAGCAATAAGGTCACCCCTGAGCCTCCTCTTCTCCAGGCTAAGCAACCCCAGCTCCCTCAGCCTCTCCTCACAGGGCTGTGTTCCAAACCCCTCAGCAACTTCATTGCCCTTCTCTGGACACCTTCCAGCAAGTCAACCTCCTTCCTAAACTGAGGAGCCCAGAACTGGACACAGGACTCAAGGTGTGGCCTAACCAGTGCAGTGTACAGGGGCAGAATGACCTCCCTGCTCCTGCTGGCTACACTGTTCCTGATGCAGGCCAGGATGCCATTGGCCTTCTTGGCCACCTGGGCACACTGCTGGCTCATGTTCAGCCTACCATTGACCAGCACCCCCAGGTCCCTCTCTGCCTGGCTGCTCTCAGCCACTCTGCCCCCAGCCTGTAGCTCTGCCTGGGGTTGCTGTGGCCAATGTGCAGCACCTGGCACTTGGATGAGTTCAGTCTCCTGCCCTTGGACTCTGCCCATCTGTCCAGCCTGGCAAGGTCCCTCTGCAGAGCCCTTCAGCCCTCTAACTGACCAACATCTGCTCCCAGCTTGGTGTCAGCTGCACATTTGCTGATGACTGACTCACTCCCCTCATCCAGATCATCAATCAAGATGTTAAAGAGCACAGGGCCCAGCTCTGATCCCTGGGGCACAGCACTGGTGCCTGGCTGCCAGCTGGCTGTGGCACCATTCACCACCACTCTCTGGGCTCAGCCTCCAGCCAGTTCCTAACCCAGCTCAGAGTGCTGCTGTCCAAGCCAGGGGCTGACACATCCACAGCCTGCAAGAGCTTGCCCCCCAGAGCAGGCTGCAGGGCTCCCCCCAGGGAGTGCACCTCTGGTTTCCTCAGCTGGAGGAGTCTCCTCTTTGCTCTCCCTCCCCCTGCAGCCCTTGCCCACGGCTGCTGCAGTGACATTTGGTGGCGGCGGCTGCCCCGGCGCTGCGGCTGAGGGCTCTGCGCTCGGAGCCTGTGGCTTTAGAGATGGAGTTGAAATTGGTTTGTTCCCCCTGTGCCCCATTCTCTGTCGAGGTGCATTTGAATTCCATCTTCTTTTATTGCCCTCTTTCTCTTGCCACAGTTGGCCTCCGGCCACGCAAGCCCCGGGAGCAGCAGCAGCCTTTTACTCTGCCTGCTCTGGCTGAGCACTTCCAGAGCACGCCGAGGGCAGGCTCTGCACAGCCCCTGGAGCTTCCTCCTGCCTCCCACCTTTGTTCCTTACCTTTCAGCAAATCATAGAACCACACAACTGAGCAGAGGGGCAGGATGCTCTCTCTCCACCTCTGGCAATGGGCACTGGCAGCCCAGAAGGCCAAGGGCAGCTCAGCTGCCCTTGGCCTTCTGGGCTGCCAGTGCCCATTGCTGGCTCCCTGGCCCCAAGCCTGATTCCTGCCCCCCTCAGAGGTCTCCCAGACCCCTATCCCTCCCTCACACCCTCCAAAATCCCTCCCCAGCTTTCCTGCAGCCCCCTGCAGCTCCTGCAAGGCCACCAGAAGCTCTCCTGGGAGCCTTCTCCTCTCCAGCCTGCACAACCCCAACTCTCTCAGGCTGTCTCCAGAGCAGAGCAGCTCCAGCCCTCTGCTCCTCCTCGGGGCCCTGCTCTGGACACCTTCCAGCCCCTCCAGAGCCTTCCTGCCACAGAGGCTCCAGAAGTGGCCCCAGAGCTGCAGCTGTGGGCTCAGCAGAGTGGAGCAGAGGGGCAGAATCCCCTCCCTGGCCCTGCTGGCCACACTTCTCTGCCTGCAGCCCAGGCTCTGCTTGGCTCTCTGGGCTGCAAGTGCTCCCTGCTGGCTCCTGTTCAGCATCCCCTGGCATCTCCAAGGCCTTTTCTTGGTTTCTGTCTGCAAGGACCTCACCATCCTGCTCTGAGGCTTTCTCTGGGAGCCTTTGCTGAGGACCCTTGCCAGATACATTGGGGGGATGCAGAAGGATGATCCTATTGGGCTCACCTCATCCATGCACCTTCTAACTCCTTCAGCAAGCTCCAAGCATACTCTTTAAAGCAGCCTTTAAAGAGGATTGCTTGGAGCAACCTCAGACACCAATCCAGGCTGGAGAGCAGCCTGAGAAGGCCTTGGGGGTGCTGGGGGTGCAAAGCTGGAGAGGAGCTGGCACCCAGCGCTGCCAGCCCAGCTCCAGCCTGTCCTGGGCTGATCCCCAGCAGTGTGGGCAGCAGGGGCAGGGAGGGGATTCTGCCTCTGCTGTGATCTCCCTGCAGTGCTGGGGCAGCTCTGGAGCCCTCAGCACAGCACAGACAGGGACCTGGTGGATCAGGGCCAGAGGCCACAGCAGTGCTAGCAGGGGTGGAAGCTTCTGCTGTGTGGCCAGGCTGAGAGTTGGGGTGGATCAGCCTGGAGAGGAGAAGGCTCCAGGCAGAGCTCAGAGCAGCCTCCCAGGAGCTGAAGGGCTCCAGGAGAGCTGGGGAGGGACTCTGGAGAAGGGCTGGGAGGGACAGGCTGAGGGCCAATGTCTTTGAGCTGGGAGAGGGGAGACTGAGAGTGGAGAGGAGGAAGAAATTGTTGTCAGTGAGGCTGGGGAGAGACTGGCACAGGTTGCCCAGGGAGGCTGTGGCTGCCTCCTGCCTGGAGGTGCTGAGGGCCAGGCTGGATGAGGCCCTGAGCAGCCTGTGCTGGTGGGAGGTGTCCCTGCCCATGGCAGGGGCTGGAGCTGGCTGAGCTTTGGGGTCCCTTCCAGCCCAACCCACTCTGTGGTTCCATGAATCTCATCATGAAGTGGCCAGCCTGGCCTGGGAGAGCCTCTGGGCTGTAGAGCTCCAGCAGCAGAGCTCAGGGCTGCCAGGCAGTGGGGGCAGGCAGCCCCAGGCTCAGAGCTGCTGCCTCTAATGACACCCAGAGCAAAGCCCTCAAAGCTCCCTCTGTGCCACTGATGCCAACAACCCTCTTGGTGCTGCCTCTCCCCCAAAGCCAGGCCAGCTTTAAAGCCCTGCCCTGGGGTCTTGTCTGGATGCTCCTGGCTCTTGTTTACAGACATCAAATCCCCCCTGGGCTGCTCCTCCTGCCCAGGCAGCAGCTGCTGCTCACAGCAGCCAGCATCTGAAATCCTGCACATCTCTCCTCCCAGTTCCACTCAAGCCCTAAATGAGTTCTGCTTCTCCCCTGAGCTTTTCCACTCACTGGACAGGGCACAAATAACTCAGAGGAGAGAAAATCTTGCTGCCTTTGCCTAGCTCAGAAGCTTCCCCACCAGAACCACCTGGCAGGAATGATGCCCCCCCTGGGGCTGAGGGCCCTGGGGCTTTGCAGGAATCACCCTGGGGTTCATTTGCTCCACACTGTCTCGGCTCCTGGCTCTCTGGAAAGCCTCTCAAGGTTCATTTCCACAGGGGAAGCAGGGGCTGGGAATCAAAGGGATTGTCTGGAGGCTTGGCAGAGAGCCCTGGGAAGAGCTTGGAAACTGTTCAACAGGAAAGGAGCAAAAGCAGCCCTGGGGGGAGAGCCAGGCAGAGGCAGCAGGAGGCAGCGCGGTGTCTGCCCTGCCCTGGGTCACACAGGGGCTGGTTCCAGTCCACATCCAGGGAAGCACAGAGTGGGTTGGGTTGGAAGGGACCCCAGAGCTCAGCCAGCTCCAGCCCCCTGCCATGGCTGCACAGGCTGCTCAGGGCCTCATCCAGCCTGGCCCTCAGCACCTCCAGGCAGGAGGCAGCCAGAGCTGTCTGTGGTGCCACTGCTGTCACCCCAGGGTCAGTGTGTGTGCTGCCATCACAGCCTGCACTCACTCTGGGCATGTCTCAGGACCTCTCCTAAGTGAATGCTGCCTGCTCCCTCCCCTGGTGCATGCCAGAGGCTCAGCTGGCTCCAGAGCTGCTGCTGGGGCTGATAACAGAGGGGGCAAGCAGAGAGGTCAGGGACAGCCCTCCATGCTCTCAGCCAGACTGGAGGAGCAGAAATGTGCACCTGGGGGGCACTGTCTCCAGATATTCATGGGACACCTCCCACCAGCACAGGCTGCTCAGAGCCTGAATCATAGAATAGAATCATAGAATCAGTCAGGGCTGGAAGGGACCACAAGGATCATCCAGTCCCAACCCCCCTGCCATGGGCAGGGACACCCCACACTAGATGAGGCTGGCCAGAGCCAATGTATTTGAAGGAATTAGCTTTGCATGTCAGCCTCATCCAGCCTGGCCCTCAGCACCTACAGGCAGGAGGCAGCCACAGCCTCCCAGGGCAACCTGTGCCAGTCTCTCCCCACCCTCACTGACAAAAATTTCTTCCTCCTCTCCACTCTCAGTCTCCCCTCTCCCAGCTCAAAGCCATTGGCCCTCAGCCTGTCCCTCCCAGCCCTTCTCCAGAGTCCCTCCCCAGCTCTCCTGGAGCCCTTCAGCTCCTGGGAGGCTGCTCTGAGGTGTCCCTGGAGCCTTCTCTTGTTCCTGCCCGTGGGGAGCCTGCACCCTGCCTCTCAGATGTGAAGGAGCAGGAATCCAGCAATGGAACTGCCCCCCAGAAAACCTTCTCCCTTCAGTGCAGCTGTGGCAGGCAGAAGCAACCTTAGCCCTGGCAGCTTTTCTCCCCTTCCCTTGCTAAAGCAAAACCTTCCAACACCCACACACATCACAGACAGACAGTGGTGACACAGAGCTCTCCTGGAGTCTCCAAGGCTGAGCTGGAGCTGCCCAGACAGCTTCACCTTTGAACAGAGAACAAATCTGACATGAAAGATCAGAGGCACATCAGGTTCAGAGAACCACAGAGTGGGTTTGGTTGGAAGGGAGCTCAGAGCTCAGCCAGCTCCAGCCCCTGCCATGGGCAGGGACACCTCCCACCAGCACAGGCTGCTCAGGGCCTCATCCAGCCTGGCCCTCAGCACCTCCAGGCAGGAGGCAGCCACAGCCTCCCTGGGCAACCTCTGCCAGTCTCTCCCCACCCTCACTGACAACAATTTCTTCCTCCTCTCCACTCTCACTCTCCCCTCTCCCAGCTCAAAGCCATTGGCCCTCAGCCTGTCCCTCCCAGCCCTTCTCCAGAGTCCCTCCCCAGCTCTCCTGGAGCCCTTCAGCTCCTGGGAGGCTGCTCTGAGCTCTGTCTGCAGCCTTCTCCTCTCCAGGCTGCACAGCCCCAACTCTCCCAGCCTGGCCCAGAGGGGAGGCTCTGCAGCCTCTGCTCATCCTGGTGGCCTCCTCTGGAGCCTCTCCAGCAGCTCCAGGTCCTTCCTGTGCTGGGGCCCCCAGAGCTGGAGGCAGTGCTGCAGGTGGGCTCTGAGCAGAGCAGAGCAGAGGGGCAGAATCCCCTCCCTGTGCCCAGCCCAGGCTGCTGAAGGCCTCACCCAGGCTGACCTGGAACACCTCCAGGGAAGGGTCACCCTCCAGGGAAGGGTCACCCTCCAGTCCCAATCTGCCCTCTGCAGCTCCCAGCCTGGGCAGGGCTCCTGCTCACTGCTTTTCTGCTCAGCAAAGCAGAAGAGGTCTGGTGGGAGCAGAGCCAGCAGCAGCTCTCTGCCACCCTGCCACCTTCCCAGCTTTCCCCCTGTGCAGGCTCCCTCCTGGCAGCCCTCCTCTGCCGCTGCCAGGAGAGGTGCTGCAGGCAGCGGGGGAGGCAGCAGGGAGCTGGAGCCTGCTGGAGCTGTCAGCCACTCGCTGCTGCTGCTGCCCCTTCCCCCCAGGCGGAGCCAGCACCTCTCCTCGGGGCTGCAGATCCCACACAGACAGCTCCTCAGCTCCTCCCAGCTGGCAACAGGCAGGAGAGGGCCACAGCTGAATCCCTTCTGACACCACAGGGAGCACTGGCAGCCCAGAGAGCCAAGCAGAGCCTGGGCTGCAGCCAGAGAAGTGTGGCCAGCAGGGCCAGGGAGGGGATTCTGCCCCTCTGCTCCACTCTGCTGAGACCACAGCTGGAGCTCTGGGGCCACTTCTGGAGCCTCTGTGGCAGGAAGGCTCTGGAGGGGCTGGAAGGTGTCCAGAGAAGGGCCCCGAGGAGGAGCAGAGGGCTGGAGCTGCTCTGCTCTGGAGACAGCCTGAGAGAGTTGGGGTTGTGCAGGCTGGAGAGGAGAAGGCTCCCAGGAGAGCTTCTGGTGGCCTTGCAGGAGCTGCAGGGGGCTGCAGGAAAGCTGGGGAGGGACTTTGGAGGGTGTGAGGGAGGGATAGGGGTCTGGGAGACCTCTGAGTGGGGCAGAGGAGACTCCCCAACTGCCCAAGGGGCAGTGGGCACAGACTCCCAGGAGGTGGCAGGAGGCTGCAGCTCCTCAGCAGGAGAAACTTCTTTGGGGTGAGGCTGCTGGAGGCCTGGAGCACGCTGCCCAGAGAGGTTGTGGAGTCTCCTTCTGTGGAGGCTCTCCAGACCCCCCCTGGCTGTGTTCCTGGGTGCCCTGCCCTGGGTGCCCCTGCCCTGGCAGGGCTTGGCCTGGATGATCTCTGGAGCTCCCTCCAACCCCTGGCATGTTGTGCTTCAATGAATCTCTGATTCCTTTGCCACAGGAACCTCAGGGCAGGTGTCCTTCACTGCAGGAGGACCACAAACACTGTCTGCAAGCTGCCCTGAGCCCTGGTGGAGTCAAGGGAAGCTATCTCCAGCTCCATGGTGGTTTGTGCCAGCACCTGCTTCAGATCCACAGCTTTTGTCTCTTCCTTGTCAAGTCCTTTAGCTCAGGTCAGGAGAGAAGCCTGAAGGGACACTCTTAAACCTTTGTCAAAGGAGGAGGGGGTTTGTTGTTTGCAGGGCTGCCAGCTGACCCTCCTTGGCTGCTGGTGTCCCTGCTGCCTTGAGGAGGGCACTGCAGCTGCCACCCAGCCACAGCAGGGCTGCCTCTGGAGGCCCCTTCCAGCCCCTGGCACTCTGTGACTCTGTGGTTTCACCCTGCAGGCAGCTGGGGAGGGAGCACAGAACACTGCAGGGGTTTGGGTTGATTTTTAATACAAAAACAGACTAAAAAGGCTAAAATGTGACAAACCCTTGGCACTGCTGCAGCAAAGCTCCCCCCTGGGCAGGGCAAACCACACCAAGCCCAGGCAGAGCCCAGCTGGCCAGGAGCTTTCAAAGGCAAGGTGTCCTCTTCTTCTTCCTGCCCAGGCTTCCAGCCAGCAGCTGCCTCCAGCCTTCATCTGAAGCAGCTCCACAGCACCTCCAGCTCAGAGAGCAGGGCAAGAGGCTACTCTCGATGGACCAGCACAAAGAGACCCAGCAGGAAGAGGACTGCATACTGCAAGAGAGCAGAGGAGACACAGGAGTGCAGAGCTGCAGCCACAGCAGGCAGCCCTGGGGCAGCAGTCAGCAGCAGGGGCAGCAGCCAGCAGCAGGGGCAGGAGTCAGCAGCAGGGGCAGCAGCCAGCAACAGGGGCAGGAGTCAGCAGCAGGGGCAGCAGCCAGCAACAGGGGCAGCAGTCAGCAGCAGGGGCAGCAGTCAGCAGCAGGGGCAGCAGCCAGCAGCAGGGGCAGCAGTCAGCAGCAGGGGCAGGAGTCAGCAGCAGGGGCAGCAGCCAGCAACAGGGGCAGCAGTCAGCAGCAGGGGCAGCAGCCAGCAGCAGGGGCAGCAGTCAGCAGCAGGGGCAGGAGTCAGCAGCAGGGGCAGCAGCCAGCAACAGGGGCAGCAGTCAGCAGCAGGGGCAGCAGTCAGCAGCAGGGGCAGGAGTCAGCAGCAGGGGCAGCAGCCAGCAACAGGGGCAGCAGTCAGCAGCAGGGGCAGCAGTCAGCCCTGGGGCAGCAGCCAGCAGCAGGGGCAGCAGTCAGCCCTGGGGCAGCAGTCAGCCCTGGGGCAGCAGCCAGCAGCAGGGGCAGCAGCCAGCAGCAGGGGCAGCAGTCAGCCCTGGGGCAGCAGCCAGCCCTGGGGCAGCAGTCAGCAGCAGGGGCAGCAGTTAGCAGCAGGGGCAGCAGCCAGCAGCAGGGGCAGCAGTCAGCAGCAGGGGCAGCAGTCAGCAGCAGGGGGCAGCAGCCAGCCCTGGGGCAGCAGTCAGCAGCAGGGGCAGCAGCCAGCCCTGGGGCAGCAGCCAGCCCTGCCTGCACTGACAGCATCCCTTGGGAGCCAGGGGAGCTGGGTGGGGAGGAGCAGGCAGGAGGTGAAGCAGCTCTTACCTTGAACTTGGGGTAGTCATTCATCAGGATTGTCACTATTCCAATGTAGGGCACAAACCTGCAGGCACAAAGGCCTGGTCAGAGCAGCCTGGCAGGGTGGGCAGCATCAGGGGCCTGGCAGGCAGGAGGAGCCTCTCATGCCTGCTGGGGACTGCTGCTCCTGGGCAGGGCAGCTGTGGCAGCAGGGGCCAGGGGGCTGAGCAGCCCAGGAGCTGTGGCAGCAGGGGCCAGGGGGCTGAGCAGCTCAGGAGCTGTGGCAGCAGGGGCCAGGGGCTGCCCAGCCCAGGAGCTGTGGCAGCAGGGGTCAGGGGCTGCCCAGCCCAGGAGCTGTGGCAGCAGGGGCCAGGGGCAGAGCAGCCCAGGAGCTGTGGCAGCAGGGGCCAGGGGCTGCCCAGCCCAGGAGCTGTGGCAGCAGGGGTCAGGGGCTGCCCAGCCCAGCAGCTGTGGCAGCAGGGGTCAGGGGCAGAGCAGCCCAGGAGCTGTGGCAGCAGGGGCCAGGGGCTGAGCAGCCCAGGAGCTGTGGCAGCAGGGGTCAGGGGCTGCCCAGCCCAGGAGCTGTGGCAGCAGGGGTCAGGGGCAGAGCAGCCCAGGAGCTGTGGCAGCAGGGGCCAGGGGCTGAGCAGCCCAGGAGCTGTGGCAGCAGGGGCCAGGGGCTGAGCAGCCCAGGAGCTGTGGCAGCAGGGGCCAGGGGCTGAGCAGCCCAGGAGCATGCTGTAGGCTCTGCCTCCTTCAGAGCAAAGGCTCTGACCCACCTCTGAAAGTTCCTCTTACCCATCCCAGCCCCAAGGCCGTGAGGATCCCCAGCCCAGCTGAGCCTGGGCTGCCCTGCACTGCTCCTCCTGCAGCCAGGGGAAGCCTTTGGTTGGAAAAGACCTTTAAGATCACCAGTCCAACCAGTCTCTGGCTCTGCCCAGGCTGGTGCTGAGCCATGGCCCTCAGCACCACAGCTCTGCCTCTTGCAAAGCCCTCCAGGGATGGGGATTCAGCCACCCCCCTGGGCAGCCTGGCTCAGGGCTTGGGAACCCTTGCAGTGAAGGAGTTTCTGCTCATGTCCAACCTAAACCTGCCCTGGTGCAGTCTGAGGCCATCTCCTCTCCTATCACCTAGTACTGGGGAGAAGAGACCAACCCCAACCTGCCTCCCATCTCCTCTCAGGGAGCTGCAGAGAGCAATGAGGTCTCCCTCAGCCTCCTCTGCTCCACACCAACCCCCCCAGCTCCCTCAGCTGCTCCTCCCCAGCCCTCCTCTCCAGCCCCTTCCCCAGCTCTGTTGCCCTTCTCTGGCCCTGCTCCAGCCTCTCATAGAATCAGTCAGGGTTGGAAGGGACCACAAGGATCAGCTAGTTCCAACCCCCCTGCCATGGGCAGGGACACCCCACACTAGATCAGCCTGGCCACAGCCTCAGCCAGCCTGGGCTTAAACACCCCCAGGGACGGGGCCTCAACCATCTCCCTGGACAACCCATTCCAGGGCTTCACCACTCTCATGGGGAAGAACTTCCTCCTCACATCTAGCCTGAATCTCCCCACCTCCAGCTTCATTCCATTCCTCCTAGTCCTATCACTACCTGAGATCCTGAGCAGTCCCTCCCCAGCCCTCCTGTAGCCTCCTTCAGATACTGGAAGGCCACAATGAGGTCACCTCGGAGCCTTCTCTTCTCCAGACTGAACAGCCCCAACTCCTTCAGTCTGTCCTCACAGGAGAGGTCCTCTCAATGCCCTTCTGGCAGTGAGGGCCCCCAAGCTGACCCCAGGGCTCAGGCTGCAGCTCCCTGCTGGACAACCTCCCTCAGCCCACACTGAGAACTGAGCTCCCTCCCCAGGCCCGGCAGGGCAGGTCAGAAGAGCCCAGCAGGGAGGGCTGAGGAGGAGGGGGAAGAGTGGCAGCTGGCAGCAGGGGAGGGCAGTGGAAGGGCTGGCTCCTTCCCAGGGCACTCACCCCCTGGCTCTCCCCACCACGTCCTTTTTCTCCAGCCAGTGCTGCCCGCGTTTGTAGAGGCCTCGGTCGTCCACCGCGTTGTTGTCTCCCTTGGTCAGGAACTTGATGTCTCCGTTTGGCCTGGCAAAGAGGGGGCAGGAGGGTGAGGCAGGGAGCTTCCCAGCAGCTGGTCTGCACCAGGGGTGTGGAGACTATCACAGAGATAGCAGAAACAGAATCACACAGTCACAGGATGGCAGGGCTTGGGAAGGGAGCTCCAGAGATCACCCAGTTCCAACCCCCCTGCCAGGGCAGGGCTCCCAGGGCAGGGCTCCCAGGGCAGGGCTCCCAGGGCAGGGCACCCAGGAACACAGCCAGGGGGGGTCTGGAGAGCCTCCACAGAAGGAGACTCCATAACCTCTCTGGGCAGCCTGCTCCAGGCCTCCAGCAGCCTCACACCACAGAAGTTTCTCCTCCTGCTGAGGTGGAACCTCCTGGGTCCCAGCCTGTGCCCATTGCTCCTTGGCCTGCCCCTGGGCACCACCAAACAGAGCCTGGCACCTCCATCCTGCCAGCCAGCCCTCAGCTATTGCTAGACACTGATCAGGTCCCTCTCAGCCTTCTCTCCACACTCAGCAGCCCCAGGGCTCTCAGCCTCTCTTCCCAGCAGAGATGTTCCAGGTCCCTTCATCATCCTCACAGCCTCCCTTGGCCTCTCTGCAGCAGGTCTCTGTCTCTCTGGCACTGGGAGCCCAGAGCTGGGCACAGTCCTGCAGTGTGGTCTCAGCAGGGCAATAGTGAAAGAAGCAGCAGATCCCTCAGAGTCCTGCCCTCAGACCTCACAGGTTTGTGCCTCCTGGCAGAAGGATCAGGGCTGGGTTTGCTGCCTCTGTTTACATGAAACCTGAAGTACTGGAGTACAGCATCTAGGATTGGCACCATGGTCCTGGCACACTAAAGCCAACACTGCTGCACTCAAACCAACTCTGCTGAGGCAGAGCCAGGATAAAAAAGAAGTGGGGGGGAAAAGAAGGCTGCAGGCAGAGCTCAGAGCAGCCTCCCAGGAGCTGAAGGGCTCCAGGAGAGCTGGGGAGGGACTCTGGAGAAGGGCTGGGAGGGACAGGCTGGGAGAGGGGAGGCTGAGAGTGAAGAGGAGGAAGAAATTGTTGTCAGTGAGGGTGGGGGAGAGACTGGCACAGGTTGCCCAGGGAGGCTGTGGCTGCCTCCTGCCTGGAGGTGCTGAGGGCCAGGCTGGATGAGGCCCTGAGCAGCCTGTGCTGGTGGGAGGTGTCCCATGAATATCTGGAGACAAAGTGCCCCCCAGGTGCACATTTCTGCTCCTCCAGTCTGGCTGAGAGCATGAAGGGCTGTCCCTGACCTCTCTGCTTGCCCCTTCTGTCATCAGCCCCAGCAGCAGCTCTGGAGCCAGCTGAGCCTCTGGCATGCACCAGGGGAGGGAGCAGGCAGCATTCACTTAGGAGAGGTCCTGAGACATGCCCAGAGTGAGTGCAGGCTGTGATGGCAGCACACACACTGACCCTGGGGTGACAGCAGTGGCACCACAGACAGCTCTTTGAGGCAGCAGAGCCTGCTGCAGCTGCTGGGCCCAGTGCCCCTCTCAGCAGGCTGCAGCTGGACACTGCTGAGCAGCCAGCCCTGTCCCTGGGCCAGACAAAGGGGCTGCATGTCCCAGCAGCTGGGGCTGCCAGCAGTGCCTGGTGACAGGGACCTTCTGCATCCCACCAACCTCACCTGGCTCAAGCCATCCTCAAAAGCCCCCTGGGCAGAGGACTCCAGAGGCTCAGCCTAGGAAGAGAGCTCTGAGTGCTGGCACAGCTCCAGCTCACTCACACTGCAGCAGGCTTTGCCTCAGCAAAAGCTGAGACCCACCCAGCTGCTGTCCTCTCAGAGGTGACCTCAAGAGCCAGGGCTTGGGCTCCTGACTCACTTCTCAGTCAAAGGCCTCATGGGGCTGGCTGGGACACCCCCCACACTGCCTTGGAGCAACCACAGCTCCAGCCAAGGCAGCTGGGGCTGCTTAGTCTGGAGAAGAGAAAGCTCAGGGGAGACCTCATTGCTGTCTGCAACTGCCTGAAGGGAGGTTGTAGACAGGAGGGGGTTGGTCTCTTCTCCCAGGCAACCAGCACCAGAACAAGAGGACACAGTCTCAAGCTGTGCCAGAGGAGGTTTAGGCTGAGGTGAGGAAGAAATTCTACACAGAGAGAGTGACTGCCCATTGGGATGTGCTGCCCAGGGAGGTGGTGGAGTCACCATCCCTAGAGGTGCTCAGGAGATTTGATGGGGTGCTTGGTGCCATGGTTGATTAGGTGGTGTTGGATGATAGGTTGGATTTGATGACCTCGAAGGGCTCTTCCAACCTGGTTTATTCTATCCTATCCTATTTCTATCCTATTCTATCCTATCCTATTCCATTCCATTCCATCCCATTCAAGAAAAAAGCTTTGCAAGTTGCATTAGGCTGGAGGGGACCCCCAGAGATCATCTTGTCCACCCCCCTGCACTCAGCAGGGACAGCTCCAGCCCCAGCAGGCTGCCCAGGGACACAGCCAGGCTGAGCTGGAATGGCTGCAGGGACAGAGCCTCAAGCACCTCCCTGGGCAGCCTGTGCCAGTGTCTCCCCTCCCTCACTGTGCACAGCTCCCTCCTGGTGTCCAACCTAACTCTGCCCTGCTCCAGTTCCAAACCACTGCCCCTGGTCCTGTCCCCACAGCCCCTCCTGAGCAGTCCCTGCCCAGCCTGCCTGCAGGGCCCCTGCAGATATGGAAATGCAGCTCTGAGCTCTGCCTGGAGCCTTCTCCTCTCCAGGCTGAGCAGCCCCAGCTCCCAGCCTGGCCCCACAGGGGTGGTTCTGCAGCCCTCTAGAGGATCATCTTGGTGGCCTCCTCCAGACCCTCTCCATCAGGTCCATGTCTCCCCTGTGCTGGGGGTGACCTTCACAGACCCACCCAGGGACAGCTTCTGCCTGGCTGAACCTTCTCTGCCGCTCTGCGCAGCAGGTGGACATCTGTCACTGCCACCCCCCCACTGCCTCAGCCAAGCCCAACTCAGGCCAACAGCTGCAGCAGCACCCCCAGAGCCCCCACCTACTTCTCATGGATCTTGAGGACACGGTGGACGATGGGAATCTCCCTGCCCTCTATCCTGAAGACCACGATTTCCCCCACGCGGATGGGGTCCTCGATGCGGTTGGTGAGGAAGAGGAGGTCTCCCCTGTGGAAGGCAGGCTCCATGCTGCCACTGCAAGAGAGAAAGGAGCAGCTGAGCAGGGCCTCAGCCAGGCTGGGGAGGTCATGGTCCACTCAGAAATAAAGTCTCAATGAGGAGCAGCTAGGGAAACAACCCCAGGGAGCAGGCAGGTGCCTGACCTCTGCCAGCATCCCAGACCCACGGAAGGGGCTGAAGGGACCCCAAAGCTCAGTCAGCTCCAAGCTCCTGCCCCTGGCAGGGACACCTCCACCAGCCCAGGCTGCTCAAGGCCTCATCCAGCCTGGATTTGCAATCCAATAGTCAAACTTCCAAGCATCATGCAGCCTGCAGCCAGCCGTGAGGGACAAGGCCTCCTGCTTGCCTCCCAGCACCACGAGCGGCTATCCCCTCAGCTCCAGCGGTGCTGGGGAGCTTCCCTGACTTCCCTGATCCTGTGCAGGCAGACAGATCAGCCCTGTGAGCACAGCCTGCAGAGCCCTGGGGGTGCTGGGTGCTGAGCAGCTCCCCAGGAGCCAGCAGTGCCCTGATGCAGCCCAGCAGGCAGCTGTGTGCTGGGCTGCAGCCAGAGGAGTGTGGGCAGCAGGGCAGCAGAGGGGATCCTGCCCCTTGGCTCTGCTCTGCTCACACCTCCCCTCCAGTCCTGCCTCCAGCTCTGCTGTCCCCAGCAGGAGAAGGACACAGAGCTGTGGAGAGAGTCCAGAGGAGGCCACAGAGATGCTGCCAGGGCTGGAGCAGCTCTGCTGTGAGGCCAGGCTGAGGGAGCTGGGGGTGATCAGCCTGGAGAGGAGAAGGCTCCAGGGGCACCTCAGAGCTGCCTGCCAGGGCCTGAAGGGAGCCTGCAGGAAGGCTGCAGAGAGACTTCTCCTGAGGGTGTCTGGAGCCAGGCCAGGGGGGAAGGGTTTGGAGCTGAGGCAGAGCAGGGTCAGACTGGAGCTGAGGAAGAAGTTCTTCATTGTGAGGGTGCTGAGGCTCTGGCACAGGCTGCCCAGGGAGGCTGTGGCTGCCTCCTGCCTGGAGGTGTTCAAGGCCAGGCTGGATGAGGCCTTGAGCAACCTGGGCTGGTGGGAGGTGTCCCTGGGCATGGCAGGGGGCTGGAGTAGATGATCTGTGAGGTCCCTTCCAAGCCCCCCCCCCCGGCTCCTGCGCTCCCCCCTGGCACACGGCCGGGCACGCAGCAGGCACTGCTGTGACTCATGGCTGCGCTCCCCCAGCTCATCCCAGGCACTGCCACCAACGTTGTTTTGCTCCTGTCTTGCAAATGGCATCTGTCACACCCTGTCACAAAACACAGAGCCTCCTGAATGCCAGGTAAACAATGCAGCACTGCTCCCAGCCCTGAACTTTCCTGCTGCCTGGACTGGGCTTTGTCTGCCTGCTGCTGAGATGGCATCGCAGAGGAAGGGACCTGACCTCGGCGGCCCCTGTCCTGCCAGCTAGGAGGGACAGCCTGAAGCACCTCCCCTGCTCTCCACACACTGCTGCAGCAGCAGAAGGGACAACGTGGCCAGAGCACAGGCTCCATGCAGCACCCACAGCAGCTCCCATGGCTGCACGACTCCAGCCACAGGCAGGGGTCCCAGGCTGCGGCAGGGGCAGAGGTACCACCTCCAGCGTGGTACTGCCGTGAGGGCAGCCTGCAATGCCACACACCTGCTGCAGCAGGTCCAGAGGAGGCCACCGAGAGGATCAGAGGGCTAGAGACCCTCCCTGATAGGGATCAGCAGGTCCATGTCTCTCTTGCACCGGGGCCCTTGCACTGCAGCCACTCTTCTCTCTCCTGTCGCTCAGCACCACCTCTCTCACCTGCAGCCCAGCCAGCTGGCAGAGGTGGCAGCAAGGGCGAGATGCTGATTTCAGAGGCCTCCAGCCATGTTTCTCTACTTCCTCCTTCCTCCCCGGCCACCTGCCTTACCTCGGAGCTCCCAGCCGCGGAGCCTGTGGCCTGCCGCGGCTGGCACAGGAGCCTGCAGCTGCTCCAGCCCCTTGCGGACCCTCCTGCCGCTGGGCTTGGCGGCCCCAGCACGGCCGGCAGCTTCCTGTGCTGCCCAGCACCCTGTGGCCTCTTCACCCGTGGGATCTCACCCCGGGGAGTCTCGTCCTTCACCCCAAGGGTCTCACCCCGCGGGGTCTCACTCCGTGGGGTCTCACTCCGTGGGGTCCCATCCCGCGGGGTCTCACTCTGTGGGATCCCATCCCGCGGAGGCTCACTCCATGGGGTCCCATCCCGCGGGGTCTCACTCCGTAGGGTCCCATCCCGCGGGGGCTCACTCCGTAGGGTCCCATCCCGCGGGGTCTCACTCCGTAGGGTCCCATCCCGCGGAGGCTCACTCCATGGGGTCCCATCCCGCGGGGTCTCACTCCGTAGGGTCCCATCCCGCGGGGGCTCACTCCATGGGGTCCCATCCCGCGGGGTCTCACTCCGTAGGGTCCCATCCCGCGGGGGCTCACTCCATGGGGTCCCATCCCGCGGGGTCTCACTCCGTAGGGTCCCATCCCGCGGGGGGCTCGCTCCGTGGGGTCCCATCCCGCGGGGGCTCGCTCCGTGGGGTCCCATCCCGCGGGGGCTCGCCCCGTGCGCCCTCGCCCTGCCCCCCCGGGGTCTCTGCCGGCCGCAGGAGCCCCGCGGGCCGTCCGCCGCCCCCGTGGGAGTTACCTCAGCACCACCACGATGGGGCTCTCGCTGCCCGTCACCACCATCAGCCCCTTCCAGATCATGAGCGCGGACGAGACGATCATGCCGAAGTTGAGCACCTGGTAGTAGAGCTGCGGGGGGATGCGGCCGGTCAGGCGCCGCGGCGCCCGGCCCCGCCGCCCCCCGCGCCTCCCGCCGCCCCCCGCCTCGGTACCTGCCGCTTGTTCATCCGCCGAACATCGTCCAGAAAGTCCAGCGACAGCATCGCCGGCCACGACCGCGGCGGCTGCACCGCCCGCCCGGCCTCGCCGCTTCCGCCTCCGGCCTGGCGTCACCGCCGGTTCCGGCCCCGGCCCCGCATCCAGCCCGGCGGGGGGCGGCCGGCCAGCGCCCCTGGGGGGCTCCCACCAAGAACGACGCCCAGGCCAGGCCCCCTTGGATGCTTTTATTGGCAATACTTGGAAGTAAACATCATAGCAAGGCACGGACGCCGCTGCGGGGGGGACAGCCGGGGGTGCCCCTGCCGCCCCGTCGGGACTCTCCACCGAACGCACAGCCCAGCCGAGGAGAGAGGCCGGGCTGGCCTCAGCCCGACGCGCCGGGACGGAGGAGCTGCGCGGCCCGAATGCACCCAGATAAATACATCTTTAATTATTTTAAACAATCCTCATAGTAAACGAGAACGAGCAGGGTCCGGGCTCAACGTGGTAGAAAAAACAGGGAAAAAAAACCAAAACAACAAACCCCGAAGGGTACAGAGAAAAAACCACAGCGAGGAGGGGGGCGGCGCGGGAGGCAGCGCGACGCGACCGTGGCAGGAAGGGCTCCCGGGAGCCACCCTGGGGCACAGCCACGCTGGGGAGCCAGCTCTCGCAGCACCGCGGTGCCCACCTCTGCCAGGGCCTCTCGGGGCTCCGCTCCCAGCGAGCCTCCCTGGCACCCACTTCAGCCAGGGTCGCTGGGGGCTTGCGCTCCCTGCTCGGGCAGCCCTGGCCCCAAGTGAGTACCACCCGGAGCGCCAGGATGGTTTCACTCCGGCTGACACCACAGAGTGGGGGGAGGGGGAGAGGAGATGTTTTCCCCGTCTGGGGATGATGCCAACCTGCCACCCCCCTCTGCCCGAGCCCCCCACAGGGATGAGGCGCTGGGCTCCGGGCCCAGCTGCACGACTCCACCAGCACACAGCCGGTGAGTGCCCGAGGGGCACCAGGCCCTCCCGCTGCGCTCACCCCACAGGGCAGGAGCTACAAAAGGCTCCCGGGGGATGGGTGAAGTCCAGGAGGCTTCGCCAAAGAGCCTTCTCCACAGCGGGGCTGGTCCCTGGGCACAGCTTACAAGCTTGAGCCCACCCTGGGTCCGTCCACGGGCAGCCCGGCAGGGCCAGCGCCGTCCTGCCGGGGGCTTTGCTGAGCAGAAGGAGTTAAAATGAGTGAAACAAAGGCAGGGCAGGAGGAGGGAAAGGAGAAGCCATAAATAGGAGAAAGAAGGCGACAGGGAAGGCGAGGCTGGGGCTGAGGCAGCACACAGGGGAAGGAAGAGAGCTCATGGTAAGGAAACTGCAGCTGCAGAAAGTGCTCCTTGGTCTGGAGGAGTGGGCCAGGCTGCGGCGAGGATTCCTGCCCTGCCTTCCCTTTTCCCCTCTCTGCTCGGGCAGAGGCTGAGTGCTTGAGATGCGGTGGCAGGGCGGGGTGGGGGTGGTTTGGTTTGTCTGGGTGACGTTTCCCTTGCAAACAGAGGTTAATGGGAAGCCATGTCCAGCCCGAGGGACCCCCCACAGTACTTCAAAGATCAACCCCACCCTGCGTTTTGAGTAAAAACCTCCCAACAACAAAAAAACCCCCCGGCCCCCAACCAGCCCCGGGGGGGGATTAAGTCTGCAGAGCCTTCGAGTGATTGTTCTGCGAGGAGCCCTGGAGCCCCTCGGTGCCACACGTCTGCCTGTGCCCACAGAGAGCAGAGTCCCTCCTGCACTCCTGGCACTGCAGGCTGCCCTCTGCCGCAGCCTTCACCTCGCCGTTCTGCCCCTCGTGTCCGTTCGTGCTCCTCTCCCCTTCCAACAGCAGCCTCGCTTCCTCCTCCTCCTCCTCCTCTTCCTCCTCCTCGTCGTCGTCATCCTCCTCCTCCTCCTCGTCCTCTCTGACTTTGTGCACGATGAAGAGGTGCCTGGCGAGGGAGCTGTGGGAGGTGTAGCAGAGGCCGCAGAGCGGGCACTGGGCGCTGCTGCTGTCGGCGCGGTGCTGGGCGATGTGCCGGCGGAACTCCGCGCTCAGCGCCGTGGCGAAGCCGCACTTGGCGCAGCGCCAGCGCCCCTTCAGTCTCTTGGCCGCCGGCGCCTCCGGGGCCGCGCCGCTGTCCGCCTCGGCCGGCTCCTCCCCCGCCGTCCTCTTTGGAGATTTGGCCTTCAAGGAAGAAGGAAGAGAGCGCGCTGACGCCGTGCCTGCGGCTGAGCGCGGACGCGCGGGAGGATGTTGGTACCGACACGGCTTCGGCAACTCCTGCGCCCTGCCCAGCCCCCAGACCCCTCACCCCAACAGGCAGGACCTCCGGGGAGAGCTGGGAAGGGCTGGCTGGGCAGAGACAGGATGGGGAAAGAGGATGGAAACTCAGAATCATGGAATGATTTGGGTTGGGAGGGAGCTGCAGAGGTCACCCAGCCCAGCCCCTGCAGGCAGCAGGGACATCCTCCCCTGCAGCAGGTTGCTCACAGCCCTGTCCAGCCTCCCCTTGAACATCTCCAGGGCTGGAGCCTCAGCCACCTCCCTGGGCAGCCTGCTGCAGTGTTCCAGCAGCCTCCTGGGGCACAACTTGTTCCTCACAGCCAGTTGGTGTGGGAAGGAGCAGGGGCAGCTGAGAGGCATGGGGATGGTCCTTAGCCCAGAGGAGGCTGCTCAGGATCCAGCTCTGAACACTGAAGTCTCCACTCAGACTTTTTCTTCAGGGCAGCTCCATAACTCATCCCCTCTGTCCTGCACAGCAAGCTCTTCCTCCCATGCCCTGCCCCTGCCTCTCCCCAAGCTCTTCCTCCCCAGCTCCCTTGTATGTGCCCCTTCCTGTGGTTTCACCACCTCCTGCTGCAGGAACATTGCATTCAGCATACAGCTTCTAGGTTCCCATGTGCAGGCCCAGCTGGGGCCATGTGAAGCCACCACCCTCTGGCCCAGTGTAGCCAGGTGCCCTGCTTGGGGGCAGCAGCCAGCAGCTGGGGGAAGCAAAAAGGATCCATAGAGAGGGGAGGCAGCCCTGGCTGAGAGCCCTCAGTGCCAGGGTGCAGGTGGACAACAGGCTGCAGAGTAGGGAAAGGTCAGGTCTGGTCTTGGAGAACATGGAAGAAAGGAGGCAGAGCAGCCAAGCCTCTGCTCCAGAGCAGGCCCAAAGGGCTGAACTGCTACACTGGGCACAGAAAGTCACAGTCCTGCTGAAGGGGCCTCAGTTCTTGGAGGTAACAGATCTGAGAGGGCTTTTAAAGCAGAGAACTTTCCTACCTGTTGGGAAATAACCCCAAGGGGCAAGGAGCAAACCAGGCCCAGGCCTGGGAGCGCAGCAGCAGGGAAGCCAAGGGCACCAACCAACCCAGGTTAGGCCTGGTCACAAGGCAGGCTGAAGAGTAGGGCAGTACGACACAGGGCCCTGGAGCTGCTGCAGCTCAGCTGCACCTTCAGTCCTGCTCCCCACACTGCCAGAGAGCAGCAAGCTGGATGGGGCTGAGGGAAGGGGAAGGGAAGCTGCCAGGTGGGCAGGAGGGCTGGGGGCTCGGTGACACCCCCTGCACAGCTGCTGGCCAGGCAGTGGGAGGGTGGAAGGGGCTCAGTTACCTCTGCTGGGTCTCCCTCTGCAGCTTTTGCTTTGGCCATCTGGGACAGGTCTGGGTCCTTGATGCCATGCATGAGGCTGATGTGATTCTCCAGCATGAAGGGCTGAGGAAAGGTCTGGTTTTCATCTGTGCAGTACCTGGCACAGAGAGAAAGGAAGGAAGCTGATGGAAGGCTCAGCTGGTCACTGCCACCCTAAAGGCTCTCTGCTGACTGCCAAACCAGGAGGTGGCACTGGGCACTGGTGGTTACTGTTAGGTTACCAACAGATGAGCAAATCCTTGTCCTCGTGGCAGAACTCTGTCCCAGAGGCAACCCAGAGCAGTTTGGAATTGCATAGAATGGGATGAGTCAGAAGGGACCTTAAAGATCAGCCAGTTCCAACCCCCCTGCCATGCCCAGGGACACCTCTCAACTACACTTGGTTACCCAAGGCCTCATCCAACCTGGCCTTCAACACCCCCAGGCAGGAGGCAGCCATAGCCTCCCTGGGCAGCCTGTGCCAGAGCCTCACCACCCTCACACTGAATGAGGAACTTCTTTCTCAGCTCCAGTCTCACCCTGCTCTGCCTCAGCTCCAAACCCTTCCCCCCTGGCCTGGCTCCAGACACCCTCAGGAGAAGTCTCTCTGCAGCCTTCCTGCAGGCTCCCTTCAGGCCCTGGCAGGCAGCTCTGAGGTGCCCCTGGAGCCTTCTCCTCTCCAGGCTGATCACCCCCAGCTCCCTCAGCCTGGCCTCACAGCAGAGCTGCTCCAGCCCTGGCAGCATCTCTGTGGCCTCCTCTGGACTCTCCCCACAGCTCTGTGTCCTTCTCCTGCTGGGGACAGCAGAGCTGGAGGCAGGACTGGAGGGGAGGTGTGAGCAGAGCAGAGCCAAGGGGCAGGATCCCCTCTGCTGCCCTGCTGCCCACACTCCTCTGGCTGCAGCCCAGCACACAGCTGCCTGCTGGGCTGCATCAGGGCACTGCTGGCTCCTGGGGAGCTGCTCAGCACCCAGCACCCCCAGGGCTCTGCAGGCTGTGCTCACAGGGCTGATCTGTCTGCCTGCACAGGATCAGGGAAGTCAGGGAAGCTCCCCAGCACCGCTGGAGCTGAGGGGATAGCCGCTCGTGGTGCTGGGGGGCAAGCAGGAGGCCTTGTCCCTCACGGCTGGCTGCAGCCCAGGATAACAGCATCTGGAGCAGAGCAGAAGCAGCCAGCCCCTGTGGAAGGGCGTGCAAGGCTGGAGCAGGGCAGGGCAGGGCAGCTCAGTACCCACCAGCAGGTGTAGAGCTTCCTGGCTGTGTCGTGGTTGTTGCGGATGTGGCGGCGCAGGCTGTTGGAGGCGTTGAAGGAGCACTCGCACTGCCGGCAGGGGAAGCGCTTCATGGCCTGCGGGGACAGCAAGGCTGCGACCCAGACCCGGGCCCGCCCCCGGCCCGCCCCCAGCGCTCCCACAGCCACTGCCCCTCGGCCTGGCGCTCCCAGCCCTCCTCCAAAGGCCCTCCCCAGCTCTCCCGGAGCCCTTCAGCCACTGCTCTGAGGTCTCCCTGGAGTCCTGCTCGTTATCCAGGTGCCTCTCTGCAGCCCTGCCCTGTAGCCAGCCCCCTCCTCTCCTGCAGTCCTTCAGCTGACCTGCACCCAGCCCGCTCCAGATCTTCTCAGACCTGTTTCAGGACCACATACAAGCAGGGAACTTCAACACCTGGCAAACAGCTGGCCAGTTCCAATGGGAAAAGCCAGCACTCTGCCCCTGTCCCCATCTCCTCCTGGCACTCCTCCAGGGAGACAATGCAGCCCTGCCCCTGTCAGGCCAGAAGGAATCAGACCACAATCCTGATTTCCATAGCCTCTGCTGATGGGGCTTTGAGAAAGGTGACTTCAAGCAAGAAGTCCTGAAGTCAAAGTACTCAGAGCTGTCTGCACAGCACAGCCTGGGCTGTGCTCTGCCAGCAGGGAGGAGCTGGAGGGCAGCATGAGGCTCCAGCTGGGTGAGAGCAGCAGAGACTCAGAACTGTGACCACCACCCACAGCTCTGAGCACTGCAGGGCTCTGCCCCTCTGCCCCCGTTGGATGCTGTGGTATCTACCAACCAACACATCACACACAGCAACTCAGGGTCCTTCTGGAGCCCAGCCCAGGCCAGCAAGTGGGGAAGACAGCACCTTCCATCCACTTACAGATCAGCTAAGAGGAAGGGGGGGAGAAGCACCAGCAGAGAGAGGCTGCAGAGCACACAGTGAAGGACAGAAATGAGCTGACAACAACCTGCAGCACTGCTCTGTGCTCTGGTCCTGAGCTGGCAAAGAGCTTCTCAGAACCACGGAATGGGCTGGAAGGGCCCTGCAGAGGTCACCCAGCCCAGCCCCTGCAGGCAGCAGGGACATCCTCCCCTGCAGCAGGTTGCTCACAGCCCTGTCCAGCCTCCCCTTGAACATCTCCAGGGCTGGAGCCTCAGCCACCTCCCTGGGCAGCCTGCTGCAGTGTTCCAGCAGCCTCCTGGGGCAACAACTTGTTCCTCACAGCCAGTTGGTGTGGGAAGGAGCAGGGGCAGCTGAGAAGCATGGGGATGGTCCTTAGCCCAGAGGAGGCTGCTCAGGATCCAACTCTGAACACTGAAGTCTCCACTCAGACTTTTTCTTCAGGGCATCTCCATAACTCATCCCCTCTGTCCTGCACAGCAAGCTCTTCCTCCCATGCCCTGCCCCTGCCTCTCCCCAAGCTCTTCCTCCCCAGCTCACTTGTATGTGCCCCTTCCTGTGGTTTCACCACCTCCTGCTGCAGGAACATTGCATTCAGCATACAGCTTCTAGGCTCTCATGTGCAGGCCCAGCTGGGGCCACGTGAAGCCACCACTCTCGATCTCACTCTGCTCTGCTCTCATTTCAAACCTCTGCCCCTGGGCCTGGCCCTGCAGGCCTTTGGGAGCAGGCCCTCTGCAGCCTGCTTGGGGCCACTTCAGGCACTGTGAGGTCCTGGGTTTCATTCTGCCCCACACAGGGACAGTTCCAGTCTCTGGCTGCCCAGAGCTCCCTCCCCAGGGGAAGTGCTGCAGCTGAGGCCTTACCCTGCCGTGGTTTCTCTTCATGTGGGACACGTAGGTTTCCCGGTCAGGGATCCACTGGGAGCATTCCTTGCAAGTCCAACCAGTTCTCAGCTTGGACTTGGCTTCAGAATTGTGTCCTTCCAGCCTCAACTCCTTCCTCAGCAGGGAGGAGTGGGAAGTCCTGTTGGCCCCTGCCAGCTCCTTCGGGGGGGTCTGCACCTGGCTCCTCGATGCCTTCTCAGACCTCTGTCGGAAGCTGGAGAGCTCCTCAGGGCTCTGGGGGACTCCATGGACAGCCTAGGGAACATCAGCAAGGGATCACAGCCCACAGTGAGATCCAACCCCCACCACAGGCCTTGGGTTAGAAATCAGTATCCTTGATTATCTGAGTCAGTGATTTGGGCCCCCAGGCAGCATGCTGCTGGCCTGCTCTCACACAGCTGCCCCTGCTCCCTGTGCTGCTTGCCCAGCACCACACAGCTTCCCTTTGCTTCCTGCAGGCCAAGAGCAGCTCCTTGGTGCTGCTGCTGAACATTCGGGATTAAGGCTGGAGATGAGGAAGAAATTGTTGTCAGTGAGGGTGGAGAGAGACTGGCAGAGGTTGCCCAGGGAGGCTGTGGCTGCCTCCTGCCTGGAGGTGCTGAGGGCCAGGCTGGATGAGGCCCTGAGCAGCCTGTGCTGGTGGGAGGTGTGCCTGCCCATGTCAGGGGCTGGAGCTGAGTGATCACAGAATGTCAGGGGCTGGAAGGGAGCTCCAGAGATCATCCAGGCCAGCCCCTGCCAGGGCAGGGCACCCAGGAACACAGCCAGGGGGGGACTGGAAAGTCTCCACAGAAGGAGACTCCACAACCTCTCTGGGCAGCCTGCTCCAGGCCTCCAGCAGCCTCACACCAAAGAAGTTTCTCCTCCTGCTGAGGTGGAACCTCCTGGATCCCAGCCCGTGCCCATTGCTCCTTGACCTGTCCCTGGGCACCACCAAACAGAGCCTGGCACCTCCATCCTGCCAGCCAGCCCTCAGCTATTGCTAGACATTGATCAGGTCCCTCTCAGCCTTCTCTCCACACTCAGCAGCCCCAGGGCTCTCAGCCTCTCTTCCCAGCAGAGATGTTCCAAGTCCCTTCATCATCCTCACAGCCTCCCTTGGCCTCTCTCCAGCAGGTCTCTGTCTCTCTGGCACTGGGAGCCCAGAGCTGGGCACAGTCCTGCAGTGTGGTCTCAGCAGGGCAGAGCAGAGGGGCAGCAGAACCTCCCCAGCCCTGCTGGCCACACTTTTCCTGCTGCCCCCCAGGATGCCCTTGGCCCTCTTGGCCACCAGGGCAGAACTTGCTGCCCACCAGGGCTCCAAGGCCTTTCTCCATGGAGCTTTAAGGTCCCTTCCAACCCAAGCTATGGATGCCTGAGCTCTGTTTGAACAGGGGAGATGCACTGGCAGAGAAATGTTAATGGTCATCATGTCAGGAGCCTAAGCTCTGAAGCACAGAGACACTAGCTGAGCTTGATTCCATCTTTGCTGCTTCCTTGGGGCCTCCCAAAGCTGCTTTGCCTTTGCTCAAGGGGTGGGAAGAGGCAGCTTGCTTCCACTCCATATCACCTCTTGCTGTTTACACATTCACAGCTCCAAACTTTGCTCCTGACAAATAAAAGACAACAGAAAGCCAGCAAGCAGCCTCCTAAGCAACAGCTCTCCAGGCTCTTGGGTTATTCCAGAGGCCAAAGTCCCCCCCACAAAAGAGCTGTGGGAAAGCAAGGAGCAAGGAAACAGCAACCCAGCAAAGAAACCTCAAGCAACTCCCCTGGGAACAACCAGAGCTGATGCAGACAAAAGGCCAATTCCAGCTTTAATTGTGCTCACTACTGAAGGATGGGGAAGCTTGCAGCAGATGAAGGCCCCACGGCCTCTGGAAGGCTCTCCTGGGTTAGACACTCCACAGGCTCCATCACACAAGGTCTGATCTGAGGAGCCTGAGTGCTCTGCACATGATCCAGCTGAGGGCACTGCCAGCTCTGCAGGGTGGCACCAACACCCCACCTCTGCCCACAGCTGGGCACATCCAGAGGGTTTGCTGAGCAAAGAGCACAGAGCAGAGACACAGCTTGCACTGGAAGGGACCCTCCAAGGTCACCCTGTCCAGCCCCTTGCACTCAGCTGGGACCCTTCTGGCTGTTGTCCTCTCAGAGGTGACCTCAAGAGCCACTTTTCACTCAAAGGCCTGATGGGGCTGGCTGGGAACCCCCCCAGACTGGCTTGGAGCACCCACAGCTCCAGCCAGCAAAACAGCTTTGCAGGTTGCATTGGGCTGGAAGGGACCCCCAGAGGTCATCTTGTCCAACCCCTACAGGCAGCAGGGACAGCTCCAGCTGCAGCAGGCTGCCCAGGGACACAGCCAGGCTGAGCTTGAATGGCTGCAGGGACAGAGCCCCAAGCACCTCCCTGGGCAACCTGTGCCAGTGTCTCCTCACCTTCACTCCCTCCTGATGTCCAACCTAACTCTGCCCTGCTCCAGTTCCAAACCACTGCCCCTGGTCCTGTCCCCACAGCCCCTCCTGAGCAGTCCCTGCCCAGCCTGCCTGCAGTCCCTGCCCAGATATGGAAATGTAGCTCTGAGGTCTGCCTGGAGTTTCCTCTCCGGGCTGAGCAGCCTCAGCTCTCCCAGGTGCCGGTGCACAACCTGCCAGGGGCAGCTCCCCGGGGGTGGGATTCGAGGGTGAGCCGCAGGCAAGTGGTGCTCCTCAAGGCCAGCCCGGGTCGAAGGCCTCTTTGAAGGTGGCAGCCTGCCCCTCCCCTCCCCTTCCCCAGCTCTAACCCAGGCAGAGGAGCAATCAGCAGCTCCACAGGAGCCCTGCCGCCGCCGCCTCATTAGGGGCATGCAAAGCATTCCACATTTGCAAGCTAAAGGCTGGAGGAGAGAGCACAGCAGCGGCTTTGACAGGGTGTTTCTCCTTTGGCCACTCAATCTTCTGCCTTTTTAAGTCTGAATGGAAACAAAATAAAGTCACTGATTAAAAGAAAATGTCACTTTGGGCTTCTCTTCCCTTAATCACAGGGAAATGAGGCTCTGCCAGCTGCTGCTCGAGAATAGCAGCGAGGAACCTTTGGAGGAGACTGCAGAGCAGATCCTGTACAGACAACCAGGAGGACAGCAGTGCAGGGCTCAGGCTCCCATGGGATCACACAGGCACAGAATGATTTGGGCTGGAAGAGACCCCAGAGCTCAGCCAGCTCCAGCCCCTGCCATGGGCAGGGACACCTCCCACCAGCACAGGCTGCTCAGGGCCTCATCCAGCCTGGCCCTCAGCACCTCCAGGCAGGAGGCAGCCACAGCAACCTGTGCCAGTGTGTCCCTACCCTCACTGACAACAATTTCTTCCTCCTCTCCACTCTCAGCCTCCCCTCTCCCAGCTCAAAGCCATTGGCCCTCAGCCTGTCCCTCCCAGCCCTTCTCCAGAGTCCCTCCCCAGCTCTCCTGGAGCCCTTCAGCTCCTAGGAGGCTGCTCTGAGCTCTGCCTGCAGCCTTCTCTTCTCCAGGCTGCACAGCCCCAACTCTGCCAGCCTGGCCCCACAGGGGAGGCTCTGCAGCCTCTGCTCATCTTGGTGGCCTCCTCTGGAGCCTCTCCAGCAGCTCCAGGTCCTGCTTGTGCTGGGAGCACCAGAGCAGCACTCAGTTCTGCAGGGGATGGTCACCATCTGAGACAAAATGCCCAGCTCATGTTGCCAGGCTGTGCTGTAAATCACTGCACTCCCTTTGCCCCACGAAGAAATGGGGAAACAATGCCCTGGAGTGATGCAAACAGAGCTGATGCCAACTCTCTGTGCAGCCAGAGGCCAGGCCCTGGGGGCAGTGAGGGGGGAGGGTCACCTACCTTCACGTGCTGCATCAGCTGCTGTTTCTGCATGTAGACCAGCTGGCACTGAGGGCACTTGAACACCCCCACCAGCAGCTGCTTGGTGTTCTGCTGGAAGTGCTCTTGCAGCAGCTTCTTCTTGTTGAAGACTGTCTCACATGAGCATTTGTAGATCACCCTGCAGGAGTTCAGAAGAGTCAGCTCAGTGCCTCTATCACAGCTCCACAGGGTGCACTGGGTTGGGAGGGAGCCTCCAAGGGCATCTTGTCCAAGCCCTGCAGGCAGCAGGGACAGCTCCAGCTGCAGCAGGCTGCCCAGGGACACAGCCAGGCTGAGCTTGAATGGCTGCAGGGACAGAGCCTCAAGCACCTCCCTGGGCAGCCTGTGCCAGTGTCTCCCCTCCCTCACTCTGCACAACTCCCTCCTGGTGTCCAACCTAACTCTGCCCTGCTCCAGTTCCAAACCACTGCCCCTGGTCCTGTCCCCACAGCCCCTCCTGAGCAGTCCCTGCCCAGCCTGCCTGCAGGTCCCCTGCAGGTACTAGAAGGTTTCCTCCTCCTCTCAGGTGCCAGATGCAGCAGTTACTCTGGAACCACAGAATGGTTTGGGACCTCAGAGGTCATGTCCTCCAACCCCCTGCCATGCCAGGGGACACCTCTCAACTACACTTGGCTGCCAAAGGCTTCATCCAGCCTGGCCTTGACAACACCCCAGGCAGGAGGCAGCCACAGCCTCCCTGGGCAGCCTGTGCCAGAGCCTCACCACCCTCACACTGAAGAACTTCTTCCTCAGCTCCAGTCTGACCCTGCTCTGCCTCAGCTCCAAACCATTCCCCCTTGGCCTGGCTACAGACACCCTCATGCAAAGTCCCTCTGCAGCCTTCCTGCAGGCTCCCTTCAGCTATTGGAACCCCCTGCCAAGAGGTGCCACTGTGGACCCTGCTGGAGGAGGTGGTGACAGTGAAGCTCTCTTCCTGGCTGCTCAGCTGTGCCCTGCAGAAGCTGCTGTGCTCCTCCGGCAGCCCAGGGGCGCAGGCAGCAGCTCCTGCCATGGCCAGCAGCAGGTCCCCACCATCAGAGTGCATGGGGAGATACCTCAGATGAGGACAGAAAGCAGAAATACAACAGAATTGGGAAGGAAAAGGGCAGTGTTGGAGCTGCCCAGCAAGGAGGAGCAGCAGCAGCAAGCCAAAGTACTCACTGAGTATTCCTGTGGGGCTCTGCGGGGTGCTGGCTGCCCATGTGGGCCACGGTGCTGTCGGCAGACTTGAAGGCCATGGGGCAAAAAGAACACTTGTGGAAGACCTCACAGTGCTTCTCCTGGATGTGCACCTTCAGCATGGCCAGGGTCATGAAGACAACCCCACAGTGGATGCACCTGGGGGAGGCAGGAGGAGAGAGCTGAGTCAGCAGCACGGCGCCGCTCCCGGCGGGCAGGCAGAGCGGCGCTGGGGGAGGCCAGCACCAGGCCAGGGCTGGGCCCCAGGCAGGGTCCCCAAGGGCATCATGGAAGAGCCAGGAAGGGATCAGACACAGCAAAGTACAACTGAAGGCTAGCAACAGGCACGAGATCAGGGACTCACAGAGTGGGTTGGGCTGGAAGGGACCCCAGAGCTCAGCCAGCTCCAGCCCCTGCCATGGGCAGGGACACCTCCCACCAGCACAGGCTGCTCAGGGCCTCATCCAGCCTGGCCCTCAGCACCTCCAGGCAGGAGGAAGCCACAGCCTCCCTAGGCAACCTCTGCCAGTCTCTCCCCACCCTCACTGACAACAATTTCTTCCTCCTCTCCACTCTCAGCCTCCCCTCTCCCAGCTCAAAGCCATTGGCCCTCAGCCTGTCCCTCCCAGCCCTTCTCCAGAGTCCCTCCCCAGCTCTCCTGCAGCCCTTCAGCTCCTGGGAGGCTGCTCTGAGCTCTGCCTGCAGCCTTCTCTTCTCCAGGCTGCACAGCCCCAACTCTGCCAGCCTGGCCCCACAGGGGAGGCTCTGCAGCCTCTGCTCATCCTGGTGGCCTCCTCTGCAGCCTCTCCAGCAGCTCCAGGTCCTTCCTGTGCTGGGGGCCCCAGAGCTGGAGGCAGTGCTGCAGGTGGGCTCTGAGCAGAGCAGAGGGGCAGAATCCCCTCCCCCCAGCCCAGGTTGCTCAAGGCCTCACCCACCCTGACCTGGAACTCCTCCAGGGAAGGGTCACCCTCCCTGGGCTACCTGCTCCAGAGCTTGCAGGCCCTGAAGGACCCCAAGGGAGCAGCTCCTCTGGGCAGCCTGAGGTTAGGCCACCTGATGGCTCCCTTCTGGCCTTCATTCCGAGGCTGCTGCCTGCCTCTGGTGCTGCCCTGGCAGCTGGAGCTGAGCTCTGCAGCAGCTGGAAGAGCTCCAGGCCCCTATCAGAAGCAAACAAGGCACTGGGCTCTGCTTCCCTCCCCAGAGTGCTCAGGAATCAAGCTGTGCTTTGAAGCTCCACTTCAAAAGAGCACTGTGCAGCAGCCAGCCTGCAGCAGCCAAACCCCAGACAGACACAGGAATTGTCTCAGCTCCTGAGAGGGCAGAGGTGCCAACGGCTGCTGCCATCCCTGGGCAGGCACAGGAGCCTTCTGCTGGGCTGGCTCTGCCTCCCAGCCCGACCCTGACCCAGGTGGGACAGGGAAGGCCACTTCCTAGGGCAGGGCCACCAGGGACCCTGGCACTACAGCAGGATTAAACTCCCAAGCAGAAAGAGAAGATCAAAAGCCATTCCTGACAGCAAGGCCTGGCTGCTGCAGCCAGCCATGGTCACCAGGATTCCTACTGCTGCTCCCCAGCTGCTTCTCAAGAGAGGCAGCAGAGCAAATCTGCAGCAGGCTGCCCAGGGAGGTGGCTGAACCCCCAACCCCCAGCCCTGGAGGTGCTTCAGAGACACAGGGATGTGGTGCTGAGGGATGTGGTTCAGCACCAGACAAGGCAGAGTTAGACTCAATCACAGAACCAGAGACCTGCTCGGGCTGGGGAAGGCCTCCAGGCTCAGCCAGGCCAAGCCTCAGCCCAGCCCCACCATGGCCACCACACCATGGCCCCAGCTGCCATGGCCACAGGGTTCTGCAGCACCTCCAGCCATGGGGACTCCACCACCTCCCTGGGCAGCCTCTGCCAACCCCTGACCACTCTGCCACCAAAGGAATTCTTCCTCCTCTCCAACCTAAGCTTCCCCTGGCACAATTCCAGGCCACTTCCTCTCCTGCTCTCCCCTGAGCCTAGGGAGCAGAGCCCAAGCCCAGCTGCCTGCAGCCTCCTCTCAGGGAGCTGCAGAGAGCAATGAGGTCTCCCTCAGCCTCCTCTGCTCCACACCAACCCCCCCAGCTCCCTCAGCTGCTCCTCCCCAGCCCTCTTCTCCAGCCCCTTCCCCAGCTCTGCTGCCCTTCTCTGGCCCTGCTCCAGCCTCTCAGTGTCCTTCTTGGGCAAACAAGAGCTGGTTCTGCATCAAGCTGGGCTCTGGTGAGCACTTGAGCCAGGCTTAGGAATGAAACAAGCCCTGAGGCAGGGTCAGAGGGTGAGGAGTTCCTTGAACTGACAGCAAAGGGAAGTGTAAACAACAGCCACAGTGGAAGCAAGAACCCCAGCGGCAGAAGGCCCCAGCCTGATAAAGTCACCAATTAGCAGAACAAAGAGGCTGGAGGCTGTCAGAAGCTCCTGCAGGCTGGAGCTCTGCTATCAGAAGCCAGCAGGGGAAGCAGCAATTTGCAGGGGAAGCCTCCCAGATAGCTCCAGGGCAAGGAGGGGTGGCTGGAAGTCTGGGAAGGCATCCTGCCAGGGAAGATAAAGCTGCAAGATGTTGGTTTAACCCTCTGCACGTACCCTGTACCATCCCCTTCCAGCCCCACAGCTCTCCAGGCAGCTGGAAGGTGCCTGGGCACGGTGGAGAGGTGACACAGGGATGCCAGAGGAAAGGAGCACTGGGGACAGGGTTGGTGACTGGGAACTTTCAACTGCAGACTTTTCCTGTCTGCAGTGCAGCCACTGAGCAAAACCCAACTAAGCCAAGGTCACTCCAGCCCCAGCTGACTGCTCTGGGGGGGGATCAGCAGAGGAGAGACAGCAGCAGGGCTCCACCAAAGCAGCCCCAAACAGGCAGCAGCAGCTAAAGAGGAGCAGGGAGAAAGTGAGAAGCAGCAAAGCCAGGCTGATCCTGGGAGGGATTGGAAAGAGCTCCTGGGCTCTGCAGCTCTGCCAGTAACAACAGGGGAGGGGGAGAAGTCAAGTTGCTACGTGAGCAGAGGGCAGAGTGATCCAAGCCAGGGCTCTGCAACTCCAAAGTCCTCCTGTCCTCAGCATCTAGCCCTGCTGCAGCAGAGACAGGCAGGAGAACAGGGGTGGCACAGCCACAACTTCACATCTGCTGGGTTCAGCCTGCACTGAAGAGCTTCAGCAGACAGCAATTAGAGAAGATGAATTCAGCTTCTAGAGAAACAGAACCAGAGAGTGGTGAAGGCTTGGGAGGGACCCCCAGAGATCATCCAGGCCAAGCCCTGCCAGGGCAGGGCACCCAGGGCAGGGCACACAGGAACACAGCCAGGAGGGATCTGGAGAGCCTCCACAGAAGGAGACTCCACAACCTCTCTGGGCAGCCTGCTCCAGGCCTCCAGCAGCCTCACCCCACAGAAGTTTCTCCTCATGCTGAGGTGGAACCTCCTGGGTCCCAGCCTGTGTCCATTGCTCCTTGTCCTGCCCCTGGGCACCACCAAACAGAGCCTGGCACCTCCATCCTGCCAGCCAGCCCTCAGCTATTGATAGACATTGATCAGGTCCCTCTCAGCCTTCTCTCCACACTCAGCAGCCCCAGGGCTCTCAGCCTCTCTTCCCAGCAGAGATGTTCCAGGTCCCTTCATCATCCTCACAGCCTCCCTTGGCCTCTCTCCAGCAGGTCTCTGCCTCTCTGGCACTGGGAGCCCAGAGCAGGTCTCTGAAGGCACCACAAAGACTTCACTAACCCAGCTGGAATGAAAACTACTTCCCGAGGTACCAGGCCAGGTCCCAGCTCTGCTCTGCACTGAAAGGGCCTCAGTGGAACCAGAGGCTCAAGGACTGGCATGGGATCACTGCCACAAGATCCAGCTCCCTGGCTGCTGTGCCAGCACAGCCCCACAGCAGGTCACTGACCAAGGCAGCAGGTGGAACACTGCCCAAGCTGCCCAGGTGATGAAGCTGTGCCTGCCTTGGAGATTCTCAGGTGCCAGCAGGGCCCAAGGAACTGCCCCAGCCCCGTGGTTGGGTTCTGACAGCTGCTCCAGCTGTGTCTCTCCCTCCCAGGGAGAGCACTCCCGATGGGCTGGGTCGGAAGGGACCTCAAAGTTCATCCAGTTCCAAGCCCCTGCCACGGGCAGGGACACCTCCCAGCAGCCCAGGCTGCTGAAAGCCTGATCCAGCCTGGCCTGGAGCAGCTCCTGGAAGGGGCATCCTGTCCTCATGGCTCACAGAAACAGCCCAAGGCTTAGCTGGTGGTTTCCAAACCAGCCAGGCTCTGCAGGCTCCCTGAATGCAGAGACCTTAAAGGAGGAGCTGCAGGAGCAGAGCTTGCCCTGTTCACTGCAAATGTCAATGGGAGAGAAGGAAAAACACAGTGGGAAGGAAGCTTTAAAGGTCACCCAGGCTCAGCTCCCAGGAACATCATCTGTGCCTGGAGAGCTGTCTGCAGCTGAAGAGATCTAAAGATGCTGATGAGGAAAGGCTGCCAGGGAAAGGTCTGCCTGCTCCTAAAGCTCCCTTTGAGAGTCCTGGAAGGGGTTGGGCTGGAAGGGAGCTCACAGCTCAGCCAGCTCCAGCCCCTGCCATGGGTAGGGACACCTCCCACCAGCACAGGCTGCTCAGGGCCTCATCCAGCCTGGCCCTCAGCACCTCCAGGCAGGAGGCAGCCACAGCCTCCCTGGGCAACCTGTGCCAGTCTCTCCCCACCCTCACTGACAACAGCTTCTTCCTCCTCTCCACTCTCACTCTCCCCTCTCCCAGCTCAATGCCATTGGCCCTCAGCCTGTCCCTCCCAGCCCTTCTCCAGAGTCCCTCCCCAGCTCTCCTGGAGCCCTTCAGCTCCTGGGAGGCTGCTCTGAGCTCTGCCTGCAGCCTTCTCTTCTCCAGGCTGCACAGCCCCAACTCTCCCAGCCTGGCCCCACAGGGGAGGCTCTGCAGCCTCTGCTCATCCTGGTGGCCTCCTCTGCAGCCTCTCCAGCAGCTCCAGGTCCTTCCTGTGCTGGGGGCCCCAGAGCTGGAGGCAGTGCTGCAGGTGGGCTCTGAGCAGAGCAGAGCAGAGGGGCAGAATCCCCTCCCTGTGCTGCTGCTCTCCCTGCTCTGGCTGCAGCTCAGCACTCAGCTGGCTCTGGGCTGCCAGGGCCCAGGGCTGGCTCCTGGGGACTCTGTCACAGACACCACTGCACCCAGGGCCTTGGGAGCCTTCCTTCACCTGCCCCAGTTCATGAGAAGTGTTTGGAGCACTGTGGGAGCATCCAGGAAAGGAATCTGTGCCTTCTCCTCGGGGCTCACATCCCTCAGCACATTGCAGCTGACAGCAATGTGAGGTCAGACCTGAGAGTGACTCAGGGGGTTGAGAGCTGCAATTGTGCTGCAAGCAGCAATGCTGAGCTGCCCTCTGCACCTGCAGCTCCACACAGACACCTTGCAGCTTAGAGCTGCCTCAAGATGACACAGAGAACTGTTTGGGTGGGAAAAGCCATCCCAGGCTCAGCCAGGCCAAGCCTCAGCCCAGCCCCACCATGGCCACCACACCATGGCCCCAGCTGCCATGGCCACAGGGCTCTGCAGCACCTCCAGCCATGGGCACTCCACCACCTCCCTGGGCAGCCTCTGCCAACCCCTGACCACTCTGCCACCAAAGGAATTCTTCCTCCTCTCCAACCTAAGCCTCCCCTGGCACAATTCCAGGCCAGTTCCTCTCCTGCTCTCCCCTGAGCCTAGGGAGCAGAGCCCAAGCCCAGCTGCCTGCAGCCTCCTCTCAGGGAGCTGCAGAGAGCAATGAGGTCTCCCTCAGCCTCCTCTGCTCCACACCAACCCCCCCAGCTCCCTCAGCTGCTCCTCCCCAGCCCTCTTCTCCAGCCCCTTCCCCAGCTCTGCTGCCCTTCTCTGGCCCTGCTCCAGCCTCTCAGTGTCCTGCTGGCAGTGAGGAGCCAGACCTGCAGCCAGCACTCCAGGTGCAGCCTCAGCAGTGCCCAGCACAGGGCACAATCCCTGCCCTGCTCCTGCTGCCCACACCAGTGCTGCTCCAGGCCAGGCTGCTGGTGGCCTCCTTGCCCACCTGGGCACTGCTGGCTCCTCTCCAGCTGCTGGCACCCAGCACCCCCAGGGCCTTTCCTGCTGGGCACTTTCCAGCCCCTCTGCCCCAGGCCTGCAGCCTCCATGGGGCTGTTGTGCCCCAAGAGCAGGATCCTGCCCTTGGCCTTGCTGAACCTCACACAACTGACCCCAGGCCATGGATCCAGCCTGGGCAGGTGCCTGGGCAGAGCCTTCCTGCCCTCCAACAGATCACCACAGTGCCACCCAACTGAGTGCCACCTGCAACTGACCCAGGCTGCCTTGATACCCTCCCCCAGACCACGGACACTACAGAGAGCAGGATGGAGCCCTGGGGAGCAGCACTGGTGCCCAGCCACCACCTAGAGCCCTCCAGCAGCTGCTCACAGCTAGGAGGGTGCGGAGGCAGAGCCCAGGCTGTGCTCTGCCCTGTGCCCACACAGCTGGCCCCCTGGCACAGCTGGGCCCCATGCCCTGCCACAGCTATGCCCTGTGCTCCCCCCGGCACAGCCAGGCCCCGTGCCCTGCCCTCCCCCCCTGGCACAACCGAGCTCCGTGCCCTGCCCCTCTCCCCCTAGCACAGCCAGGCCCTGTGCCCTGGGATCCCCCTTGGCACAGCCGGGCCCCGCGCTCTCCCCTGGCACAGCCGGGCCCTGTGCACTGTGCTCCCCCCTGGCACAGCCGGGCCCCGTGCCCTGCCCTGGCCCCCCAGCACAGCTGGGCTCTGTGCCCTGCCCCTGCCCCCTGGCACAGCCATGCCCTGTGCCCTGTGCTCCCCCCTGGCACAGCCGGGCCCCGTGCCCTGCCCTGGCCCCCCAGCACAGCTGGGCTCTGTGCCCTGCCCCTGCCCCCTGGCACAGCCATGCCCTGTGCCCTGTGCTCCCCCCTGGCACAGCCGGGCCCCGTGCCCTGCCCCCCTGGCACAGCCGGGCCCTGTGCCCTGGGATCCCCCTTGGCACAGCCGGGCCCCGTACCCTGAGCTCCCCCTTGGTACAGCCGGGCCCCGTGCCCTGCCCCCCCTGACACAGTTGGGCCCCGTGCCCTGACCCCTGGCACAGCGGTGCCCTGCACTCCCCCGTGGCCCAGCCGTGCCCCGCACCCCGCCCTGGCACAGCGGTGCCCTGTGCTCCCCCCAGCCCAGCCGTGCCCCGCGCCCCGCCCTGGCACAGCGGTGCCCTGTGCTCCCCCCAGCCCAGCCGTGCCCCGCGCCCCGCCCTGGCACAGCGGTGCCCTGTGCTCCCCCCAGCCCAGCCGTGCCCCACGCCCCGCCCTGGCACAGCGGTGCCGCGCGGTACCCACCGGAGCGCCAGCTGGCGGGCGTAGTGCAGGCAGTTGTGTCGGACGTGGCGCTGCAGGTAGGCAGAGCGGCAGACGGCACCGCACTCGGGGCAGCAGAACGGAGACTTGTGGGCATGGATCCGCTGGTGGGCACAGAAACTGCAGGGGTTGGGCAGCACCATCTGGCACACCTGGCACGTCTGCAGGAACAAAGCTCTGCTGGTTAGCTGCTCCCGGCCCTGGGGGCACAGGCACGCGGTGGGGGATGGGGGCAATGCCCCCGGGGATCATCCAGGCCAGCCCCTGCCAGGGCAGGGCACCCAGGGCAGGGCACCCAGGAACACAGCCAGGAGGGATCTGGAGAGCCTCCACAGAAGGAGACTCCACAACCTCTCTGGCAGCCTGCTCCAGGCCTCCAGCAGCCTCACACCAAAGAAGTTTCTCCTCATGCTGAGGTGGAACCTCCTGGGTCCCAGCCTGTGCCCACTGGTCCTTGGTCTGTCCCTGGGCACCACCAAACAGAGCCTGGCACCTCCATCCTGCCAGCCAGCCCACAGCTCTTGCTAGACACTGATCAGGTCCCTCTCAGCCTTCTCTCCACACTCAGCACCCCCAGGGCTCTCAGCCTCTCTTCCCAGCAGAGATGTTCCAAGTCCCTTCATCATCCTCACAGCCTCCCTTGGCCTCTCTCCAGCAGGTCTCTGTCTCTCTGGCACTGGAAGCCCAGAGCTGGGCACAGTCCTGCAGTGTGGTCTCAGCAGGGCAGAGCAGAGGGGCAGCAGAACCTCCCCAGCCCTGCTGGCCACACTTTTCCTGCTGCCCCCCAGGACCCCAGTGGCCCTCTTGGCCCCCAGGGCAGATTGCTGTCCCATGCAGACCTTGCTGCCCCCCAGCACTCCAAGGTCTTTCTCCATGGGGCTGCTCTCCAGCAGGGCAGCCTCTCACCTGTCCTGGTGCCTGCTGCTGTTCCTCCTCAAGCTCAGGACCCTGCACTTGGCCTTATTGACCTCAGTGAGATTGGCCTGCAGCTGTGTCCAGCACTTCCTCCTGGGCTGGGTGCAGAGCAGGCTGGCAAGGAGGCTCTGGGAGGTCACAGCCCTTGGAGATGTCAGATCCATCCTGACACCCCCAGCCCCAGCCTGCTGCAAGGCTGAGCTGTGCCAGGCTGCCCCTTGGGCTGGCAGTGGCACAGGCAGGCAGCTCTTTGCTTGGCCACCAGGGCTCCAAGGTCTTTCTCCATGGGGCTGCTCCCCAGCAGGCTGCCCCTCACCTGTGCTGGTGCCTGGGGTTGTTCCTCCCCAGGCTCAGGACCCTGCACTTGCCCTTGGGGAACCTCATGAGGTTCCACTGCCCAGCTCTCAGCCTCCCCAGATCTTGTTGGATGCCAGCACAGCCTGACAGGCATCAGCCTCCCAACCCAGCCTGGTACTGTCAATGAACTTGCCAAGGGTCATAGCATAGCATCAACCAGGGTGGAAAAGACCTCAGAGATCATCAAGTCCAACCTGTCACCCAACACCTCCTGACAACTCAACCATGGCACCAAGTGCCACATCCAATCCCCTCTTGAACACCTCCAGGGATGGGGACTCCACCACCTCCCTGGGCAGCACATTCCAGTGGCTAACAACTCTCTCTGGGAAGAACTTTCTCCTCCCCTCCAGCCTAAACCTCCACGCAGTCCCCTCCATCCAGGTCACTGGGGAAGATGTGGCACAAGAGTGGACCCAGCAGCATCCCCAGGGGAGCACCACTGTCCCCAGGCCTCCAGCTGGACTCAGTGCTGCTGATCACAGCCCTCTGTGCTCTGTTGCTGAGCCTGTTTCCAATCCACCTCATGGTCCCTCCACCTACCTCACTGCCCCTGATACAGGAGACAGTACCCAAAGCCTTGCTGAAGCCAAGGCAGACCCCACCCTCTGCTCTCCCTTCTGGCCAGGCCTTCTGAGAAGGCTGCCAGGTTAGTCCCAGATCAGTGGGAATGGATGGAGGGGAGGCAGAAAAGCCCCAAGGAGCTCTCTGTGAGAGTCTGAGTTGGACCTTAAGCTCTCCAGAGTGCTCTCAATGATGCAGGTGAGGACCAGGATCAGAAACAAAGGTACAGGGCAGGTATCACAGTATCACCAAGGTTGGAAGAGACCTCAAAGATCATCCAGTCCAACCTGTCACCAGAGACCCCATGACTAGACCATGGCTCCAAGTGCCACATCCAATCCCCTCTTGAACACCTCCAGGCATGGGGACTCCACCACCTCCCTGGGCAGCACATCCCAATGGCTAACAACTCTTTCTGGGAAGAACTTTCTCCTCACCTCAGCCTAAACCTCCCCTGGCACAGCTTGAGACTGTGTCCTCTTGTTCTGGTGCTGCTTGCCTGGGAGAAGAGACCAACTCCCAGATGGCTACAGCCTCCCTTCAGGTAGTTGCAGAGGGCAATGAGGTCTCCCCTGAGCCTCCTCTTCTGCAAGCTAAGCAACCCCAGCTCCCTCAGCCTCTCCTCACAGGGCTGTGCTCAAGGCCTCTCCCCAGCCTTGTTGCCCTTCTCTGGACACCTTCAAGTCTCTCAATGTCCTTCCTAAGCTGAGGGGCCCAGAGCTGGACACAGGACTCAAGGTGTGGCCTAACCAGTGCTGAGCACAGGGCACAACGTGGTCCCCATCAACAAGAAGGGTCGGATGGAGAAACCCAGAAACTCCAGGCCTGGCAGCTCATTGCTCTCTACAACTCCCTGAAGGGAGGTTGTAGCCAGGAGGGGGTTGGGCTCTTCTCCCAGGCAACCAGCACCAGAACAAGAGGACACAGTCTCAAGCTGTGCCAGGGGAAGTTTAGGCTGGAGGGGAGGAGAAAGTTCTTCCCAGAGAGAGTTGTTAGCCATTGGGATGTGCTGCCCAGGGAGGTGGTGGAGTCCCCATCCCTGGAGGTGTTCAAGAGGGGACTGGATGTGGCCCTTGGTGCCATGGTCTAGTCATGAGGTCTGTGGTGACAGGTTGGACTTGGTGATCTTTGAGGTCTCTTCCAACCTTGGTGATACTGTGAGACTGTGACACAACCTTTGCAGCCTGGTGAGAAACCCTCTCCCTGCAGAGGCTGCCTCTCCAAAGACAGTTTAGCTTTGATTTGCAGCCCAAAGCAAATTCAGTTTCGATTTCAGGTCCTCCAAGGGACAGTTTGGGGCCCAGCTCTTGCCTGCCCCTGCCCCCAGGGGCAAACCTGGCACCCGGCAAAGGCTCAGCAGCGCTTCCACTGCTGCGTGCTGCCCGCCCTGCAGCTGAGCCATGCCCAAGCCCAGCTGGCACTTGGGTGCTGCTGCCTGGGGAGGTGCAGCCCGCAGCAGGGAGCTCCTCTGGCCTCCCTCATTAAGTGAAAGGCTCAGGAAGGAGCAAACATGGGGCAAAAAAGTTGGGGGGAGGGAGAGCAAGGAAGAAGTATCCAAAGCAGCGGCCACTCTCTGCAGGTCCTGCAGGAGCAGGAAGCCTGCCAAGGTCTGGGAAGAAGCAGCAGGGCCCAGCAAGGCTGTGGCTCCATGAATTCCTCACATCTGGAGCTGCTGGGGAAGGCTCTGGAAGGGTTCCCAGGCTGCCAGCAGGCTCTGCGGGAGGGACACAAAGGCAGCCCTGGAGCCTCCCAGCGGAGAAGGCTTTGTGGAAGAGACAAGGAGCTGGGGAGCAAAGAAAGCCAGGAGCCATGAGTCAGAGCACAGCTGAGGGCCAGGAGCTGTCATCTGCAGCCAGCATGGCTGCTGGGCTTGGGAAACTGCAGCCCAGCCTGCCCCTTCCTGCCTCCCAGCCCCAGCCAAGGGCTGCAGAGCAGGCAGCAGCCACAGGCGGGGAAGGGAGAGCTGCCCTGCAGCTGCCTCACACAGCCTGGCTTGGCACAGCCTGGCTTGGCACACCCTGCACAGTGTCATGGGCTGGAAGGCAACTCCAGAGATCACCCAGCACAGCCCCTGCCACAGCTGCTGGCACAGCAGAGGAAAGCTTTGGCTTGGACAACTTAAGTGGTTAGAAGAAGAAAGGAATCAGGAATTGGTCCTTTGATGGAGAAAGGTCCCCAGGAAGCTCTGCTGGCATCTGAGACCTTCAGAGCAGTCTCAAAGAGTATCAGAGAAAGGCAAACAGGAGGTGAAATGGCAAAGCTCTCCTCGGCTGTGGGGCCAGGCTGAGGGAGCTGGGGATGTTCAGCCTGGAGAGAAGGCTCCAGGCAGACCTCAGAACAACCTGCCAGCACCTGAAGGGCTCCAAGCAGGCTGCAGAGGGACTGCTCCCAAAGGCCTGCAGGGCCAGGCCCAGGGGCAATGGTCTGAAATGAGAGCAGAGCAGATTGAGGTTGGGGGTGAGGAACAAGTTGTGCCCCAGGAGGCTGCTGGAACACTGCAGCAGGCTGCCCAGGGAGGTGGCTGAGGCTCCAGCCCTGGAGATGTTCAAGGGGAGGCTGGACAGGGCTGTGAGCAACCTGCTGCAGGGGAGGATGTCCCTGCTGCCTGCAGGGCCTGGGTGACCTCTGCAGGGCCCTTCCAACCCAAATCAATCTCCAAAATGCTATTCAGAAGCCAGCAGGCAGCGTGGCACAGCCTGGGGCTGAGCACAAACAGCTGCAGAAAGACCATCAGGGGCTCAGCAACCAGGGAATAAGGGGAGGGGGATTAATCAAGGAGGAAAGCTGGGGATAGGACAACAGGGAGAGGACTGAAGCTGGAAGAGAGCAGATTGAGAGTGGAGAGGAGGAAGAAATTGTTGTCAGTGAGGCTGGGGAGAGACTGGCACAGGTTGCCCAGGGAGGCTGTGGCTGCCTCCTGCCTGGAGGTGCTGAGGGCCAGGCTGGATGAGGCCCTGAGCAGCCTGTGCTGGTGGGAGGTGTCCCTGCCCATGGCAGGGGCTGGAGCTGGCTGAGCTCTGGGGTCCCTTCCAACCCAACACATTCTACTCCTGGAACTGTTTTTTTTTCCCCCCCTTTTGCAGCTCTGCTGTGGAGAAGAAACTGCAGCTTGGTTCCAGCTGTCCTGGTTTTATCTCCCCCAGCTTTCCATGGCTTCTGCAGGCAGGCTGGCAGCAGTTTCAGACACTCATTAGCAGGATGTGCTCTGCACTTGGGTCATGTCTGTGTTTTTCCTACATTCCCAGAACCTCCACTTTAATCAGGAGTTACTCACTACCAGGTTGCTCTAATCCCTGCCTTGCCTGCCACCTTCCATTTGGGCTTCCCCTCCCCAGGTCCCAGGCAGCTCCCTCCCCCCCAGCTCAGCCCTGGCACAGCTCTAGGCTTTGTTCCATCTTCACCTCTGAGCTTCAGCAGAAGGGAAAAGAAACCAATGAATACTGCAGGAGGTTGCTCAGGGCTGTGGTTGGGGTCTTACAGAGTCACTGATGCCTTGAATGGGTTGGGCTGGAAGGGACCCCAGAGCTCAGCCAGCTCCAGCCCCTGCCATGGGCAGGGACACCTCCCACCAGCACAGGCTGCTCAGGGCCTCATCCAGCCTGGCCCTCAGCACCTCCAGGCAGGAGGCAGCCACAGCCTCCCTGGGCAACCTCTGCCAGTCTCTCCCCAGCCTCACTGACAACAATTTCTTCCTCCTTTCCACTCTCAGTCTCCCCTCTCCCAGCTCAAAGCCATTGGCCCTCAGCCTGTCCCTCCCAGCCCTTCTCCAGAGTCCCTCCCCAGCTCTCCTGCAGCCCTTCAGCTCCTGGGAGGCTGCTCTGAGCTCTGCCTGCAGCCTTCTCTTCTCCAGGCTGCACAGCCCCAACTCTCCCAGCCTGGCCCCACAGGGGAGGCTCTGCAGCCTCTGCTCATCCTGGTGGCCTCCTCTGCAGCCTCTCCAGCAGCTCATCTGACCATGCCTGGTCTTATCAGAGCTTCACATCTTGCTTGGATGAAGCCCTGGCACCACAAGCCCCTCAGGTTGCCATCTGCTTCCCTTCCAAGGCAGAAGAGCTCTTCCCCAGCTGCCATTCTGCAGAGCAGGGCAGAGGCCAGAGAGAGGCCTGAGGGGAGCTGGGAGGCCAGGCAGGAGCCCCCCTGGCTCTGCAGGAGAGCAGCTGCAGGCTGGCACAGCACAGGGGGGCTGCAGCAGGCTGCCCTGCTCTGCCTGGCTCTCCCCTGGGTGGCCTGGGGGCACGCCCAGCTCTCCTGGAGCCCCTTCAGGTACTGCACAGCAGCTTTCCCCTTTCTGCCTCACTGGGTGCCCTGCAGCAGCCTGACCCCTGCAGTGCCAGCCGCCCCCCCGCACCCCCCCTGCCAGCTGCCCCTGCGCACCCACTGCCGGCTGCCCCCCGCGCCCACTGCCAGCTGCCCTCTGCGCCCACTGCCCTCCGCCCTCCCTGCACCCACTGCCCTCCACCCCCCCGTGCGCCCACTGCCCTCCGCCCCCCACGTGCCAACTGCCAGCTGCCCTCTGCACCCACTGCCCTCCACCCCCCGTGCGCCCACTGCCGGCTGCCCCCCGGCTGCCCCCGCCCCCACTGCCGGCTGCCCCCCTGTGCCCACTGCCAGCCTCCCCCCGCATGCAGTGCTGGCTGCTCTGAGCTCCTCTTGCCCAGCTCCCACAGGCAGGACCCTGCTGTGCCACGCTTCAGCAGAGCTGCCCGCAGCTGGAGGGGTAGTGGTGACTTGGCTGATGCCAGGCAGGTGCGAGCCCTGCTGCACCACATCCTACCTGCAGCAGGAGAAGAGGCCAGCAAAGCCTCTCCGTGGCTGTCACTTTGCTGACCACATCCTGCCCAGGCCCTCCTGAACTGAGCAGGCTCCACTGCCCTGCCCTGCACCTGCAGTGAGAGGGGAAAAACCCTGCAACAGGAACTCAGGATCATGGCACCAGAGGCTTGGCTGGGTTGAAAGAGACCTCCACAGCTCAGCCAGGCCAAGCCTCAGCCCAGCCCCACCATGGCCACCACACCATGGCCCCAGCTGCCATGGCCACAGGGCTCTGCAGCACCTCCAGCCATGGGCACTCCACCACCTTCCTGGGCAGCCTCTGCCAACCCCTGACCACTCTGCCACCAAAGGAATTCTTCCTCCTCTCCAACCTAAGCCTCCCCTGGCACAGTTCCAGGCCAGTTCCTCTCCTGCTCTCCCCTGAGCCTAGGGAGCAGAGCCCAACCCCCCCTGGCTGCAGCCTCCTCTCAGGGAGCTGCAGAGAGCAATGAGGTCTCCCTCAGCCTCCTCTGCTCCACACCAACCCCCCCAGCTCCCTCAGCTGCTCCTCCCCAGCCCTCTTCTCCAGCCCCTTCCCCAGCTCTGCTGCCCTTCTCTGCCCTGCTCCAGCCTCTCAGTGTCCTGCTGGCAGTGAGGAGACAGACCTGCAGCCAGCACTCCAGGTGCAGCCTCAGCAGTGCCCAGCACAGGGCACAATCCCTGCCCTGCTCCTGCTGCCCACACCAGTGCTGCTCCAGGCCAGGCTGCTGGTGGCCTCCTTGCCCACCTGGGCACTGCTGGCTCCTCTCCAGCTGCTGGCACCCAGCACCCCCAGGGCCTTTCCTGCTGGGCTGTGTCCCTGCTCATGGCAGGGTGCTGGATCTAGATGATCTCTAAGGCCTCTTCCACCCAACCCAACCCATCCCATGCTCTCTGCTCCCTGTGCTGCAGGAAGTGGCAGTTCAGTTCACTTCCCCAGATGAAGTCTGGCTGCCTGTGATGGTAAGCAGGCAGTGCTGGCCCTGCCCTGTTTCCTCCTGTGGGCCTCTTGAGGGGAGAGGGGCAGAGCAGCTGGGTGGGCACAAAGGACAACTGCCCCTCCTTGTGTGTCCTTCCCTGGAGCCTGTGGCCCACCCCCCCAGGAGCTGTCCACCACCTCCCTGTGGTGCCACAAGGATCAGAGTCCTGTGGCTGCACACAGACCTCCTGCTCCTCCTTACTGGACCCTCCTGAGGGCCACCCCCTCAGGCACTACTGCCCTCAGCAGCAGGGCTGAGCAGAGCCCCACTGTGCCCCTGAGCTCTGCAGGCAGTTCAGCTGAGCTGCAGGATGCCCTTGGCAGCACCCCTGGTGCCCACCTGGAAGAAGATCAGGGGAGCAGAAGCCTTCCTCTTGGTGCCAGAGGACAGCAGCTTCAGTCTGCTCCCTGAGGCAGGCTCCGCCTCACCTCCAGCTGTCCTCTCCTCCTTGCTCTCAACCATCTCCTGGCCCCAGCCTGCTCATCCTCCTCCTCCTCTAAGCTGCTCTCAGTGCCCAGGGGCTGCAGGCCCACCAAGGTGAGGCAAGTGGGCATGGGTGGGTCAGGAGGAGAGAGGCTGGCACTGCTGCCTTTTGTGGCAGCACATCAGACACAGGTGTCAGCAGGCCATGAAGCCCCTGCCTAGCTTCTCTCCATCCCCAGCCCCTTCTCCTCACCATCCCCAGCTCTGCTTTGGCCTGAGGCTGCAGACTCTTGCTCCTGCCCTACCACTCATCTCTGCCTGTGCTACCAGCCTGGAGCTCCAGGCCCTCAATCAGCTTCCACAGAATCACAGAATGGGCTGGAAGGGAACTCAGAGCTCATCTCCCCCAAGCCCCTGCCAGCTACCAAAGGCCTCATCCAGCCTGGCCCTGAACACCTCCACAGAGCAGGGATCCACAGCCTCCCTGGGCAGCCTGTGCCAGAGCCTCAGCACCCTCACAATGAAGAACTTCTTCCTCCCCTCCAGTCTGACCCTGCTCTGCCTCAGCTCCAAACCCTTCCCCCCTGGCCTGGCTCCAGACACCCTCAGGAGAAGTCTCTCTGCAGCCTTCCTGCAGGCTCCCTTCAGGCCCTGGCAGGCAGCTCTGAGGTGCCCCTGGAGCCTTCTCCTCTCCAGGCTGATCACCCCCAGCTCCCTCAGCCTGGCCTCACAGCAGAGCTGCTCCAGCCCTGGCAGCATCTCTGTGGCCTCCTCTGGACTCACTCCAACCATTCTATCATCCCAACACTCTCCATCCCTCTGCCTCTCCAGCCACATCCAAACCAAATCCATCCTGGCTGGTACCAAAGGACTTCATTAACCACCCTTGGTCTGGAAGCAGGAGAAAGCAGCACTTGAGGAGCCCCAGGGAACTTCTGCTGGGTTCCAACCCTCTTGCTCTCCAAATTAAACCATGAAGATGCAGGGGGTGGAAAAATGGAAGAGGGGGGGGAAGAAAATAGCAGAGATGTGGCTGCTGCCTGCTCCTTCCCTGATGGGAAGCCAGCTGCACAGCATGAGGCCCTACCAGCTCCTGGCAGGGGCTGGCCACACAGCCCCAGCACAGAACTAAGAGGGGGAAGGATGAGGAGAAAGAAAAGGCAGCCATGAAACTGCTTTGAAACAACCCCAGGGTAGGTGGGGCAGCAAGAGGAAGGGCCACAGCTCACTGAGACCTTCCACTGGGCAAGGCAAGGGGGGCAGAGGGAAAGGGGCAGGCAGGGGGCTGGGACTGGAGGAGCTCTGAGGTCCTTTCACAGAAGGGTTTGGGCTGGAAGGGAGCTCAGAGCTCAGCCAGCTCCAGCCCCTGCCATGGGCAGGGACACCTCCCACCAGCACAGGCTGCTCAGGGCCTCATCCAGCCTGGCCCTCAGCACCTCCAGGCAGAAGGCAGCCACAGCCTCCCTGGGCAACCTGTGCCAGTGTGTCCCTACCCTCACTGACAACAATTTCTTCCTCCTCTCCACTCTCAGTCTCCCCTCTCCCAGCTCAAAGCCATTGGCCCTCAGCCTGTCCCTCCCAGCCCTTCTCCAGAGTCCCTTCCCAACTCTCCTGCAGCTCCTCAGCTGACATTTGGGTCCCAGCCAGCTCAGTGGCTTTTGAATGGTCAAGTCCAACAAAAGGCCCCAGCCAAGAGTGCCCCATCTCTGGGTGCCAGCAGGTGCCCAGCTGTGCCCAAGAGGCTCAGGAAGTCCTCTGAGTTCCTGCAGATGCTCCTGGGAGCTGAGCTGTCCCTGCCAGCCAACCAGCCCCAGACCAGGTCTGTTCCTCACTTGTGCTGCAAACTCCTTCCAGAAGTGCCTCCTCTGATGATCCCAAGCCAGCCTCCAGCTCTCCCTGTAGGCCTGCCCTGGGCTGCCCTCCCATCTCTGTTGTCCCTACAGCCAAACAGCTCTTTTCTGCAGACATGCCAGCAGCTCCAGGGGGTCCTCTGCAGCCACTCTCGCTGCTTGCTGAATCTCCACATCAGGAGAAGCTTCTGTGCTGTGAGGCTGCTGGAGGCCTGGAGCAGGCTGCCCAGAGGCTGTGGAGTCTCCTGCTCTGGAGAGCTTCCGACCCCCCCCTGGCTGTGCTCCTGTGTGCCCTGCCCTGCCAGGGGATCAGCCTGGATGACCTCTGAGGGTCCCTCCCAACCTCTACCATTCTGTGAGTCCATGAACTCCTGAAGGTGTTCTGTTCCCCTCAGCCCCCCCCCGCCCCATGCCCCTGCCCCAGGTTATCCCCAGGGCCCCTGCACAGCTGCATCACCTTGGCCCTTTGGAGGCTTCCTCTGACCAAGCACCTGCCTCCTGCTTCTCACCCCCTTCATCCCATTCCTACTCAGGCTCCAAGACCCTCTGGGTCCCCTGTTAAGCATTCCCATTTTCCATGAGTTCTCACTCTCTTGGGGCAGTGAATTCTATCTGCAGTCACCCTCCAAGGTCCCTAACCTCAGGGCCACCCAAGGTCCTCAGCACAGACTTTAGCTGCAGAGGCATCACCATCACAGACTTGTTTGGGTGGGAAAAGCCATCCCAGACCAGCCAGGCCAAGCCTCAGCCCAGCCCCACCATGGCCACCACACCATGGCCCCAGCTGCCATGGCCACAGGGTTCTGCAGCACCTCCAGCCATGGGGACTCCACCACCTCCCTGGGCAGCCTCTGCCAACCCCTCACCACTCTGCCACCAAAGGAATTCTTCCTCCTCTCCAACCTAAGCCTCCCCTGGCACAGTTCCAGGCCAGTTCCTCTCCTGCTCTCCCCTGAGCCTAGGGAGCAGAGCCCAAGACCAGCTGCCTGCAGCCTCCTCTCAGGGAGCTGCAGAGAGCAATGAGGTCTCCCTCAGCCTCCTCTGCTCCACACCAACCCCCCCAGCTCCCTCAGCTGCTCCTCCCCAGCCCTCTTCTCCAGACCCTTCCCCAGCTCTGCTGCCCTTCTCTGGCCCTGCTCCAGCCTCTCAGTGTCCTGCTGGCAGTGAGGAGACAGACCTGCAGCCAGCACTCCAGGTGCAGCCTCAGCAGTGCCCAGCACAGGGCACAATCCCTGCCCTGCTCCTGCTGCCCACACCAGTGCTGCTCCAGGCCAGGCTGCTGGTGGCCTCCTTGCCCAGCTGGGCACTGCTGGCTCCTCTCCAGCTGCTGGCACCCAGCACCAACTCTGATTGCCTTCAGCAATGCAGCAGCTTTGCTGAGCAGATGCTGTGGGAGCAGCATGGAGCAGCAGCAGGCAGGCTGGAGGACAGCAGAGTGGGGAAGGACTCCCAGAGCAATGCAGGCATCCCCCTGGGGCTGGGCAGGAGAAGAGCAAAGGGGAAGGGGATGGTTTTACAAGCTCCACCATCACTTTCCCCACACTACACAAACATGTCCCATTCAGCAGGCCCAGCTTGGAGCAAGAGGCCTCAACTCTGCTCTTGGTTGAGACCCAGAACAAAAGCTATCAGGACCAGCTCAAAGTTCTCTGACCTGCCAACTTCACCTCTGGGAAGCTCAGGGAGCAGAGCCTCCTGGAAGCTAGGCTAAGGCAGGTGGAGGGCAGGGAGGTGATCTGAGACAGCCAGCACTGCTTCACCAAGGGCAAGTCCTGCCTGACCAACCCAGTGGCCTTCTGTGATGCAGTGCTGACCTCAGTGGCCAATACATCCCATCCAGCTGGGCCTTAGGGGAGCCTCTGACACAGCCCCACAGCAGCCTGCCCTGGGGGCTGCAGAGGTGCAGGCTGCATGGGTGGGATGGCATCCAAGGGGCAGAGGTCAGTGGGTGAGGTCCAGATGGGTGACAAGTGGTGTCCCTCAGGGGGCCACACTGGGAGCAGTGCTGCTCAGTGGGACTGAGGTACCCTCAGCAAGGCTGCAGGAGACACCAAGCTGAGTGGAGCAGTGTGCCAGAGAGGCAGGATGGCATCCAGAGGCACCTGGACAAGATGGAGAACTGGACCCAGGGGAGCCTCATGGGGTCCAACAAGAGCAAGTGCAGGGTTCTGTATCTGGGTGAGGGCAACCCTTGACACCAGTCCAGGCTGGAGGTGAAGAGTGAGAGCAGCCCTGCAGGGAAGGACTTGTGGTGCTGGGGGGATAGAACCTGGGCAGGAGCCAGCAACGGGCCCAAGGGCAGCCTGGGCTGCATCCAAAGCAGTGTGGCCAGAGCTAGAGGGAGAGGATCCTGCCCCTCTGCCCTGCTCTGAGCCCACCTGCAGCACTGCCTCCAGCTCTGGGGCCCCCAGCACAAGAAGGACCTGGAGCTGCTGGAGAGGCTCCAGAGGAGGCCACCAGGATGAGCAGAGGCTGCAGAGCCTCCCCTGTGGGGCCAGGCTAGGAGAGTTGGGGCTGTGCAGCCTGGAGAAGAGAAGGCTCCAGGCAGAGCTCAGAGCAGCCTCCCAGGAGCTGAAGGGCTCCAGGAGAGCTGGGGAGGGACTCTGGAGAAGGGCTGGGAGGGACAGGCTGAGGGCCAATGGCTTTGAGCTGGGAGAGGGGAGACTGAGAGTGGAGAGGAGGAAGAAATCCTTGGCAGTGAGGCTGGGGAGACACTGGCACAGGGAGGTGCTGGAGACATTCAGGGTCAGGCTTGATGGGCTCTGAGCACCCTGGTCAGGCTGGGGCTGTCCCTGCCCATGGCAGGGGCTGGACTAGAGGACTTCTGGAGGGGCCTTCCAAGGCAGTGCATTCACAGAAGCACAGAACACATCCCTGTGCTGGCAGAGCTCACAGAGCCTCTCCTGAGCACCCTGATGATGTGGCCACCCCAACCCCTCCTGGCCACATAATTCCTCACAAGGCAAGAACCATTCCCCCAGGCCAAGAACCATCCCACCATAAGCTGCTTGGGCTTTGCTGCTGCTGCTGAGCTGAAGAGGAAGACAAGAAAGCAGCTGAGCAGGACCACAGCAACCTCAGTGCTCCTGCAAGCCAACCCCATGGAGGCACAACAGCCAGGGCAGAGACTCCTGGTCCCCCCTCCCCATGTCTCTTGTCAGTAGGAAGTCCTTGGCCATGGAGCTTGGGGAGACTGCTGGCAGCAGGCCAGCATGGAAAGCCTGCACTAGCCTAAAGAGCCAAGGAGAAAGGATTCCTCCTCCTGGCCCACCTGAGGCTGGCTTCGACTTGGCCAAGATGGAGCACACAAGCATGGTCATGGGACCCACTGAAGAGCTTCTCCTCCTCTTCAGCAAGGGCAAGACTAAGCTTGAGTTTCAAAGGGCATCTGAAGCCCTGGCTGCACTTGCAGGGAGGTCTGTGAAGGCAGTGGAGCCCCAGGCAGGGAGCCACGATCCAGGCTCTCCTATGGAGACACAGCACCAGCATGGCACCAACTCCTCCCTCTCCCACCCACAGGGCAAGAACAGCCCAAAGCAGCCTTCCACCCCCACACTGCACTGCTCCCCTCCCACCAGCCAGCCCCCTAGGGCCCCCTGCCACTGCACTGCTGCCCTCAGCCAGCCCACAGCCCCCTCCCAATGCTAACCATAAAGCCAGCACCTGAGGCCCCAAGTGTTCCGTGGCAGAGGCTGGCACAGGCTCTGGGACAGGTGAAGTTCTCCTGTGTCAGACTTCTTCCAGCCATGCTTGGAGCACAAAAACCTGTTCCAGGTAAAGTCCTGCTAGTCCTCCCCTACAGCACTCTTGCATGCCTCTTTGAAGGGATCTTTGATCTCTAACACCTTCCTGTGATGCTCAGGGATCTCCAGGGGTCTCCTTCCTACCCTCTTTACGATGCCTTAAGAGGGCAAGCAACCAACACCCTTCATGTGCACACAGCTGGGCTCAGCCACATCCCAAACCACAGAGATCAGGGCCTGGAAGGGAGCTCCAGAGATCATCCAGCCCAGCCCCTGCCAGAGCAGGGGCACCCAGGGCAGGGCACACAGGAACACAGCCACGGGGGGGTTGGAAGCTCTCCAGAGCAGACTCCACAACCTCCCTGGGCAGCCTGCTGCAGGCCTCAGCACCACCTCACACTCACAAAGTTTTCCCTTCTGTTCCTCTGCTCCAGCTTGTCCCCAGTGCCCCTTGTGCTGTCCTTGGCCATCCCTGAGCAGAGCCTGGCTCCAGCCCTGCACATCTTTAGCCCCAGCAGTGAGGGCAGCCCTCAGGCTGCTCTGCTCCCAGCTCCAAGCCCCAGCTCCCTCAGCCTGGCCTCACAGGAGATGTTCCACTGCCTGCAGCAGCTCTGTGCCTCAGGGCTGAACTCTCTCAAGCTGTTCCCTGAGGTCCTTCTTGAGCTGAGGGGCCCAGAACAGGACACAATATCCCAGCTGTGGCCTCAGCAGGGCAGAGCAGAGGGGCAGGAGAACATCTCTGAGCCTGCTAACCACAGCCCTTCTAATGCACCCCAGGATGCCCTTGGCTGCCTTGGCACATCCCCACGAGCAATCCTGCAGGCAGAGTGCCACACCAGCCACCGCCACCAGCTCCGCTCTCCCCCCAGGGGACAATGAGGTGTTTAAGCCCAGGCTGGCTGAGGCTGTGGCCAGCCTGCTCTAGTGTGGGGTGTCCCTGCCCATGGCAGGGGGGTTGGAACTAGCTGATCCTTGGGGTCCCTTCCAACCCTGACTGATACTACGACACTATGCTATGACACAATCTCTCTCAGCTGACAGATGTCAGCCACAGGACCCCGAGGACAACTCACCAGCCTCTCGCTGTCTTCCGAGGTCCTCTGGTAATGAGCTGCCAGAGCCAGGGCGTCCTGGGCCTTCTTGTTGCACTCCGAGCACTTCAGCACGAGGCGGACCAGCCGCAGCGGGTCGGGGTAGAGGGGCAGGGCCGGCTGGGCAGCCCCCGCCGCGGCGCCCGGGGGAGAGGCCGAGGGCAGAGTCTGAGCGGCCGGGGGGGCGGAGGAGCTGGTGGGGGAAGGGGAGAACATTTGGTCTGCGGCGATGGGCCGGAGCAGCAGCTGGGAGCACTGCATGACCAGGCCCTTGCTCTTGTGGTCGCGGGCGTGCTTGAGCAGGCTGCAGCGGTTGAAGAAGAGCAGAGTGGAGGAGCACTGCGTGCAGAGCACCTCGATGTGCACGCTGCGCCGGCCGTAGTGCTGCGCCAGGCTGCTCTCCAGGGCGAAGGCGTCGCCGCACTCCAGGCAGCTGTACCCCGCGGCGGGCAGGCTGATGCTGGCACCCGGCGGCGGGCTCAGGTCCGGGCTGTACACCGGCACCGGGTTGGCGCCGTGCAGCACCCTGCTGAAGGCCTCGGCGGCCGCCGGCGCGGCCTTCTTCACCTGGTGCACCAGCGGCACCGACATCTGCGGCGCCCCCGGCTGGCCGCGCCGCGGCGCCCCCGACTTGGCCGTGACCGAGGCCGCCACGCTGTGGGGCACCAGGTTGAGGTTGGCCAAGTGTACGGCTTTGGGCAGCAGGCCGGAGCCGGCGGCACCGGAGGGCTGCGACCCCGCACCCTGCTGCTGCTGCCTCTTGACGCCCACTCTGATGGCGCCGCCGCCACTGCCGCAGCCGGGCAGGGGGGACAGGGCCACGGTGCAGGTGCTGGTGACAGCCAGGTCTGCTCTCAGCCCGTCGGAGCAGGGGCTCACCACGCCGGGCAGCTGGCCGGCCGCGGCGGCCCCGCCCCTGGCCGAGGCCCTGCCGGCCTCGCTCTCCATGGCGGCGCTGGTGTCGGGGGATGGGAAGGACTTGCTGAACTCCTCGGCGGAGGAGGTCTCCGCGGGGGACTCCTCGGAGGATTTGCCCAGCTCGTCGCTTTCGGGCAGGATTCTGGTCACCGTCCTTTTGATCTCACCGGAGGACGTCTTGATGGTCTTGATCCTGACTTTGGGGATGGCTGGCGGCGAGCCGGCGGCCATGGAGGGAGAGCCCTTCCCGCTGCTGTCGCTGCAGACGCTGCGAGGGCTCTCGGGCTGTTTGCTGGCCTTCCTCACCACCTCTAAGGGGCTCCTGGGGCTCTTGGGCGACTTGGGCATTTTGGGGCTCCCCTTCGTCCCGTCTTTGAAAGGCCCGGGGTCCTTGGCAGGGCTCGGCTGCTCGCCCTTGGGGACGCAGGCCACCTTCTTGGCCTGGAGAGCCACCAAGGCTGCCACGCAGGAGGACAGCTTGGAATGAGTGGGCTTCAAGCGCTGGCGCGGCGGCACCGCCAGGGCCACGTTCAGCTCGGGGGCAGAGCCCTTGCCGTCCCCCAGGCTGTTGTGAGGGCGCTCTCCAAACACCAGCCCCTCTCCGAGGAAGCTGCCGGTGTCTACCAAGCCCTTGCCCGGCTCCGCGAACCTCTCCGCCGCTCGGTCTTGCTCCCCCAGGCCGGCTTCCAGCCTGCTCCCGAGCTGGCAGGGGAGCTGCACCTTCTGCTCCTTCTTGCAGTAGTGGTCAAACATGCTCAGCTCAGGCTCCGGGGCCTTCCTCAGCTGATCCAGCACCGAAGCTCCTGTGGCTATGTACATGGAAGGTGGAGGGAAATAGGGAGTCTGGGCGTGTTTGGGTTTGTCCCCAACGCTGTTCTCTTTGAACGAGTCCTCGGGCTCCGGGCTGGAGATGGGACTGAACTGACTGAACGTGGGCAAAGGCTCCGCCTTGGCCTGCTCCAGCTTCTCCGAGTAGCACCTGGAGCTGTCCCCATTGATGAAAGCCGACTCGAACTTGCCGTAGGAGTGCACCAGGGCGTGAGCCTCGGGCGGCAGGTCGGGGGCCGCGGAAGCCGTTGTGCAGCAGCGCGGGGCCCAGGTGGTTGCCCTCCTTCTCGGGCTCGAAGGCCTCCTGGCGGCTGGTGTTCTTCACGATCACGCTCACCACCGGGGCGTCGGGGGGAGGCAGCGCCTGGGACAGGGCCACACTCTCCTCCACGCACAGCCCCGAGGCCTTCAGCTGGCCCTCGCCCTCCTCCCCGGCCGAGGGGATGGTCTCCTTGGCGTCGAGGCTGGTGGGGTCAGGGATGTCGAAAGCAGCCAGGAGGTCATCGAAGTCTGGGGTCTTCATGTCCCCCATGGTGAAAGCTGTGATTAGAGGCAAAGCAAACCCATAAACGTGTGCCAGGGACAAACCCTGTCACAAAGCCCTGCTGTGACGAAAGCCAGCCCTGCCCAGGCTGCTCCCACAGCAGGACACGAAGGCTGCAGCCACCTGTGCCACACGCTGCTGCCACGGCGGTCCCCACACAAACACACGAAGCCAGCTCTCAACACACAGCCTTCAACACAGCAGAGCCCTTCAGCAGGGCCTGGGGGGGAAGGGCCCTCCTGGGGAGCCCCAGGAGGCTCAGCAAGGCTGAGCAGGGTCCTACACCTAGGTCAGGGCAACCCTCGACATGAATCCAGGCTGGGGGATGATGAAATGGAGAGCAGCCCTGCAGAGAAGAACTTGAGGTGCTGGTAGGTGAGAAGCTGGACAGGAGCCACCAATGGGCACTGGCAACACAGAAGGTCAAGGGCAGCCTGGGCTGCATTCAAAGCAGTGTGGCCAGAGCTGGAGAGAGAGGATCCTGCCCCTCTGCTCTGCTCAGGCCTCACCTGCAGGGCTGTGTCCAGATATGGGACCCCCAACACAGGAAGAACCTGGAGCTGATGGAGAGTCCAGAGGAAGCCACCAAGATGATCAGAGGATGGAGAACCTCCCCTGTGGGGACAGGCTGAGGGAGCTGGGGGTGTTCAGCCAGGAGAGAAGGCGGCTCCAGGCAGACCTCAGAACAACCTGCCAGCACCTGAAGGGCTCCAAGCAGGCTGCAGAGGGACTGCTCCCAAAGGCCTGCAGGGACAGGCCCAGGGGCAATGGTCTGAAATGAGAGCAGAGCAGATTGAGATTGGAGGTGAGGAACAAGTTGTGCCCCAGGAGGCTGTTGGAGCACTGCAGCAGGCTGCCCAGGGAGGTGGCTGAGGCTCCAGCCCTGGAGATGTTCAAGGGGAGGCTGGACAGGGCTGTGAGCAACCTGCTGCAGGGGAGGATGTCCCTGCTGCCTGCAGGGGCTGGGCTGGGTGACCTCTGCAGCTCCCTCCCAACCCAAACCATTCCACAGCTGTGTCTGAAGGATCAGTTCAGGTCCCATCCTGCTCAAGCTGGCAGGGGCAGGTGACAGGAGCTGTTCACTCCTGCCCTGCCACCCAACCCTCCCTCTTTGGGCTGGGCTGCGGGCAGAGCTGCTCCTGGTGCTGCAGGCACAGTGGTGGCAAACAGCCTCTCCTCATCCCAGGGTCACCAGGAGCTGTTTGGGCTTCCAACACAGCCTTTGAAGCAGCACCAAGCTCCTGCAGGAGCTACCTTCTCAAGCTGTCAGAGGCAGCACTGCTCCAACAGCAGCCACTGGCACGAGTCTCAACTGGAAACAGCCAGGAGTGCCTTGGGACAGGGCCTCTCCTTGTGCAACAACCATTGCTGATCACTCAAGAAATGATCACAGCTGAAGAACTCAGCCCTCCCCAAAGGAAAAAGGACATGGAACTGTTGGAGCAAGTCCAGAGGAGGCCACAAAGAAGATGACCCAAGGGCTGGAGCACCTCTGCTATGAGGCCAGGCTGAGGGAGCTGGGGGTGTTCAGCCTGGAGAAGGGTGGGGAGAGACTGGCACAGGTTGCCCAGGGAGGCTGTGGCTGCCTCCTGCCTGGAGGTGTTCAAGGCCAGGTTGGATGAGGCCTTAAGCAAGCTGTGCTGGTGGGAGGTGTCCCTGCCCATGGCAGGGCCTTGGAGTAGATGATCTCTGAGGTCCCTTCCAACCTGAGCCATTCTAGGACTCTGTGGGGAAAAAAGGCAGGAGCAGACAGGTGGCTCAAGAGGGACAGACCCGGCCTGAAGTGAGGTGAGCTCTACCCAGAGTGATTTAAGCCCTGGAGGCCTTCACTCAACATTTCAGTGCAGCAGCTCAGAGCATGGCAAAGCAAGCAGGGCTCCTCTGAACCAGGGACCAAGGCTCCCAGCCAGCCCTCCACAAGGGCAGTGGAGGCTCTTGCCACCGAGACCTGTGACAGCAGTGACCAAACCTCTCTGGGCAGCCTGCTCTGGTGCTCTGCCACCCTCACAGGCAAGAAGCTTCTCCCCATGCTTAGATGGAACTGCCTGTGTTCAAGTTCATGCCCACTGCCTCAGCTGTCACTCCCAAACAAGAGCCTTCTGCAGTTTATTTGGACAGCAGGAGAGAGAGGGGGTGGCAAGAACCGGGGAGGACGAGGAGGGGGAGGACGAGGAGGGGGAGGACACTCCAGAGAGCAGAATCCTGGGACAAGGTGGAGGGAGAGCAATCAGCCTCCAAAGGGCACCATTCTCAGGCTGCTTTCTCTGTTGACAGCTGGGCTCCAGAGTTTGTCAAAGGTCACAGCAAAGCCAAACAAAAGCAAAACTCTGCTGCCAGGCTGCTGCTGCTCTGGGGACAAGGCACTGGGCCAAGACACATCACTCCAGTGTGGGACAAGAGGACACAGACTGGTGGAATGGGTTGGGCTGGAAGGGACCCCAGAGCTCAGTCAGCTCCAGCCCCCTGCCATGGGCAGGGACACCTCCCACCAGCACAGGCTGCTCAGGGCCTCATCCAGCCTGGCCCTCAACACCTCCAGGGAGAGGGCATCCAGAGTGTCCCTGGGCAACCTGTGCCAGTGTCTCCCCACCTTCACTGGCAATAGTTTCTTCCTCCTCTCCAGTCCAGATCTGCCTTCTTCAAGCTTCAATCCATTCCCCCTCCCAGCCCTCGTCAGAAGTCCCTGGCTGGCTCCTTTGGCTTGTGTTTTTCTCTTGTTTTCCTGATTTAGCTTCATCTACTTCTGCTTTCAGATAACAGAAAAACATTAAAGGGGATTGTGTCAAAGGCTCCTGCACACTGGCTTCTGAAGACAGCTGACAACAAAGCCTTCCACCCCTCCAGTGCAAAGGTCTTGCCTTAACCCAGCCTTGGAACCTGCTTTCCCTCTCCACTTGCCCTGTGAGCAGCCTGCTCCAGCTGGAGGGGTCCCTGCTGCCTGCAGAGGGCTTGGACAAGAAGAGCTTTGAGAGTCCCTTCCAACCCCATGCATTCTGTGAAAATGGGGACTGAGAGCTGCAAAGCTGTGGAAGATGCCAATAAAATCAGCCAAGGAGGAGGACGTGAGGAGCAGAATGCATGAAATTCAAAGCCAGAGGTGTGTGGAATGGCTTGGGTCGGAAGGGACCTCAAAGCTCATCCAGCCCCAACCCCCTGCCACGGGCAGGGACACCTCCCACCAGCTCAAAGCCTGCTCCAGCCAGGGCTTAGGCACCTCCAGGGAGGGGACAGCCACAACCCGTGCCAGTGTCCCACCAGCGAGGGGGCATCCAGACCCTCACTACAGCATGTTTCTCCAGCAGGCAGGGAGCCTCCAAGGTGCTGAAGAGCCCCTGGGATCCCACCCAAGGCAGCACAGGAAACCTGAGGACCTTCTGCAGCAGTGCAGCTCCCAAACTCTGCAGCTGGGCAGAGGTCCTGCGGGAGCAGCAGCCCCCACACACGTCCCACCACACCAACCTGTCACCAGCGGTGCTACTCCTGGGGGCTGTGGGAGATGGGCAGCAGCTCCTCTGCAGCTTCCACAGCAGCACCCACCATGCTGTTAGAGAGGGAGGTCCCAAAGTGCCACCTGGAAGGAAGGCATCGAAAACACCATCACAGCAGGCTGCTCCGGGCCAGGGACCCGCGGGCACGGCAACGGTGCCAAGCGTCTGCCGGGGGCTGCCCTCGGCAGGGTTAGAGAGGCTCTCCCGGAGGGGCTGGGGGCAGGGGCGGGCTGGCAGGGGGACGCGCTGGGAAGGATGTCAGCAGCGGGGGCTGAGAGACAGCGGCAGGACCGGCAGCGGCCGCCCCGGGGCTGTCAAGGCCGTGACAGGCTACGAGACCGGGCAAACCGCAGCTGGCAGAGGATGAAAGCGGAGGCTGCGGGCGGCCGCCGGGACCCGGCGCCTCCACACCCATCAAAGTTTGCGGCGCCGGGCACGGGAGCGCGGCGCGTCCCGGTTAACGGTGCCGGCGGCTCCGGGGCGCCGCGGGACCGCCCGGCCCCAGCCGGCGCCGCCCCCCGCCCCCCCGGCCGCGACCCACCCGAGACAAAGACCCGGGGGCGTCCCCGGCCCCCCGCCCCGCGCTGACAGCCGGGCCCGGCCCCGCCGCCGCCGGCCCCACGTGGGCCGGGCCCGCTCAAGTTAAGTTTGCCCCGCAGCCGCGGGGCCGCGCCCGGGGCCGCGCCCGGGGGCCGCGGCAGCGCCGGGGCCGCGGCCGTGCCCGCGCGGGCGGTGCGGGGAGCGGGCGCCCGCGGGCCGGAAGAGCCGGAGCGGCGGCGGCGGGGCTCGGAGCGGCGGCGGCGGCGGGGCCGCTCGCCCTGCCCGCGGGGAGGCAGCAGCGCCCGGCCGGCAGCGAGCCAGGCGGGCAGGGGAGGGCAGGGCAGGGCAGGGGCGGGCCCCGAGCGGCCGAGCCCGGCCGGGCGCCACTCACCCACGCAGGCGGCTCCGGGAGGGCCCCGCCGCCGCCGGGGCCCCGCGCAGGCCTCACCCCGCACCGGGCACCGAGGGCCGCAACATGGCGGCGGCGGGGCGGGGCCGGGGGCGGGGCGGGGCCGGGCCGGGGCACGGCGGAAACGCCCCCAGCCCCCTCCCGTGCCTCGCCGGGGCCGCGGCGGCGGCAGCCTGCGCTCGGCGGCGGGGTCCCGGCCCGGGCAGCGCCGGTGTGCCCCGGGCCCGCCGCCCCTCCTGCCGTGCCCCGGGCCCGAGCGCCTCCGCTCGCAGCCTGAGCCCCGGCACCGAACCACCGAACCGCTCGGGCTGGGGAAGGCCTCCAGGCTCAGCCAGGCCAAGCCTCAGCCCAGCCCCACCATGGCCACCACACCATGGCCCCAGCTGCCATGGCCACAGGGCTCTGCAGCACCTCCAGCCATGGGGACTCCACCACCTCCCTGGGCAGCCTCTGCCAGCCCCTGACCACTCTGCCACCAAAGGAATTCTTCCTCCTCTCCAACCTAAGCCTCCCCTGCCACAATTCCAGGCCAGTTCCTCTCCTGCTCTCCCCTGAGCCTAGGGAGCAGAGCCCAAGCCCAGCTGCCTGCAGCCTCCTCTCAGGGAGCTGCAGAGAGCAATGAGGTCTCCCTCAGCCTCCTCTGCTCCACACCAACCCCCCCAGCTCCCTCAGCTGCTCCTCCCCAGCCCTCTTCTCCAGACCCTTCCCCAGCTCTGCTGCCTATTTCACCCAAACCAAGGCACCCTTCAGCCCCTGTCTGTGACCTTAAATATAGATGAAGGGATCTGGAATTAATCATTTCCTGCTCACAAAGAGCACTGGAGTTAGGGTTTTGCCTTCCCACTCGCAGGGAACCGGCAGAGGCCACTGACCTCTCCAGCCCTGCCCCCAGCTCAGCTGTCCCCAGCAGGAGAAGGACACAGAGCTGTGGAGAGAGTCCAGAGGAGGCCACAGAGATGCTGCCAGGGCCTGAAGGGAGCCTGCAGGAAGGCTGCAGAGAGACTTCTCCTGAGGGTGTCTGGAGCCAGGCCAAGGGGATATGGGTTTAAATTGAAGGGGAACAGGTTTAGATTGGATCTCAGGAAGAAGTTCTTCACTGGGAGGGTGGCAAGACTCTGGAATGGATTGTCCAGGGAGGCTGTGGCTGCCTCCTCCCTGGAGGTGCTCAAGGCCAGGTAGAATGCAGGCTTGAGCTTCCTGTGCTGGTGGGGACTGTCCCTGCCCATGGCAGGGGCTTGGATCAGATCATCTCTGAGGTCTCCTCCAGCCTGAGCTGTTCTGTGGTTCCATGGGTAGCTGGTAGCAGGTTTCATCTGCTGACCTTCCAGGTCTTTCCCAGCCTCGAGGCTGTGGTTCTGTGCTGGTTGCTCAGCCTCTTCCTTAGCTGCTGCCATTCTCAGGTATTAAATCCTACCCTTTAAAGCAAACCAAAGGATTAACAAACCTTCCACAGCTGGTGAGGGGCTTGGAAGTGGGGTCGAGGCCATGCCCAGAGAGCTGTGTCCTGTGCTGGGCTCAGCACCGCACCAGGGAGCCCAACAAAGGGTCCCCAAGGTGAAGGAGGCTGGAAGAGGTGGGGCATGGCTCCCAGCACTGGCACTGACCTTCCTGGGGAGAAACAGGCTCAGAGGGCACCTCCCCTGTGTCCAGAAATACCTGCAGGGAGGGTGTCAAGAGGACCACTGCTGGCTCCTGGGGACTGTGCCAGCAGCTGAGACCCTTAAGTCCTGCTCCAGGCTGCTCTGTGCCGCTCCTTGCTCAGCCTGGGGCTGCTGCCATCTTGGGCACAAGGATCCCCCCCAGGCCCAAGCCAGTCATGGCTTGCACAGAGCCACAGCAGGGCTGTGCTGCTTCAGAAACACCGCAGCAGCAGCCTGCAGCTCCATCCCAGGTGCTCAGAGGCAGCCCTGCTGTGGCTGGGTGGCAGCTGCAGTGCCCTCCTCAAGGCAGCAGGGACACCAGCAGGCCAAGGAGGGTCTGCTCTCCCCTGCAGGACCTCCTCTGTTTGTACTTGGAGTGCAAGGCAGCGAGCTGGCAGCCCTGCAAACAACAAACCTCCTCCTCCCTTGCTTTGTTAATGTTTAAGAGTGCCCCTTCAGGCTTCTTTCATGACCTGAGCTAAGGGACTTGACAAGGAAGAGACAAAAGTTGTGGATCTAAAGCAGGTGCTGGCACAAGGCAGCCCACTGCACGGGGCAAATGCCAAGGCTGGAGCAGCACTGCTGGGAACCACTGTGCCCTGGTGGCACCTTGGTGAGGGAAGCCCCCAGATGAAATCCTCTAAAGCCATGCCCAGCTGTAGATGAGGCCTTCACAGAGTGCTTCGGGTTGGAGCAGTGCTGCCTCTGACAGCTTGAGAAGGTAGCTCCTGCAGGAGCTTGGTGCTGCTTCAAAGGCTGTGTTGGAAGCCCAAACAGCTCCTGGTGACCCTGGGATGAGGAGAGGCTGTTTGCCACCACTGTGCCTGCAGCACCAGGAGCAGCTCTGCCCGCAGCCCAGCCCAGAGAGGGAGGGTTGGGTGGCAGGGCAGGAGTGAACAGCTCCTGTCACCTGCCCCTGCCAGCTTGAGCAGGATGGGACCTGAACTGATCCTTCAGACACAGCTGTGGAATGGTTTGGGTTGGGAGGGAGCTGCAGAGGTCACCCAGCCCAGCCCCTGCAGGCAGCAGGGACATCCTCCCCTACAGCAGGTTGCTCACAGCCCTGTCCAGCCTCCCCTTGAACATCTCCAGGGCTGGAGCCTCAGCCACCTCCCTGGGCAGCCTGCTGCAGTGTTCCAGCAGCCTCCTGGGGCACAACTTGTTCCTCACCTCCAATCTCACTCTGCTCTGCTCTCATTTCAGACCACTGCCCCTGGGCCTGTCCCTGCAGGCCTTTGGGAGCAGTCCCTCTGCAGCCTGCCTGGAGCCCTTCAGCTACTCAAAGGCTGCTCTGGGTTTCTTTTTGCCCCAAACATGGACAATTCCCAGACTCTTTGGAAGGTCCTGTTTCCTAGCTTCACTTTTCATCCTTCCTGCTGTCTGGGGTTGTTGGCTCTTGCTTGTTAGCTGAGGGAAAGGAGTCCTCCACAGGAGCTGCCTGTGTTGGAAGGCTGCTTGCAGGCAGCCACACAGCCAGGAATGTCAGGGGCTGGAAGGAACCTCCAGAGGTCACCCAGTCCAACCACCTGCCAGGGCAGGGTCACTCAGGGCAGGCCACACAGGAACACAGCCAGGGGGGTTCTGGAAAGCCTCCACAGGAGGAGACTCCACAGCCTCTCTGGGAGCCTGTTTCTCCCCTGCCTAGCAAGGGCAGCTAAGCCCTGAGCACTCCTGCCTGGCAGCTGTCACTTCCCAGGCAGTGATTAATTTGCTTCTCTCGGAGCTGGGAGATTTACCTGGAGCTGCTTGCAAAGCTTTGCTTGTTCCAAAAGTCTAATTAACGCTGCAGAAACTCCAGGGAAGGTTTCTGATTGGCAGAGAGAGGAGGAACCTCCAGAGGTGAGCCCTGCTGGGTGAGGGCAGCACAGCCTCCAGCGCCGGCTGCACACACACAGCATCAGCTGCCTTTGCTCAGGGCAATTCACTACACACAGCTCGCCTGGGCACCTGCCAAACCATTTCACACCTTGCACTGGGGCTTCTTGGGTGCTCTTCCTCCCGGGGCATGTCCTCTGCAACACCCCACACTGGATCTGTTCCTCTTTCTTTACTCCTAGGCACCTATCACAAGATCAGAGGAGGTTAGGGGTTGGAAGGGACCTCTGGAGAGCTCCCAGTCCAAGCCCTGCCAGAGCAGGAGCAGAGGATCCAGCACAGGGCACACAGGAACACATCCAGACAGGGCTGGGAGACTCCACAACCTCTCTGGGCAGCCTGCTCCAGGCCTCTGGGACCCTCACAGGGCAGAAGTTCCTCCTCCTGCTGAGTTGGAACCTCCTGTGCTGCAGTTTCCATCCCCTGTTCCTTGGCCTATCCCAGGGCACAGTGAGCAGAGGCTGTCCCTGTCCCTTCCTTCCTGACCCCCAGCCCTCAGCTAGTGAGAGACATTGGTCAGATCCCTCTCAGCCTTCTCCTCTCCACACTGCACAGCCCCAGGGCTCTCAGCCTCTCCTCACCAGCAGTGCTCCAGGCCCTGCAGCATCCTTGGAGCCCTCCCTTGGACTCTCTCCAGCAGCTCCCTGTCCCTCCTGAGCTGGGGAGCCCAGAGCTGGATGCAATATTCCAGGGGAGGTCTCAGCAGGGCAGAGCAGAGGGGGAGGAGAACCTCCCTGGCCCTGCTGGCCACACTCTGCTGAGTGCCTCCCAGGACCCCCTTGGCCTTCTTGGCCCCCAGGGCACATTGCTGTCCCATTCAGGCCATGCTGCCCACCAGCACTCCCAGGTCCTTCTCCTTGGGGCTGCTCTCCAGCAGATCCCCTCCCAGCCTGTGCTGCTGATGTTTATTCTTCCTTAAACCTCCTTGGGTTCCTCTCTGCACAGCTCTCAGTCTGTCCAAGTCTCACTGATGAGCAAACGTTCAGCCAAGCAGGGAACACCACAGCAGCAGACTGCAGCTCCATCCCAGGTGCCCAGGGCCCAGAGGCAGCCCTGCTGTGGCTGGGTGGCAGCTGCAGTGCCCTCCTCAAGGCAGCAGGGACACCAGCAGCCAAGGAGGGTCAGCTGGCAGCCCTGCAAACAACAAACCCCCTCCTCCTTTGACAAAGGTTTAAGAGTGTCCCTTCAGGCCTCTCTCCTGACCTGAGCTAAAGGACTTGACAAGGAAGAGACAAAAGCTGTGGATCTAAAGCAGGTGCTGGCACAAACCACCATGGAGCTGGAGATAGCTTCCCTTGACTCCACCAGGGCTCAGGGCAGCTTGCAGACAGTGTTTGTGGTCCTCCTGCAGTGAAGGACACCTGCCCTGAGGTTCCTGTGGCAAAGGAATCAGAGATTCATTGAAGCACAACATGCCAGGGGTTGGAGGGAGCTCCAGAGATCATCCAGGCCAAGCCCTGCCAGGGCAGGGCACCCAGGGCAGGGCACCCAGGAACACAGCCAGGGGGGTCTGGAGAGCCTCCACAGAAGGAGACTCCACAACCTCTCTGGGCAGCCTGCTCCAGGCCTCCAGCAGCCTCACCCCAAAGAAGTTTCTCCTGCTGAGGTGGAACCTCCTGGGTGCCAGCCTGTGCCCATTGCTCCTTGTCCTGCCCCTGGGCACCACCAAACAGAGCCTGGCACCTCCATCCTGCCAGCCACCCCTCAGCTCTTGCTAGACATTGATCAGGTCCCTCTCAGCCTTCTCTCCACACTCAGCAGCCCCAGGGCTCTCAGCCTCTCTTCCCAGCAGAGATGTTCCAAGTCCCTTCATCATCCTCACAGCCTCCCTTGGCCTCTCTCCAGCAGGTCTCTGTCTCTCTGGCACTGGGAGCCCAGAGCTGGGCACAGTCCTGCAGTGTGGTCTCAGCAGGGCAGAGCAGAGGGGCAGCAGAACCTCCCCAGCCCTGCTGGCCACACTTCCATCAGCCAAAGCTGATCAAAGAGAGCAGAGCTGTGGGGCTCTGTGGGTTTGGGTCAGGAGTGAGACCCCAGTCTGGCTGAGTGCTGTTGCAGGAAGATGCTCCCCTTCACCACTGCTCCTCCTCACCACTGCTCCCCTTCACCACTGCTCCTCCTCACCACTGCTCCCCTTCACCACTGCTCCTCCTCACCACTGCTCCTCCTCACCACTGCTCCCCTTCACCACTGCTCCTCCTCACCACTGCTCCCCTTCACCACTGCTCCCCTTCACCACTGCTCCTCCTCACCACTGCTCCTCCTCACCACTGCTCCCCTTCACCACTGCTCCTCCTCACCACTGCTCCCCTTCACCACTGCTCCCCTTCACCACTGCTCCTCCTCACCACTGCTCCTCCTCACCACTGCTCCCCTTCACCACTGCTCCTCCTCACCACTGCTCCTCCTCACCACTGCTCCCCTTCACCACTGCTCCTCCTCACCACTGCTCCTCCTCACCACTGCTCCTCCTCACCACTGCTCCCCTTCACCACTGCTCCCCTTCACCACTGCTCCTCCTCACCACTGCTCCTCTTCACCACTGCTCCCCTTCACCACTGCTCCTCCTCACCACTGCTCCCCTTCACCACTGCTCCTCCTCACCACTGCTCCTCCTCACCACTGCTCCCCTTCACCACTGCTCCTCCTCACCACTGCTCCTCCTCACCACTGCTCCCCTTCACCACTGCTCCTCCTCACCACTGCTCCTCCTCACCACTGCTCCCAACAGCTGAGAGCCCCTCCAGGGAGGAAATGTTCCCTGAGCTCTAGCCTGAGCCTTCCCTGGGGCAGCTTGGAACCATCTCCTCTGCTCCTGTCCCTTGCCACCAAGGAGCAGAGGCTGTCCCCTCCTCACTCCAACCTCCCTGCAGGGACGGGATCCTGCCCCTCTGCTCTGCTCTGCTCAGAGCCCACCTGCAGCACTGCCTCCAGCTCTGGGGCCCCCCAGCACAGGAAGGACCTGGAGCTGCTGGAGAGGCTCCAGAGGAGGCCACCAGGATGAGCAGAGGCTGCAGAGCCTCCCCTGTGGGGCCAGGCTGGGAGAGTTGGGGCTGTGCAGCCTGGAGAGGAGAAGGCTCCAGGCAGAGCTCAGAGCAGCCTCTCAGGACACAGCACCTGCTCCTGAACCTCAGCACCACATCTTTTAGTCAGCTTGTGGTTTTGTCACCCAACCTGAAGCCTATCCCAGGAAGCTGCCAGGGCTCCTTTGCTTTGCCTTCTTTAATGACCCCTGCTGAGAGCCCTGGGGCTGCTGAGTGTGGAAAGAAGGCTGAGAGGGACCTGATCAATGTCTATCAATAGCTGAGGGCTGGTGGGCAGGATGGAGGTGCCAGGCTCTGTTTGGCGGTGACCAGGGACAGGACAAGGAGCAATGGGCACAGGCTGGCACCCAGGAGGTTCCACCTCAGCATGAGGAGAAACTTCTTTGGGGTGAGGCTGCTGGAGGCCTGGAGCAGGCTGCCCAGAGAGGTTGTGGAGTCTCCTTCTGTGGAGGCTCTCCAGACCCCCCCGGCTGTGTTCCTGGGTGCCCTGCCCTGGGTGACCCTGCTCTGGCAGGGGGTTGGCCTGGATGATCTTTTGAGATCACTTCCAACCCCTGGCACTCTGTCTGTCTGTGGTAAAAGGCTCTGAGTCCCATGGGCAGCTGCCATCAGGATGTGGTGTTTGGGCTACCGTGGCTGCATGCTCTCAGACACCAAGGCTGTTGGAGCAGGCTCTGTGGGTGCAGCATGTCTCCCTGGGTGGGGAAGGCAGATCCCTCAGGTTGTGGGAACACCCATGAGCATCTAGGCTGGGAGAGTTGGGGCTGTGCAGCCTGGAGAAGAGAAGGCTCCAGGCAGAGCTCAGAGCAGCCTCCCAGGAGCTGAAGGGCTCCAGGAGAGCTGGGGAGGGACTCTGGAGAAGGGCTGGGAGGGACAGGCTGAGGGCCAATGGCTTTGAGCTGGGAGAGGGGAGGCTGAGGGTGGAGAGGAGGAAGAAATTGTTGTCAGTGAGGGTGGGGAGAGACTGGCACAGGTTGCCCAGGGAGGCTGTGGCTGCCTCCTGCCTGGAGGTGCTGAGGGCCAGGCTGGATGAGGCCCTGAGCAGCCTGTGCTGGTGGGAGGTGTCCCTGCCCATGGCAGGGGCTGGAGCTGGCTGAGCTCTGGGGTCCCTTCCAGCCCAACCCACTCTGTGACTCTATGAATCTCTGAGCCTCCTAAGAGCTGCAGGAGTGTTGAATTCTTTCTGCCTTTCAACCAAGAGCTTGGGAGGAAGGAGAGGAGGGGCAGGAGGGCAGCAGGCACTGCGGCCGGCACAGGCTGCTCAGACAGGAAGGCAAACAGCAAGGTTGGTGCTGGGGAAAAGGCTTCTGCTGGCTTCCCACCGGCAGGAGAGCTGCAGCTGAGGCAGCAGGGTGCTGGCAGGACCTGCAGCTGTCTGGAGGTGCAGTGTGCCAGGGGCAGCCTCCTCTGAGGCCGGGCAAGGAGCTGCGGGAGGCTGCCTGGTGCGGGGCTGCTGCCGCGGATGTGTCACACACAGCTCCTCCAGGGCAGGACAAATGCCTGTGGCCTTCACAAACCATTTGCCAAAGGTTGAGCTCTGGGTGACTCACAGCAGCACAGCAGAGGGATGAGCTCAGCGCTCCTGCTCCACCCCCCCGGGGGACAGAGCTCTCCCTGCAGGGGAAACCAGCAGAGAGGGACCAGGAATGAGCCCCAGCAGGGGCTGGGCGGGAAGGGAGCTCAGAGCTCAGCCAGCTCCAGCCCCTGCCACGGGCAGGGACACCTCCCACCAGCACAGGCTGCTCAGGGCCTCATCCAGCCTGGCCCTCAGCACCTCCAGGCAGGAGGCAGCCACAGCCTCCCTTGGCAACCTGTGCCAGGCTCTCTGCAACCTTTCCAGGGGAAAACGTTTGCCCAAACCTGCCCTGGCACAGCCCGAGGCCATTCCTCTGCTTCTGTCATGAGCTGTGAGCAGAGACCACTGCCTGCCTCTGCACAGCCTCCTGTCAGCACTGAGCTCTCCCTCAGCCTCGTCTTCTGTAGCCCTCTCAGTGCTCAAGACATCAAACCTTGCCCCAGCTCTTCCCTGGCAGCACAGAGGCTCTGCTGCAGCTCTGCCCTGGCAGCACAGAGGCTCTGCTGCAGCTCCCATGGCAGCACAGAGGCTCTGCTGCAGCTCCCATGGCAGCACAGAGGCTCTGCTGCAGCTCTGCCCTGGCAGCACAGAGGCTCTGCTGCAGCTCTGCCCTGGCAGCACAGAGGCTCTGCTGCAGCTCCCATGGCAGCACAGAGGCTCTGCTGCAGCTCTGCCCTGGCAGCACAGAGGCTCTGCTGCAGCTCCCATGGCAGCACAGAGGCTCTGCTGCAGCTCTCCCCTGGCAGCACAGAGGCTCTGCTGCAGCTCCCATGGCAGCACAGAGGCTCTGCTGCAGCTCTGCCCTGGCAGCACAGAGGCTCTGCTGCAGCTCCCCTGGCAGCACAGAGGCTCTGCTGCAGCTCTGCCCTGGCAGCACAGAGGCTCTGCTGCAGCTCTGCCCTGGCAGCACAGAGGCTCTGCTGCAGCTCCCCTGGCAGCACAGAGGCTCTGCTGCAGCTCTGCCCTGGCAGCACAGAGGCTCTGCTGCAGCTCTCCCCTGGCAGCACAGAGGCTCTGCTGCAGCTCTCCCCTGGCAGCACAGAGGCTCTGCTGCAGCTCCCATGGCAGCACAGAGGCTCTGCTGCAGCTCTGCCCTGGCAGCACAGAGGCTCTGCTGCAGCTCTCCCCTGGCAGCACAGAGGCTCTGCTGCAGCTCTCCCCTGGCAGCACAGAGGCTCTGCTGCAGCTCCCATGGCAGCACAGAGGCTCTGCTGCAGCTCCCATGGCAGCACAGAGGCTCTGCTGCAGCTCCCCTGGCAGCACAGAGGCTCTGCTGCAGCTCTGCCCTGGCAGCACAGAGGCTCTGCTGCAGCTCCCATGGCAGCACAGAGGCTCTGCTGCAGCTCTGCCCTGGCAGCACAGAGGCTCTGCTGCAGCTCTCCCCTGGCAGCACAGAGGCTCTGCTGCAGCTCCCATGGCAGCACAGAGGCTCTGCTGCAGCTCTGCCCTGGCAGCACAGAGGCTCTGCTGCAGCTCCCCTGGCAGCACAGAGGCTCTGCTGCAGCTCTCCCCTGGCAGCACAGAGGCTCTGCTGCAGCTCTCCCCTGGCAGCACAGAGGCTCTGCTGCAGCTCTGCCCTGGCAGCACAGAGGCTCTGCTGCAGCTCCCCTGGCAGCACAGAGGCTCTGCTGCAGCTCCCCTGGCAGCACAGAGGCTCTGCTGCAGCTCTGCCCTGGCAGCACAGAGGCTCTGCTGCAGCTCTGCCCTGGCAGCACAGAGGCTCTGCTGCAGCTCTGCCCTGGCAGCACAGAGGCTCTGCTGCAGCTCCCATGGCAGCACAGAGGCTCTGCTGCAGCTCTCCCCTGGCAGCACAGAGGCTCTGCTGCAGCTCTGCCCTGGCAGCACAGAGGCTCTGCTGCAGCTCCCATGGCAGCACAGAGGCTCTGCTGCAGCTCCCCTGGCAGCACAGAGGCTCTGCTGCAGCTCCCATGGCAGCACAGAGGCTCTGCTGCAGCTCTGCCCTGGCAGCACAGAGGCTCTGCTGCAGCTCCCCTGGCAGCACAGAGGCTCTGCTGCAGCTCTCCCCTGGCAGCACAGAGGCTCTGCTGCAGCTCTCCCCTGGCAGCACAGAGGCTCTGCTGCAGCTCTGCCCTGGCAGCACAGAGGCTCTGCTGCAGCTCTGCCCTGGCAGCACAGAGGCTCTGCTGCAGCTCCCCTGGCAGCACAGAGGCTCTGCTGCAGCTCTGCCCTGGCAGCACAGAGGCTCTGCTGCAGCTCTGCCCTGGCAGCACAGAGGCTCTGCTGCAGCTCTGCCCTGGCAGCACAGAGGCTCTGCTGCAGCTCTGCCCTGGCAGCACAGAGGCTCTGCTGCAGCTCTCCCCTGGCAGCACAGAGGCTCTGCTGCAGCTCCCCTGGCAGCACAGAGGCTCTGCTGCAGCTCCCATGGCAGCACAGAGGCTCTGCTGCAGCTCTGCCCTGGCAGCACAGAGGCTCTGCTGCAGCTCTGCCCTGGCAGCACAGAGGCTCTGCTGCAGCTCCCCTGGCAGCACAGAGGCTCTGCTGCAGCTCCCATGGCAGCACAGAGGCTCTGCTGCAGCTCTGCCCTGGCAGCACAGAGGCTCTGCTGCAGCTCCCATGGCAGCACAGAGGCTCTGCTGCAGCTCCCCTGGCAGCACAGAGGCTCTGCTGCAGCTCCCATGGCAGCACAGAGGCTCTGCTGCAGCTCCCATGGCAGCACAGAGGCTCTGCTGCAGCTCCCATGGCAGCACAGAGGCTCTGCTGCAGCTCCCATGGCAGCACAGAGGCTCTGCTGCAGCTCCCATGGCAGCACAGAGGCTCTGCTGCAGCTCCCCTGGCAGCACAGAGGCTCTGCTGCAGCTCCCCTGGCAGCACAGAGGCTCTGCTGCAGCTCCCATGGCAGCACAGAGGCTCTGCTGCAGCTCCCATGGCAGCACAGAGGCTCTGCTGCAGCTCCCCTGGCAGCACAGAGGCTCTGCTGCAGCTCCCATGGCAGCACAGAGGCTCTGCTGCAGCTCCCATGGCAGCACAGAGGCTCTGCTGCAGCTCCCCTGGCAGCACAGAGGCTCTGCTGCAGCTCCCCTGGCAGCACAGAGGCTCTGCTGCAGCTCTGCCCTGGCAGCACAGAGGCTCTGCTGCAGCTCTGCCCTGGCAGCACAGAGGCTCTGCTGCAGCTCTGCCCTGGCAGCACAGAGGCTCTGCTGCAGCTCTGCCCTGGCAGCACAGAGGCTCTGCTGCAGCTCTCCCCTGGCAGCACAGAGGCTCTGCTGCAGCTCTCCCCTGGCAGCACAGAGGCTCTGCTGCAGCTCCCATGGCAGCACAGAGGCTCTGCTGCAGCTCTGCCCTGGCAGCACAGAGGCTCTGCTGCAGCTCTGCCCTGGCAGCACAGAGGCTCTGCTGCAGCTCTCCCCTGGCAGCACAGAGGCTCTGCTGCAGCTCCCATGGCAGCACAGAGGCTCTGCTGCAGCTCTGCCCTGGCAGCACAGAGGCTCTGCTGCAGCTCCCCTGGCAGCACAGAGGCTCTGCTGCAGCTCCCATGGCAGCACAGAGGCTCTGCTGCAGCTCTGCCCTGGCAGCACAGAGGCTCTGCTGCAGCTCCCATGGCAGCACAGAGGCTCTGCTGCAGCTCCCCTGGCAGCACAGAGGCTCTGCTGCAGCTCTCCCCTGGCAGCACAGAGGCTCTGCTGCAGCTCTCCCCTGGCAGCACAGAGGCTCTGCTGCAGCTCTGCCCTGGCAGCACAGAGGCTCTGCTGCAGCTCTCCCCTGGCAGCACAGAGGCTCTGCTGCAGCTCCCCTGGCAGCACAGAGGCTCTGCTGCAGCTCTGCCCTGGCAGCACAGAGGCTCTGCTGCAGCTCTGCCCTGGCAGCACAGAGGCTCTGCTGCAGCTCCCATGGCAGCACAGAGGCTCTGCTGCAGCTCCCATGGCAGCACAGAGGCTCTGCTGCAGCTCCCCTGGCAGCACAGAGGCTCTGCTGCAGCTCTCCCCTGGCAGCACAGAGGCTCTGCTGCAGCTCTGCCCTGGCAGCACAGAGGCTCTGCTGCAGCTCTGCCCTGGCAGCACAGAGGGCCTGCTGCAGCTCCCATGGCAGCACAGAGGCTCTGCTGCAGCTCTGCCCTGGCAGCACAGAGGCTCTGCTGCAGCTCTGCCCTGGCAGCACAGAGGCTCTGCTGCAGCTCCCATGGCAGCACAGAGGCTCTGCTGCAGCTCCCATGGCAGCACAGAGGCTCTGCTGCAGCTCCCATGGCAGCACAGAGGCTCTGCTGTAGCTGCCATGGCAGCACAGAGGCTCTGCTGCAGCTCTCCCCTGGCAGCACAGAGGGCCTGCTGCAGCTCCCCTGGCAGCACAGAGGCTCTGCTGCAGCTCTGCCCTGGCAGCACAGAGGCTCTGCTGCAGCTCCCAAGGCAGCTGAGCCTTATTGCTCTTCTCCAGCAGGCTCCCCCCAGCCCCCATGGAGGTGAGGCAGAGCCCCAGGTGCTGCAGCTCAGAGCAGTCATTAAAAAGGCATCAGGATAGGTCATGCTGCTGGCTGCCAGCCCCAGCCCTGCCCCTGCCTGCTGTGCCCTTTCCAGCAGCCCCTTGGCATTTCTGTGCCGGCAGCGCGGGGCTCCTGGCGTCATCCTCAAAGGCCAAAGGCATCCATCTGAGTGGGGTCCTGAGGCTGAGCCTCAGCACCACGGCAGGAGGAGGCCCAGGGGCGGCTGTGGTGACACAGCAGAAGCTTCTGCAGGCCAGGCTGGAGCCAGCTCTGGGACCCAGAGCCCTCTTCCCACAATCCCATAGCGGCTCAGGCTGGGGAGGCCTCAGAGCTCCTCTGCTGCGAGCCCTGGAGCTGAGGGAGAGGAGGCCATGGAGCCCTGGAGCTGCTGGGGGCTCTCTGCAGTGAAAACCTCAGGCAGCTGCAAGCTGAGACACTCCCAGTGCTTGGCCTGGGGGCTCTGCCTCCACAGGTGGAATCCAGAATGCTTTGGCTTGGAAGGGACCTCAGAGATATCTGCTCCAACCCCTGCCACAGGCAGGGCAACCTCACAACCAGACTCAGGTGCTCCAGGTCTCACCCAGCTTGGCCTTCAACACCCCCAGGCAGGAGGCAGCCACAGCCTCCCTGGGCAGCCTGTGCCAGAGCCTCAGCACCCTCACACTGAAGAACTTCTTCCTCAGCTCCACTCTGACCCTGCTCTGCCTCAGCTCCAAACCCTTCCCCCCTGGCCTGGCTCCAGACACCCTCAGGAGAAGTCTCTCTGCAGCCTTCCTGCAGGCTCCCTTCAGGCCCTGGCAGGCAGCTCTGAGGTGCCCCTGGAGCCTTCTCCTCTCCAGGCTGATCACCCCCAGCTCCCTCAGCCTGGCCTCACAGCAGAGCTGCTCCAGCCCTGGCAGCATCTCTGTGGCCTCCTCTGCCCTTGGTCAGTGCCTGCTGGTTTTCCCCTCTGGCAGGCAGTGGACAGGAAGAGTTTTCCCTGCTGAGACATCTGCCATGCCTCTGCCACCTGGCTCCTGTCCCCTGGCAGGGACCTGGCTGCCTGAGCAGGGTCAGGACCAGCCCGGGAGAGAGCAGAGCGGAGCTGCAGGGCTGCGCCGCAGGCTCAGAGCTCCCTGCCGTGGCCGGAGGGAGCAGTGCTGCTGCCAGGGCTGCACTCCAGGCCCTCCCCCGAGCTCAGGACACCTCACTGAGACCCAGCAGCAGGGCCAGGGCACTGCCCCCGGGAACAGCCCCCCCAGGATGCTGCCAGGGGGGAGCAGGAATCACAGAATCCTAAATGGGCTGGGCTGGAAGGGAGCTCAGAGCTCAGCCAGCTCCAGCCCCTGCCATGGGCAGGGACACCTCCCACCAGCACAGGCTGCTCAGGGCCTCATCCAGCCTGGCCCTCAGCACCTCCAGGCAGGAGGCAGCCACAGCCTCCCTGGGCAACCTGTGCCAGTCTCTCCCCACCCTCACTGCCAAGGATTTCTTCCTCTCCACTCTCAGTCTCCCCTCTCCCAGCTCGAAGCCATTGGCCCTCAGCCTGTCCCTCCCAGCCCTTGGCAGAAGTTCCTCACACCAAGGACCCTCCTCAGGACCCTGCACTTGCCCTTACTGCCCCTCATGAGGTTCCCCTGCCCAGCCCTCAGCCTGCCCAGGGCTGGCAGCACAGCCTGGTAGGGATCAAGCTGGCAGGGATCAGGCTGGCAGGGATCAGCCACCCCTCCCAGTCTGTGCCACCACTGCAGAGCTCAGCCCTCCCCGAAGTGAGCTCTGCCATTGCTGTGTGAGCCAGGACCTCCTCTTGTCCCACAGCCTCTCCCTCAGGAGGCAGCAGGAGTCCAGCTCTCCCCAGCCCCTCTGGAGCCATTCCCAGGCAGCTGCTGCAGCTGCAGCTGAGCCTCTCTGGGGCAGCTCCTCTGCTGCTCCATCCCCTTCCAAAGCCCAGCCTGGACATTGCACAGTCTCACAGAATCACCAAGGTTGGAAGAGACCTCAAAGATCACCAAGTCCAACCTGTCACCACAGACCTCATGGCCAGACCATGGCACCAAGTGCCACATCCAATCCCCTCCTGAACACCTCCAGGGATGGGGACTCCACCACCTCCCTGGGCAGCACATCCCAATGGCCAACAACTCTCTCTGGGAAGAACTTTCTCCTCCCCTCCAGCTTAAACTTCCCCTGGCACAGCTTGAGACTGTGTCCTCTTGTTCTGGTGCTGGGTGCCTGGGAGAAGAGACCAACCCCCTCCTGGCTGGGCACAATGACTTCCCTGCTCCTGCTGGCCACACTCTTCCTGATGCAGGCCAGGATGCCCTTGGCCTTCTTGGCCACCTGGGCACACTGCTGGCTCCTGTTCAGGCAGCTGTCAATCAGCACCCCCAGGTCCCTCTCTGTTTGGCAGCTCTCAGCCACTCTGCCCCCAGCCTGTAGCTCTGCCTGGGGTTGCTGTGGCCAAAGTGCAGCCCCTGGCACTTGGACTTGTTGAATGCCATCCTGTTGGCCTCTGCCCATCTGTCCAGCCTGGCAAGGTCCCTCTGCAGAGCCCTTCAGCCCTCTAACTGACCAACATCTGCTCCCAGCTTGGTGTCAGCTGCACATTTGCTGATGACTGGCTCAATCCCTCATCCAGATCATCAATGAAGATGTTAAAGGGCACAGGGCCCAGCACTGATCCCTGGGGCACACCACTGGTGCCTGGCTGCCAGCTGGCTGTGGCACCATTCACCACCACTCTCTGGGCTCAGCCTCCAGCCAGTTCCTAACCCAGCTCAGAGAGCTGCTGTCCCAGCCAGGGGCTGACAGCTTGGCCAGCAGTTTGCTGTGGGGGATGGTGGCAAAGGCCTTGCTGAGGTCCAGGCAGACCACATCCACATTTCCCCTTCTCCCAGGCTCTCCTAGGAGCCTTTCCAGGCCTCAGCCAGCTGGGGCCTCTGCTTGGCTCTGCTGCTGGTGAGATGCATGAGAGCCTGCCCTGCCCTTGGCAGGATCCCCATCTGCAGGCAGCATTCCACACTTCCAGGCTGCAGCAGACACCACAGGCACTCAGGAGCCTCCTCACAGCTCACCAAAGGCTCTCTCCACAACACCTTCAGCTCCAGAGAGAGCCTGGGCACCCTCCCCCCTCCCACCACCCTTGAGCTCTCAAGAAGTCTTTGATCTCCAGGTTCTTTCTCTCCCATGATCACAGGAGCCAGAAGGGAGCTCTGCTGCTCTCTGCCTCCATGCCCCTGCCAGGCTGGCTCCATTTATTGGCACCTTTGTCGTTCCAGAAGCTCCTCCCCAGCATGAGGGCTGAGGGTGCAGAGCCCTGGAGCAGGCTGCCCAGAGAGCCTCCTGCTCTGGGGAGCTCCCAACCCCCACCCCAACAGCGTTCCTGGGTGTCCTGCCTGGGTGCCCCTGCCCTGGATGCCTTGCCCTGGGTGCTCTGCCCTGGGTGCTCTGCCCTGGGTGCCCTGCCCTGAGTCCCCTGCCCTGGGTGCCCTGGCCTGGTACTCTGCCCTGGGTGCTCTGCCCTGAGTCCCTGCCCTGGGTGCCCTGCCCTGGTGCCCTGCCCTGAGTCCCCTGCCCTGGGTGCCCTGCCCTGGGTGCCCTGCCCTGGTGCCCCTGCCCTGGCAGGGGTAGGGGCTGGTGATCTCCAGAGGTCCTTCCCAGCGCCCCCAGCTGGCTGATGCTCCCTGCTGAGCCAGCTGATGCCTGCAGGGCCTCGCAGAGCACTCCCAGAGCAGTGAGGAAAGAGCCAGGCAGGAGAGGCCTGCACCCAGCTGGGCTGCCCCCGGGGCCCTGGCTCCCTGGGCAGCTCTATGCCACACAAGGCAGTGCCTGGAGCTGCCTTCAGCACAGCAGGCTGGCACTCAGGAGAAGGGATGGCCTTGAGCCTCACCTCTGGGGGGCTCTTCCCCTCCCTCCTGCTCATCCCCACCTCTCACACCCTAGGAGATCCTTGCACCTGAGAGGAGGTCTGGATGGCACAGGAGCTAGCAGCCTGCAGTGCCCTCTGTGCCATGCTGGTAAGGGGCACACAGAATGGCAGGGGTGGAAGGGACATCCAGAGATCACCCAGCCCAACCCCTGCAGGGCAGGGCAGCCAGGAGCACAGCCAGGAGCAGAGCCAGGGCAGGGCAGCCAGGAGCAGAGCCAGGAGCAGAGCCAGGAGCAGAGCCAGGGCAGGGCAGCCAGGAGCAGAGCCAGGGCAGGGGCAGCCAGGAGCAGAGCCAGGCAGCAGAACAGCCAGGAGCAGAGCAGGGCAGGGCAGCCAGGAGCAGAGCCAGGGGCAGAGCCAGGAGCAGAGCCAGGGCAGGGCAGCCAGGAGCAGAGCCAGGAGCAGAGCCAGGAGCAGGAGCCAGGGCAGGGCAGCCAGGAGCAGAGCCAGGAGCAGAGCCAGGAGCAGAGCCAGGGCAGGGCAGCCAGGGAGCAGAGCCAGGAGCAGAGCCCAGGGCAGGGCAGCCAGGAGCAGAGCCAGGAGCAGAGCCAGGGCAGTGGCAGCCAGGAGCAGAGCCAGGAGCAGAGCCAGGAGCACAGCCAGGGCAGGGCAGCCAGGAGCAGAGCCTAGAGCAGAGCCAGGGCAGGGACAGCCAGGAGCAGAGCCAGGAGCAGCCAGGGGCAGAGCCTAGGATCAGAGCCAGGGCAGGGCAGCCAGGAGCAGAGCCAGGAGCAGAGCCAGGAGCAGAGCCAGGGCAGGGCAGCCAGGAGCAAGCCAGGAGCAGAGCCAGGAGCAGAGAGCCAGGGCAGGGCAGCCAGGAGCAGAGCCAGGAGCAGAGCCAGGGCAGGGCAGCCAGGAGCAGAGCCAGGAGCAGAGCCAGGGCAGGGCAGCCAGGAGCAGAGCCAGGAGCAGAGCCAGGAGCACAGCCAGGGCAGGGCAGCCAGGAGCAGAGCCAGGAGCAGAGCCAGGCAGGGCAGCCAGGAGCAGAGCCAGGAGCAGAGCCAGGAGCAGAGCCAGGAGCAGAGCCAGGGCAGGGCAGCCAGGAGCAGAGCCAGGAGCAAGAGGCCAGGAGCAGAGCCAGGGCAGGGCAGCCAGGAGCAGAGCCAGGAGCAGAGCCAGGAGCAGAGCCAGAAGCACAGCCAGGAGCAGAGCCAGAAGCACAGCCAGGGCAGGGACAGCCAGGAGCAGAGCCAGGGGCAGAGCCAGGGCAGGGCAGCCAGGAGCAGAGCCAGGAGCAGAGCCAGGAGCAGAGCCAGGAGCAGAGCCAGGGCAGGGCAGCCAGGAGCAGAGCCAGGGCAGGGCAGCCAGGAGCAGAGCCAGGGCAGGAGCAGCCAGGAGCAGAGCCAGGAGCAGAGCCAGGGGCAGAGCCAGGAGCAGAGCCAGGGGCCCCCCTGTCTGAGCCTCCCGAGCAGGAGCCACAGAGTGGCCCTGGTGGCTTCTGCCGCTGGAAGCCCAACCCCCACGGGGAGCAGTGCCTGGGGGGGAGCTCTGCCCTCCCTTCTGCTGCCCAGCGGCTGTCCTGCCCCAGCTGCACCCCCTGGGCGCACAGGGAGCTCAGACCCTGCTCGGGCACCAGGCACGAGGACCCCCCCCGGGCGCACGGCGGTGCCGAGCCGGGAGCCCTGCCAGGCCCCGTGCCCCCTGCACTGCAGCCGGCCTGGGAGGCAGTGCCAGTGCTGTGCCCGGGGCCTGGGGTGCCCAGGGGCTTCTCCCTCCCCCCAGCACTGCAGCAAAGCCCCACCCCCACCACAGCTGTCACCCCATGCCAGCCATGCCCAGCACGTCAGGGGCAGCTGTGCCCAGGGCCAGCAGGTCCCACCTGTGCCAGTAGTGCCCAGTGAGTCAGGGGCACCGTGCCTCAGTGCCAGCAGGTCCATGGATGTCCAGCCATGCCCAGCAGGGTCAGAGGCAGACGTGCTTAGTGCCAGCAGGTCCCATGGATGCCAGCCATGCCCATCAGGGTCAGAGGCAGCTGTGCCCAGTGCCAGCCTGCCACAGGGCAGTGCAGAGCTGGCTCAGGTCACTTTCATCGTTCTCCTCAGGCTGGCTGCTGCTGTGGCTGCTGTGGCTGCTGCTGCTGTGGCTGCTGCTGGGGTTGCTGCTGTTCCTGTGGCTGCTGCTGGAGCTGCTGCTGCTCCTGTGGCTGCTGCTGGGTTGCTGCTGCTGGGACTGGTGCTCCTGTGGCTGCTGCTGGGGTTGCTGCTGCTGCTGGGCAAGCTGTGCCCAGAGCCTGTGCTCAGAGGTGCCTGGCCCTGGGGCTCGGTGCTGAGCACCGCCCGCCTGCTGCAGCCACGCCTGGGCGGCAGCTGCGGTGCCCTGGCTGCAGCCCTGCCCCAGCAGGGCTCTCTGCAGGGTCATCCTCAGGCTCTCCTCAGTCCTTTGCCGCCTGCTGCCGCTGCCGGTAGTGCAGCTCCAGCTGCAGCACCACCGTCTGCCTGCAGGGGAGAGCGGAGGGCAGAGCCAGGCAGGGCCCGGGGCAGAGCCAGGCAGGGCCCGGGGCAGAGCAGGGCTGCGCTGCAGGCTCAGAGCTCCCTGCCGAGGCCGGAGGGAGCAGTGCTGCTGCAGGGCTGCACTCCAGGCCCTCCCCCGAGCTCAGGACACCTCACTGAGACCCAGCAGCAGGGCCAGGGCACTGCCCCCGGGAACAGCCCCCCCAGGATGCTGCCAGGGGGGAGCAGGAATCACAGAATCCTAAATGGGCTGGGCTGGAAGGGAGCTCAGAGCTCAGCCAGCTCCAGCCCCTGCCATGGGCAGGGACACCTCCCACCAGCACAGGCTGCTCAGGGCCTCATCCAGCCTGGCCCTCAGCACCTCCAGGCAGGAGGCAGCCACAGCCTCCCTGGGCAACCTGTGCCAGTCTCTCTCCCCACCCTCCCTGACAAGGATTTCTTCCTCCTCTCCACTCTCAGTCTCCCCTCTCCCAGCTCAAAGCCATTGGCCCTCAGCCTGTCCCTCCCAGCCCTTCTCCAGAGTCCCTCCCCAGCTCTCCTGGAGCCCTTCAGCTCCTGGGAGGCTGCTCTGAGCTCTGCCTGGAGCCTTCTCTTCTCCAGGCTGCACAGCCCCAACTCTCCCAGCCTGGCCCACAGGGGAGGCTCTGCAGCCTCTGCTCATCCTGGTGGCCTCCTCTGCAGCCTCTCCAGCAGCTCATCTGACCATGCCTGGTCTATCAGCAGCTTCACATCTTGCTTGGATGAAGCCCCTGGCACACAAGCCCCCCAAGGTGCCATCTGCTTCCCTTCCAAGGCAGCAGGACTGCAGCCAGGCACATCCACAGTGCCCAGGGCAGGGCAGGCTGCACAGGGAGTGCAGGGTGCAAGGGCAGGGATGGGAACCACTCAAACACAGCTGGCACAGGGCTCTGCTCAGAGCCCACCTGCAGCACTGCCTCCAGCTCTGGGGGGCCCAGCACAGGAAGGACCTGGAGCTGCTGGAGAGGCTCCAGAGGAGGCCATGAAGGTGATCAGAGGGCAGGGGACAGGCCAGGGGAGTTGGGGCTGCTCAGGCTGGATGAGGCCTGGGCTGGGGTGAGGTGTCCTGCCTTTGGCATGGGGGTTGGATGATCTCTGAGGGCTCTTCCAACCCATTCCATGGCTCCATGAAGTGCAGCCAGCAGCTCAAAGAGCAGCACCCCCAGGGACCCAGCAGGGCTGAGATCCTTACAGAGATGGGGAAGACATCAGAGAGCAAACCATCAGGAGGCAGAGAGCTTCCTGGCAGCTAAAGCCCTCAGCAGGGGCTGTGCCCCCTGTGCCAAGCAGGCAGAGGTAGAACGGAGCAGAGGACTCTGGCAGGCAGGGCCAGGGCTCAGGCCTGCAGCTGAGGGCAATGCTGAGTGCTTGTGCAGGGCTCAGCAAAGAGCTTCAGCAGCACTCAGGGGCTGCAGGAGCTGCCCTGTGCTGGGGCTCAGCACCACCTCAGCAAAGGAGCTGCCTGCAGCAGTGCTTGGTGTGAGCCTGACCGGAGCAGAGGAGCAGCTGGCAGTGCCCAGGCTGGGGGGCAGAGAGGGGAAAGCTGCCACTGAGAGAGGAGGGGCAGGGAGGGGCCTGGGGGGAGGGCCAGGCCAGGGCAGCAGCAGTGCTGCCTCTCTTCTGCTCTGCAAACAGGGTGAGAGGCTCCTGAGGGCACAGCTTGGGTCGGGCCTGCAGTGCCACCCTGCTGGCAGGGGGTGAGGTGTCCTGACCAGCCCCCTGGGACCTGCCCCAGCTGAGGCCCTTGGGCTGCTGCCACAGGCAGGGGGCAGGGCCC